>NC_035433.2:48811323-49135676 GCF_002127325.2 Helianthus annuus | reverse complement strand
ATCTTGTACTTTTAGAAAATGCATTTGTACATCTTCTTGTCAAATATTATTAAAACAATTCTTTGTTAAAACTTTTTGTCACACAAGTGTCTACACACTTGTGTGTTTACAAAAATCACCTTTGTTTAGGAAAGATCCGGCTTTAAAAATATGATTTCTTTTGACACTTGTTCCTTTGAAAATATCACTTGTAGATCCGTAGATCTACTACTTTAGAACTCCATTTTATAAGAAAAATTGTTTTTACACAAGTTGATGTTTATGTTGGAAAGGGTTCGTCATCTAGAAACTTTACAACTAATCATAAGGCTAGTTCATGTTTTGTGAACATGATCTAGCGGGTTTGATGACCATCCATTCCCATACTAGCAATCAACAACACTAAATAATCATAACAATACCAGTCTTATAAGTTTTACACCAATATTTACTTATTAACCACCAAGTTCATCACCTTTAGTAGACTTTTAATTTTGTTCTTACATGTTCATAAATTTTAACCGACAAAACTCTTGTTAACCACTTTAGAATAGATCAAGAAGGTGTTTAGAGTCACTTACTACTAGCTCGAGGCTAGGGAAGAAACTAGGCGAAAACCGGGTGATTAATAGCAACGTAGTGAGGTCCTTGTGTTCCCGAGTACACCGAGCCTCCTTATGCGTGACCCTTCTCCTTTGTATGTAATTAATATGCAAGATGGAAAAATTGAAAGTGATGGATGGTGGGTGTTGGGTGCTCTCGGTCAATTGCAAGGCAAGAGAGAAAGAAAGGAATTTTTTTATGATATGTGTGAATGAAGTGGAGGACCTATGGTTCTATTTATAATCAAATTAGAGAATTATCCATATGATTTTATGTATACTAGATATAAGACAACCACAATTAAAATAATCAATTAAGTGTAGTGTAAACCCACATGGGACCGTTTGGTTTTAATGGGGGGATGGGTAATTGGTTAAATTTTAACCAAATTAGTTAGCACTAGTTTATTTAATTTTAGGAGGTTTCATAGTTTACTAGAGTAATAGTGTGTAGCAAATTATAACGGGTGTTTGGGTATTCGGGGACCCTAACAGGCTCAGAAAAAGAAAACAATGTCATTGTCAATAATTTTTATGTCCCGGGTTAAGTCCGGTTGTTCGGTTGGATATTACCCCGTTAAAGCGCTAAATAAGTGTATGAAGTGTCGTTATTATTTCTTTTAGTGACACAATTTTTTTCCGACATTTTGGAAAGTGTCTAGTAATATTTTCCTCATGTTTTGGCACTTTATTAGTTAGCTTAATGCTGAATTTTTATTTAAAGTGCTGAATTTTGTACTTAAAGTACGTTTTAGGCATATCCGGTCACTGTAATTACCACCTAGTGACGCAGTTTTACAATCCTCACTTCCCTACACTCTCTACGGGTGTAGTAAACTATCTCTGGCTCATACAGGCCTTAGAGGCAGTGTCCGCCTGGTGCTGGCTATATCAGTGTGTTAAATGGGTTAACCGTTGATTGTGCTACTGTGCTTTTGTGCATCAAGGTTGTCACTTAAGTTTTGTATGTAAATAATGGAGTGACAGCAAATAAGGTATGATGCAAATAAGTACATGTATCAGTATTCAGGTAGCAGTTTATCCATAATTTCAAGCAAGCACAGTAATTAAGCAGTAATTAAATATTAATTAAGTCGTACGGATACCTGATTTGGTGAGGGTTGTCACATTCTCCCCCCGTTAGAAAAATTTCGTCCTCGAAATTTGTACTACCTTAACCCCCTTATGGTTCCGTCACACGTGTATATATGAATAATATCATGGTAGATAATCTTCTATCCAAATCAAACCTTACTCACATTTGGTGAGTCCAAGAATATATATCAATCCGAATTCTAGGGTTAAAAGCTGAGTGCTCATAGCAGTAAATGTTAGAGATACGAGACGTACTTGGAGTGTAGCCTAGTGCAACCCAGCTAGCAGGGGGGTTCCACAAAGAGGAGCCTTGACTTAAGAAGACTCTCAAACGATCGATCGCAATATGCAAACGAGTTTTCACGACACATAGCACCCGCTATATAATTTCAAAAATCCACAACTCAAATATAATAGTAAATTGATCTGTCAACTCCCGAGTAGATAAATGGTAAAGTTTAGTGTTTTGACATTCTTAAAATTCGAAAGTACGCTGAATGAAATACAGGCGAATCTGGTGTATCACGGTTCATAGTTGCATCAGAAATGTTTAAAAGATAAGTCATCAACAGTTGACGTAGTTTTGTGTGAAACGGATGACCATGATTAGCACAAGCTACAAGTTTCTAATGACACCACAAGGTGTCGCAATGACATAATTTCATAATAGCGGTGTTTGAACAAGTTCACCGTGTTTGAGAGCAGATGAAGGTGTACCGAAACAATCTGAAGATTTGGCTTATGCCATGTTACAGAGTTTCCAATTAAATACGGAATATCAAAGAACCGCTGTTTCCAATCGAAGATGAAAAGTAATAAGCATCGCAAGGCATTTGAGTGACAACGAAGGAATCGTTAGGAGGTACATGGGGCTTATGAAATGAATCTATGTACCATTGTTTTAACACCCAATTGTGTTGAGACCGACTTAATCTTGATGAGTAAACGGATTTAGAGCGAGTCAATAAACAATTAAATCCGGGTATGAGGTGCGTAACCAAATTAGCGCAAGCTTCAATTCTGTGAAAGTATCACCGCAAAGTATCAAAGTCAATCAACGATTTAGTGGAGTCATAGATCAAACAAGTCTACTACGACCCGAAGCAAAAAGGATCGGTGCCAAAGTATTAGAATATGATGCTCTCAATACATCATATGGCGTCTCAAATCAAACATGTGAATTGGATAAGTTCAAGCAATCGAACTTAGTTTCAACGTAACCCAACAATAATCGTACATATCAACAAGGGAATCTTGGCATGATAGCAAACATGTAACTTGAAAGATAACGGTTGCAAGAAAATGTATTGACTTGATAACAAAAGAGTCAACAATGACAATACGTAGGTCATTTGAATCAGAAACCAGTAATTAGATTTAGCAACGTAACATTTGAACTTTAATGAAGCGTTTATTCGAGATGAAACCGCATGCGTAGCAAAAGGTGCATGGGTTAAGCATAAGTTTACAAGTGATGAAGCGATGTGTCCCCATCAAAAGGGAGAAGTGACCAAGTATACGAAGCAAACGTGTGTTCGCTCTCAGCGAATGAATTCAGCGTGATGCAACTACTTTGAGGGGAGTAGAGATGCAAATATCTACTTGCTCGAAGCAAGAGAGAAGACTTCCACGGAAGCAAATTTAAGTACTTTCGGTTTCGTTAATTGAAGTGACGAGTTTGTCAAGTTAATGACGTTTGATTGAGTTGACAGATATGGTTCTTAAGTAAAACCCTTACGAGTTTGGTCCTGGGTTCCCAAAGGTCCTAGACATAAATTTCCTAGATTCTCCAGATTCCGTATCCCGTGTAGATCTGGTTTGTACATTGTGTAGGAAGCGCCATTTTGCCCATGTCTAAGAACAAGTCATTGTCCCACAATTTCACCCTGGTATACTTTCTTCCTGAATTCCGACGCTCGATTATCGACCAGTCGTGTAGTAAGAGTCGGGTCCTCATAGTCAGTTATGTAAGAGGTTCATTAACCCTTAGTAAGAGTCACCGACGCTTGTATGTTAGCTTGTTCGGCTCCTAGTAGTCGATGTTTGTTTGACAATCATCATCCTCATTTTTGACGAGCAGAAACGGGGTTACCCAAAAGGGATATCTTGGTCTGTTATCTTTCTTCTCTATCCACCACTGAGGTTGCACTGTCAGTCCTTGCATCTCTGAAAATGTAAGTCGTTACGATGTATAGACTACAGGTACGGTGCCTGGAATTTAAATCGATGCGAGTTTCGATTAATTGTTGTGGAGATGATTCCGACAAGTCTTCGAGGAAGGCTTCGGGGTATACTCCGATCACGGGGGTATCGTTAAGTTTTAGTTCTTCGGCTCCCTTGTCCCCGACATGAGCCAGGAAACAACACATCCCTCCCACAACAACGCTCGTGCCTTAAGTAATTCGTGATCGATGGTGGCGTATCCTGCTTCGTGAGTCACGATCATTCCTTCATTCGTCATCGAGGTGCGAATATCAACCTCCGCTCGATCGCTTGCCAACTAATTCATCCAATTACCACGTTGAAGCTTCCCAACTCAACTGGCAATAGATCTAGCGTAAACTTACGCTCTCGGGGTTCTATCGTGTCGATTCTAGTTACTGCGTTGGCTTCCACTAGCTTCCCCTAAGCTAGTTCTAATGGGTACTGGAATAACTACTCACTCGCTACGTAAACAAATTATGCTCTCGAACACTAGAAGTGCGAATCGTGAAATTTGCAACGGTAGTTGGCAATACAAATGCATAATATTGAGTATTATGGGACGTACCGCTATCCATGCTTGGATCCCCGGCGTGTCTCCCTAGCTCCGGTGGGGAGCTTTCATCCTTGCGCCTAATTGTTTTTAGGGCAATATCTTTTGAAATGCTTTTTGCTTCCACAGTTTAAACATCCTCGAACACACTTCCGTTTATCGCTCATTCTGCCTCGACAATTATCATTGTCGTTGTCCCCTTCGTGATTCTCACTACCGTCTTGGCCCCCATTGCTATGTTCAGTATTTTGCCAACAAGTTTCCTTGACATGTCCCACCTTGCCACAGTTACCACAATTTCCATATTTGCATCGCCCGACATGATAACGTAAACAATTGTCGCACTTAGGTAGGATACCCTTGTAATCTTTTCCCTTTTTGGCCTTCTTCTTGTTACTTACCCGAGTAACCATCTTGAAATTTGCGAGTTTCCTCTGTTATCCCCAGATGCCTTTATAGCAGCCTCCTTTTTCTCCTTTGCAGTGGAAAATTCTCCTCGTCTAACTGCTTCTTCCGTGAGTGCTATGCTTATGTTGATAGCCTCGGTGATCGTTGACGGTTTTGATGTTGTTACCAGGCTTAGAATCTGAGGTGCCAATCCCCTTATGAACTGTTCAATTCTCTTAAACTCTGGTGCCCCCAGGAGTAAGGCAACTTGTGATAATTCGTTAAATCTCTGCACATACCCCGTTATCTTTGGTCCTTCCATCTTTAAGTTCCACAGTTCTGTCTCCAATCTCTGGACTTCTGCCCTCGAGCAATATCTTTCACGCATCAGATTTTTCAGTTCGTCCCACGTCATAGCATACGCAGCGGTCTCGCCCATTGTCCGAATTTGATGGTTCCACCATGACAGAGCCTCATCTACCAATAGTCCAGTTATATACTTGACTTGATGTTCGTGGTCACATTTTCTTAATCGTAAAACTGAATCTGTCTTTTCAACCCAGCGTACGAAGGCTAAGGCACCCCCGGTGCCATCGAACTCTCGAGGTTTGTGGTCCAAGAACTGCTTGTAGGTGCAGTCGTTGGGGGGTTTATTTCCTGAGGTACCTCCGCTGCAATCGGAGCGATGGGCCTCGTACCGTGCGATGGCCTGTAAGAGGTGCTCTCGCATTTCCGCCTCTGTTCTAGGTAGAGGGTGGTTGATATTGGTGTTCCCTTGAGTCGACATCTTCCTAGAAGAAGGTCGGTTAGGTCAGGTCTCGTGAAGGACGCGAGCACATTAGTTTCTATTCAAGGATAAGACCTCCTAGGTGTATTACATATACGTATATACGCAGTCGTTATACATTCAGTCACATATTATCTCATGTATTGCACATCCCGTAAATAGGGATGTAGCAAGTAAGCATGTAGCATTATAGTTATCGCACAAATAGCGTGCTTAGTGGGGACATAGCGACGGAGTTTTTCGTTAGTCATTAGTCATAAGTATTTCCGCGTGTTTAAAGATGATCGGCTTTTATTATCCTCCGGCCACAATCATAGTGTCTTACAAAATGCATCACAGCAGAAGGGACACAGGGTCACCCTACCCTTGTCCAGCAAGTATATTAGTGCATCAAAATTACGTAGTCAGAAATGGTACTCAAAAGTTTCTGAAATCCCGGCTTATCATTAGCGTCTTTACCCAAGCGTAATGCATTCCGCATAATCCAGAAATCAACTATACTGGTTACTGAGGTGGAGGAGGAAAGAAAAGTAAACTGTCGACATGCGTGAATCCCTCCTAGAGCTAGGATATACGTTGAAGTAACTAGCTGATCTTTTGCTTGATAGTAAAGAAACGAGCATCAGCATCCTGGGAGCGATGTAATAGTAACGGTCAAGTGCGCAAAAGGGATCTTGAGGTATGTGGCGGATCAATGCACGCTGGCGAAAGACAGAGTAGAGGACGTGGTGTTTCATAGAAACTTTTTAGACAATATGCTGTCTTGTGAAGTAGACACTTAACTCCTGTTTTCGGTTATGTTATGTTTTGTATCTGAAGTTGCCGATCCTGGTGCCAGCTCAAGCCCCAACATTCTGCGGCTCATATCCTTAAACTGTAGTTGATGTTACAGGAGCACTCATCCTGTGTACAGCCTCCATAGTGAGAGGGATGGCAAGGGTCTAAAGTCAGTATAGCGTGTTTTAAGATCCATTAAAGTGGCTCGTCCGGCGTTGTAGCGGAGAATGTAGCAAAGGGTACAACCTGTGCAGTTGGGAAAATGTTGTTGTAGCGGATGAATCGTTATGCGGGTGCTGGCCTGAAGTACTTTCCCGGGGTGCGGTTATATTCTGAAAGAAAGCTATAGGCACCTTGACGTAATGGAAGTCGGTCTTCATAGGGGAAAGGAGTAGTGTCGTTGGTTGCGGGTGCAGAAACAAACGTTTCAACCAGTAAGGAAATTGTCAGGTGCTGGTGCTAGGTTGGATAGCAGGGGTGCAATGTCTGGTCGGTCTAAAAGAAACAGGATCGTGACCACGTAAAGGTGTAGGTTCGGCAGACGTAGCATCAAGCTGACCCAAAAGGTGTAGAAGCTAGCTCAAGAGCAGGCTCTGAGTTGTGTAACGGTGTGGTGTCTCGAGCAGGTGATAGAGCAGCAGCCATGTCATCGTTGCCTTAGTAGTAGTGTGTTGTATTTCAGCTGTTTGTAAGGTTGCAGGTATCACAGACACAAAGGAGTCTGAATGCATGCTAGAATCAGAGGATGGCTTGTTGACAGGGGTCTTAAGAAGTGAAGTTAGTGACGATGTTCTCGTCTGATTTTCTATCGTTATGGGCGTCGGCAGAAGGACCATCGATGAGCATGCCAACGTAGTCATATAATGGTTGTCGAGTAGCCAACCTTCAGTAGACATGTCCGCAGGAAACAGGGGTGCATCGATAGGAACTGAAGCAGGTGCTACAGGTACCCCAAAAAGGCGGGTAGTCATCATCATCATCTATCCACCCATTTCGAGTGTGCGCGTATCGAGGGTCAACATGGGTCGCAAAGAGTGCATGATCGGGCTCTATAGGCACAGGATCAGGAAGAGGGGCAACAACAACAACAGGATTAGCGGGTATATCAGCAACAACGTGATCATCCTCCAACAGTGGAGCAACAATAGGATGATCATCGACAGGTAAATCGGCAATCCAAGGACCAGCAGGGTCAACAGCGTCCTCCATGGGCTGATCTAGGTGTATAAACTCAATGTCCAGGTCTGGATCGAAACCAGGTGGGAAGACGGGGCCTGTATTATGCGAATAGTGCTGCGCGCCCTGCGCGTGTGATGGTGCAGATGTCTCAGACTCAAAGGAATGTGGGACAGGTGAATGGATGGGTGCCTCCTCCGCAGGAGCATCAGCAAGAAGTAAGAGATCACCGGCAGCAATGTGGGCCTCGCCCTCAAAATCGTCCTCTGGTGGGTCCTCATCAAGCAAGTCGACGTCGTCGTCAGCGACTACGTCAAGGGGCATGTCAACAACAGGGTACGCGGCAAGGGGTACAGGGGCAGGGATCACCGCGAGCGGCAAATCCCCAGCGATAGGGCCATCAGCAGGCTCCGCAACAACATCGGGCAGCGCAAATGTCTGGAAATCATCGTCGTCCGTGCTGGTAGTATCTAAAGTATGCACCTCGTGCTTTGATGACACTATGTCGTCCGATACTATGGGTATAGGGTCCGTGGCGTCTGACTCTCCGGTGCCGGATGAAGACATATCGTCCGTCACGCAAACACACGTATGCACAAATAATCAATCATATAGTCAAATAAGCACATTAGCCACCAATAAGCAATCAAATAGTTCTCCTAGTCCCACTAGCCTCCCAGCCTCCCAGACTGATCTCCCTAGTCCCACTAGCCTCCCAGCCTCCCAGACTGCTCTTCCTAGTCCCACTAGCCTCCTAGCCTCCCAGACTGCTCTTCCTAGTCCCACTAGCCTTCCAGCCTCCCAGACTGCTCTTCCTAGTCCCACTAGCCTTCCAGCCTCCCAGACTGCTCTTCCTAGTCCCACTAGCCTTCCAGCCTCCCAGACTGCTCTTCCTAGTCCCACTAGCCTCCCAGACCGAGCCTCAGCCTCCCAGACTGAGCCATAACTAATAAATAAAATGTGCTCAACTTTTGTTTGTAAAAATGTTTTGGATCTGGACTTAAGTGGTATGCAGTGTAAAAATGTTTTCGTGAGAGCCCTGATGATCATAGTCTAGACTCGAGAAAGAATCCTAGTTCGCTATGATCGAGGCTCTGATACCAAGCTGTCACACCCTGGCTTTGCGGAAGCGTGGGTTAATTGGTGTGACTTCTTAATACCGTAGCAACAATCATAACAATGCTATATGATAAAAACATGTGGTGTTCATCCAATAATAAAGTTTAGAAAATCCCATTTTCAACAATCACAAAATAAGTTAAAAACCTTAACTTGATTTAAATGAGTTCATAAAACTTATCAAATGACTTTAAAACAATACTAGGTTTAGGGATATGTAACCCGTCCAGGAAGAGGTTACACCTTCTAACCCTGGATAACTTCTTTATTCAAACGCAGCTTGAAAATACGTGCATACCGTGCCAGATCCGTTAGTTTCCTGAAATACATGTAGTTTGAAAAGTCAACATAAAGTTGAGCGAGTTCATGTGTAGTGAGTATGTAAAACCTTTGTAAGTATAAAAGTCCTGGTATGTAGCAAATAAGGAAAAAGAGATCACCAATGGTTTGCAAGGCCATTGATATGTGTGACGTGTAGTAGGAAGACTCAAACCTAGCAGATTTCGCGATGGGTACAAAGTCACCACCTGGTCCATTAAGCGGGCTCGGGGGTTGGGCTCGCTACACCCAGATAGATCTACCGCTACTGTCCCTCGGTCCTACAATGAGGATTAATGGCCTCAAGTTGCGCCTACCCACTCACATGATCTAAGTAATAACCCTCCTTATGCTAACCATACCATGTAAAAAGTACTTGTAATCAAAGTAACATGTATTTCACCCCCGCAGTTTAGAAAACTGAAAACAGTTAAGAGAAAAGGGGGACATGAAGTCACCGAAGTGCGTCTCTAGAAAGTATTTCTCTGTCAACCTGCTGTGCGACGACCTACACGTACTAACTTCTATTAGACGGACGGCCGTGCCTTAGCTTAAGGGTTAAGTTTTTGGGAAATAGTTAGACAACTATTTCGTGTTTGCACTTCGTATTTAAGTATTAATTATATTCCTTCCCAAGGATGGGGGCTTTAATACACGTGCGTTCGTATAACTTCGAAATATATTAAGTCTCACTTAATACAATATATTTTATTTCGTTTGTCTAAAATATTCTACTTCCAAAATATAAATATTTTTCCCAAAAAATATTGTATTTTATTCCATAGAATTTTCCAAAATAATATCCTTGTCAAAATACACATTCACTAGTATTTTTCCGAAAATGCGTAAGTTATGGTAAAAGATCGGGTGGTATTAATAATACCGTTGTAACTTAAGGCGTTCGTATTATTTTGGGATCGTTAATATTTGGTAATATTATTTTTACCCTAAAAATAATATTAACGTAGTTCATAAAATAATCACAAAATTTTACACAAGTGTTGTTACGAAAATATATATTCTAAATATATATTTTAGCAATTTTTATTTTGTGAAAATCCCACCTCCGACACTTAGAAATTTGTAATAAAAATCGTGGCGAAATTTATATTTTTGAAAACAAGTAAAAGAAAAATGTTTATAACACTTGTGATAAAAATATTTCCAAGTGTTAGACTTTTTGGAAAAATTTCGCCAGAGTTCCCCCTGTAACTGGAGGTGGCCACGCTTTTAAGCGTATCATTTTCTTTTAAAATTCACATCAACAATGTTCCCAACATTAACAAACAATATTTCAACATTAAACTAGTCAAAATAGATATAAATCGCAAAAATACATGAACTTGTGGTTTATCTAAAATATGTAGTAATTTCCCCATATTTGTAGTAGATCTTTTTATAAATAACATCGGTTTCTTGTGAATCTTGTACTTTTAGAAAATGCATTTGTACATCTTCTTGTCAAATATTATTAAAACAATTCTTTGTTAAAACTTTTTGTCACACAAGTGTCTACACACTTGTGTGTTTACAAAAATCACCTTTGTTTAGGAAAGATCCGGCTTTAAAAATATGATTTCTTTTGACACTTGTTCCTTTGAAAATATCACTTGTAGATCCGTAGATCTACTAGTTTAGAACTCCATTTTATAAGAAAAATTGTTTTTACACAAGTTGATGTTTATGTTGGAAAGGGTTCGTCATCTAGAAACTTTACAACTAATCATAAGGCTAGTTCATGTTTTGTGAACATGATCTAGCGGGTTTGATGACGATCCATTCCCATACTAGCAATCAACAACACTAAATAATCATAACAATACCAGTCTTATAAGTTTTACACCAATATTTACTTATTAACCACCAAGTTCATCACCTTTAGTAGACTTTTAATTTTGTTCTTACATGTTCATAAATTTTAACCGACAAAACTCTTGTTAACCACTTTAGAATAGATCAAGAAGGTGTTTAGAGTCACTTACTACTAGCTCAAGGCTAGGGAAGAAACTAGGCGAAAAACGGGTGGTTAATAGCAACGTAGTGAGGTCCTTGTGTTCCCGAGTGCACCGAGCCTCCTTATGCGTGACCCTTCTCCTTTGTATGTAATTAATATGCAAGATGGAAAAATTGAAAGTGATGGATGGTGGGTGTTGGGTGCTCTCGGCCAATTGCAAGGCAAGAGAGAAAGAAAGGAATTTTTTTGTGATATGTATGAATGAAGTGGAGGACCTATGGTTCTATTTATAATCAAATTAGAGAATTATCCATATGATTTTATGTATACTAGATATAAGACAACCGCAATTAAAATAATCAATTAAGTGTAGTGTAAACCCACATGGGACCGTTTGGTTTTAATGGGGGGATGGGTAATTGGTTAAATTTTAACCAAATTAGTTAGCACTAGTTTATTTAATTTTAGGAGGTTTCATAGTTTACTAGTGTAATAGTGTGTAGTAAATTATAACGGGTGTTAGGGTATTCGGGGACCCTAACTGGCTCAGAAAAAGAAAACAATGCCATTGTCAATAATTTTTATGTCCCGGGTTAAGTCCGGTTGTTTGGTTGGATATTACCCCGTTAAAGCGCTAAATAAGTGTATGAAGTGTCGTTATTATTTCTTTTAGTGACACAATTTTTTTCCGACATTTTGGAAAGTGTCTAGTAATATTTTTCTCATGTTTTGGCACTTTATTAGTTAGCTTAATGCTGAATTTTTATTTAAAGTGCTGAATTTTGTACTTAAAGTACGTTTTAGGCATATCCGGTCACTGTAATTACCACCTAGTGACGCAGTTTTACAATCCTCACTTCCCTACACTCTCTACGGGTGTAGTAAACTATCTCTGGCTCATACAGGCCTTAGAGGCAGTGTCCGCCTGGTGCTGGCTATATCAGTGTGTTAAATGGGTTAACCGTTCATTGTGCTACTGTGCTTTTGTGCATCAAGGTTGTCACTTAAGTTCTGTATGTAAATAATGGAGTGACAGCAAATAAGGTATGATGCAAATAAGTACATGTATCAGTATTCAGGTAGCAGTTTATCCATAATTTCAAGCAAGCACAGTAATTAAGCAGTAATTAAATATTAATTAAGTCGTACGGATACCTGATTTGGTGAGGGTTGTCACAGTTGGTGGGTTAGCAATGATTGATACATCAGACCCAGGCATTTGTTGAAGTATATTCTCATTGACAGGTGATTGAGAAGGACTGGTTTGTGCCTGGTTCAAATCAAGAGCATCCAAGAATATTTTTGTTTGTGGGGGAATTATGGAGGTGAGGTTAGGTGTAGAAAGAGAATTGGCCCCGGGCATTGGGCTGTGGATGATGGAAGCAAGTGATTCCAGAGCATCATATTGTGGTGTCCCTATTTGTACAACCTGTTCTTTTTGAAAAGAAGCAGGAGGAGTTTCAGCCATGGGTTGAGATATTTCTACCAACTGCTGTGAGGAAGTAGCAGGAGTGGTTTCTTGTGACTTTTGTGCTGTCACAGGCAGTTGCTCTGGTATCTCATCCTCCAGAGTTGCCTTTTTGGTAGGTTTGGGGGGGTTTTTGAGTTTTCTTTTGTTTTAGATTTTTGTGAATTGTAGGTGTGGGTTTCAAAACAGTTGTTTTGTTTCTTTGATCACCTTGAGTAGTGGGCTCAGCAGCAGATACCTGAGGAGCAGTGGTAGCTGCTAAATTCTGCTCAGGCACCTCTGCTTGTGTTTTGCATGGTGTTGACATTCTTGTAAAAGTTTCAGCAGTTAAGTTGTTTATTTGAAAAGAGTCACCTTGTTTTATTTCATGAGCATCATCCTTACCAAATTTCTTTTCAAAATAATAACTTAGAAATCTTGGAAAGAGTAAGAATGGCTTTTTATCAGTATTTTTAACCAAATCATTAAAGATTTCCTGGGAATAATTGAAATTTTCATTTTGAAGAATAGCATACCCCAGGTTTTGAATCTTTAATGGTATCTCATTAAAAGAAGTGGTTTTATTTGAAACACACATTAACAGGGTATGAAATAAAAATCTTGTTGCAGGAGGGAAGTAACCTTTTTGTAAGGTATCCCTCTTCATCATTGAGTCTGCATACCCACTTTCAAGGAAATCAATTTTTAACTAGTTTTTGGGAAAAGAAGTTTTACCTTGCTGATCATCGAGTTGAAAGACTTCCGAGATGGATTGTGGTGTGATTTTGACTGCTTTACCCATTAGAGTAGAGTTAATGGCTATGACATCCTCGCCTTGTTTGTCAAGGGTACAATTTTTCCAAAACTCTCTTTGGGTTTTCAAGTAAATTGGAGCATCTGCTGTTAACAAAGTTTTGTACTTTGATGCAGACAAGATGTCGATGATGGAATCGAAAGCATCGGTGGTGCCGGGTTTTGTAAGAACACCTAGAATGTTGTGAGAAGCTTTGTGTGGGATTTCAATGGGTGTCGATGATTTAGAAGCGGATTCTGCGGATGACTTCGATTTTGTCATTTTGGAGAAGATGATCGAAGCAAGTTGTGAAGAAATTTGAGAATATGAGATGAAAACTGCTTTGAGAAAGGAATTTTTAAGAATTCAATTCGACAGTAAAACCCTGTTTGGGGTTTTGAAGGGGGTTTTATGGAGAAAAAGTGAATGCTGAGGTGGCAGCGGTTACAAAAGGTCTGACCACTATGTACTGTCCACGTGCCAACCCCTGATGAAATGAAGGACAAGTACTTTTATGAAGACCACTGATGAAAAAGGATCAGTGGTTGTAACGGTAACAAATGAAGGCAGTGGGTGATTTTTAACATCAGCAGATAGCACATTAGTGGATAAAACACTGATTTTGAGCATTAGTGCTTATCAAGAGAATGAGAGAACAGGGGTTGACTTTCAGCAGTGGACAGACTTTGAAGTAGAGCAAACTTTTGAACAAAGCAGTGGTTGTGGCAGACTTTTAAGGATTTTAATGAAAACTTCATTTTTAGCTATTTTTAAGGATGGATTTTTGATTTTCTGAAAACATTTTAATGCTTTTATTCAGAGAAAAACAGGATTTTGCCTGTTATTCCATGTTTAGCATGCCAATCCTAGAGATCAAGCTTTCAAAGGTGGATGTGTCTAATGCTTTGGTTAGCACATCTGCCAGCTGATCTTTAGTTGGAACATGGTGCAGAGAAATCAAACATTTTTCATAGCAATCCCTCACAAAGTGATGTCTGATGTCAATGTGCTTGGTGGTTGAGTGGGAAACTGGATTTTTGATGATATTTTCTGCTGCCTGGCTATCCATCATGAGTGGTGTCTTTAAGGTAGTGATACCAAAATCCAGCAACTAATTTTGAAGCCAAAGCAGTTGGGCTGTACAGCTTGCAGCAGCTATATATTCTGCCTCAGTAGTGGATGTGGAAACAGCTGCTTGCTTTTTGCTTTGCCAAGACACTAAACAACTGCCTAGGAATTGGCACCCTCCTGAAGTGGACTTCCTTGTCTTGTAACATCCAGCAAAGTCACTATCTGAGAAACCTGAAAGCTCAATTTTACCATCAGCTCGATACCAGATACCAAGTGTGGGAGCACCTTTGAGGTATCTGAATATCCTTTTTACAGCAATTAGGTTGGACTTTCTAGGGGCTGATTGGGATCTTGCACAAACACATGTTGCAAACATAATGTCTGGCATAGATGCAGTTAGGTACAATAAAGACCCAATCATGCTTCTATATAAGGTCTGATCAACCAAATCATCCTTCTCATCAGACATGACTAATTTATTGGTTGCAATAGGTGTACTGCATGGCTTACAATCATCCATATCAAATTTCTTTAAAAGTTCTTTGGCATATTTGCCTTGATGGATAAAAGTGCCATTTTGCAGTTGCCTTACTTGGAGACCAAGAAAGCACTGGAGTTCACCCATTGCACTCATTTCAAACTCAGCTGTCATGAGTTTTCCGAACTCTTCACACATTTTATTACATGTGCTTCCAAAGATGATGTCATCCATATAAATCTGGACAATCATCAAATCCTTTCCTCTCCATTTTAGAAACAATGTTTTGTCTATCTTACCTCTTGTGAAACCAATGGAAATTAGAAAGGTGGATAGAGTTTCATACCAGGCCCTTGGTGCTTGTTTCAGGCCATACAAAGCTTTATTCAGCTTGTAGACATGATCTGGATGAAATGGATCCTCAAATCCTGGAGGTTGACAAACATAAACCTCCTCTTGAATCTTACCATAGAGGAATGCATATTTGATATCCATTTGGTACACCTTGATGTTGTGGTTGACAGCAAAGGCCAGAAATAACCTGATAGCTTCAAGTCTTGCTACAGGGGCAAATGTTTCATCATAATCAATGCCCTCTTCTTGTTTGAACCCTTGAACCACAAGCTTGGCTTTATTGTTGACAACAATACCCCTTTCATCAGTTTTATTTTTGAAGACCCATTTTGTGCCAATAGGACTTACACCCTCTGGCAATGGTACAAGCTCCCAAACTTGTTATCTTCTAAACTGTTGGAGCTCCTCTTGCATGGCTTCTACCCAACTGTTGTCTTTTAGTGCCTCTTGGTACTTGACTGGCTGATGGAGAGATAGAAAACCAGCAAAAAGACAAATGTTTTGGAATTGACTTCTTGTGAGCACCCCTTCATTGATGTTGCCAATGATTTGGTCTGGTGCATGAGATTTCAAGAAGATGAGTTCTCCTTGGTATGGAACTATGGCATTAAGTGGGGATGGTTGCAGATGTGAATCATCTGAGCTAGCCACTGCTGGTGACTTTGATGATCCAGCAGTGGCTTCAAAAGGTGGTGGAATAGGAGGTAAAGATGTGGACACATGCTGACTTTGATCCACTATTTGAGGACTTTTATCAACAGTGCTTGATGATGTGGAAGCAGGGTTTAAGGGGCTACTTTGGTCAACAACTGTTGAGGTAGCAGTGGTTGAGCTTTGACAGCTGTTTTGAACAACTGCTGCTCTTCCCATTTTGACAAATGATGCGTGTGAAGTGTTATATATATTAGGTGTATATTTTAAGCCCTTTTTACACTTTTTAGCCAAGTTTTAAATTTATAAAACACGATATTTACTAACATTAAACACACATATGGGCAAGTGCACCCATCGTGGACGTAGTATAGTGTCGGTAAGATACCGAGGTCGTCCAAGGACATAAGAGCTTTTAGTACCGGTTTATCCTCAACGTCTAATCAAATCAAAATGTTAGAAAAAGATTTTAAACTATGAAAATAAAACTAACTAAAATGCTGAAAAATAAAATAAAATAAAAAAAAAGATAGACAAGATGAATCACTTGAATCCGACTCGTGTGTAGTGTAACCTTTGGTTATTTTCGCACTTTTGCACTTATTTAAGAGATTATCTTAGTTATTGTAGTAGGCCCCTCTTTTGAAGGCGACGTTACCCTTAACCCAGTAGTTTGAGTCAACAAGAATACAATCCTAAAGGGTCGGATTATTGAAAGATAATTAATTAAGTTATTAATGCATAATGTGGTAGGCCCCTCTTTTGAAGGCGACGTTACCCTCAGCTAAGTAGTCTGAGTCAGCAGGGATACAGTCCTAAGTAGTTGGGTTAAAGTTTTAATAGTAGTTTAACTTATGAGGGGATCAAAGAGTTTGGACCCCGCCATCCAATACCTTTGGGTATTGGAGGAGGTCCTACTAAATTTGACCCAGGTCCTTTACAGGATCTATACACTGAACAATGGCAAGACTCTTACCAAACCGTTCCCTTAACCCCCGACTAGGTAGCCAACATACCTCCATATAGACCGTGGAGATATGAATGTGAAAATCTTTTATTTTATATAGACAGTAAAATAATGCCAAGACACCACGGACAAACGATAAGGAAGAATCACCTTCAACATAAGAAACTAGTAATTAAAGTCATTAATACAAAACCAATTAAAAAGTGCAAAAGATTAAAAATAAAAAGTATTACACTAAACACTTGTCTTCACCAAGTGATGTAAGAGACTTAGGCAAACATTGCCTTTGATTGTCAAGAACTCTTACGATCAATCTTGGATCCCGAGACGACTCACACACTCTACGATGGACAGTGGATGATGGTGGTGGATGATGGTGTTGTGATGGTGGTGGGTGGCGGGTGAAGTGTGAGAGAGGTGGTGTGCCAAGGGATGAGTTGCAAAAGCTCCAAACACTCCTATTTATGGGCTGAACAGAAGCTCGGGCACGACCCCATGTCCGCTGGGCACGGCCCCGTGTCCATCTGACTCTCTTTCTTCATTAATTGTAATTCGCAATTACAATAAATGCACCTGCAGGAATTTGACCATGCCCCCGTGTCCGCTGGGCACGGCCCCGTGGTGGGCAACAGAAGCTTCTATGAGTTTGTCTTTTCTGCTGACACTTGGGCATGGCCCCGTGCTCACTGAGCACGGGGCGTGTTCAGTCTTCTGTCTTCTTTGTTTTGCTTGGGAAGATGCTGTCGGGAGGTCGGGCATGCCACTTTTGTTCCTTTTCTTGTATTCATGTTAGATTTAGCTGTCTTTTTGCTTCTTTTGTTCATTTGAGCTCATTTAATCCTGAAAATACAAAAGGAAGACAAAAACACACTTTTTCCAACATTAGTACTAAAAAAGGGTTAGTTTTATGCCACAATTGATGTAATTTATATGTTGCATTTTGTGCACATCAAATACCCCCACACTTGAATCTTGTTTGTCCTCAAGCAAAACTCTTTATAATGTGGCTTTTTCCACTCCCAAATGGAATGGGTAGAAGAGAAGGTTTTTGGGCTTGTCATAGAGTGTCGAGATTTCCAAGATTCTTTATTCAGGTTTTATTTTTATTTATTTACAATCCTATTCGTCATGATTTATTAAAAACGTTTCATAAGACAAATTACTTATTAAGGCATAACATACCTTTTAAAAATTCCATTTATATACAAGTTCACATACCTCACGGGGAATCACTCAACACTCGTCCGAATATGTATTTTTAGTGAATCACTCGAGAGCGGCATGGAACCTACTCCTACCATAAGCTTGCCAAGCAATCAATCCTCCTCCTTTTTAACTATATACCTTTGTAAATATCAAGAGGACTTTTGGGTGAAGGGTTAGGCTTGGGCTAAAGGTGGGTGGTTGGGTTAGTGGTTAGTAAAAGGGCGAAAAGCATAACAAACGTCGGTTTTTTAAAGACTTTTTATTTTTCACATTTTTATTTTATTTTGATGAACCATTTTGTTTCAAACAAAGTTATTTTTGATGAACTTGTTTGTTTATTTGGTTTCATCAATATATATATATATATATATATATATATATTCAAGGAAAGTCATTAGAAAACCGAACGTTGTTACTAAAAGAAAAGGGTAAAATAAAAAGGTTTAGGTGGGTAAAAAGGGTGATTGTTTTGGGTTAAGAAATGAAAAGGTTTAGGCTCAAAGGGGTTAACTAGGGGGATTTTGGGTAGGTGGTAAAAAAAATTGAAAAATAATGGTGTAGAAAGAAAAAGGATTAGTCCTAATGCCTCCATCATTTACTTACTCGGGTTTAAGTTGGTAAGGATCGGGAATGCATTGTCGTGGCAAGTTCTAGAATCGTATGAACCAAGCGGCTATTCACACAAGAAACGAAAAATGAGCATTTAATGTAAAGATATGTATTTGTATGCTCGATAAAGGCTCAAAACTCACTTTTGTGGGAAAGGGTTTTTTATATGATCAAGTATATATAATCAAATTTTAACTAAGTTTGTCATGCCGTTTCATAATTTTTTTATGTTGGTTCTTTTTATCACGACGCTATCGGTTGTAAACTTGTAAAAATATAACCTTGTTAGAACTTGAATTCCCAACTTAAACTTAGACAAGTACAAAAAAAAATGAAAATTTTTGAAAAAAAAAATTGGGGTGATTAGCGGTTCCAATAGAGTTTTGTGTAAGGCTTGTTATTAGGACTTGCAAGATTCAAGGTTTTAGCATCCCCCCACACTTAAATTACACATTGTCTTCAATGTGTCCCAAAAATAAGTTTTTAGGTTGATTGAATGTGTAAAATGGTGTTAAAAGCAAAATTTTATGTTACTGGCATACTGGACACGGCCCCGTGGTGACCGGGCACGGCCCCGTGTTCAGGTGCCAGTGATAAAAATTAATGAAAAGAAACAGAAGCCTAGACACGGAGGCGTGTTCAGCGAACACGACCCGTGTCCAGTTACCTGAACTGGGCAATTTTCAGCAGAGTGTGCAGCACGGGGCCGTGTTGGGCGGACACGGCCCGTGCTGAACTTACTATAATGAAGAAATTGTTGTCGGATGGCCCTGTTTTCGTGCATGGGGCGATGTTTCTAATTTCCCTTGTTATCCTTCACCATCACGAGTGTGTTTTATTCATTACAACATCATCCAAACCTTAAAACCATCATTTCATTAAGAACCATCATAGAGAGAATTACATTATCCTAAAATGCTAGTAAGTTAGATAAGTAAGCACAAGAAGCTTAAACCAAGGAGTTCTAGCCTACAAGTTATTTTAATTAGCAAAATTTCCAAGAAGATAATATTCTTGGTTAGATGCGGCTTCATAGGACTCCTTCCTCCGGGCATGGACTCCTCATATGTCGGCGAGCCACTCCTCTATCTCCCTTAGGAGGAGGAAGGAGGGCTCGTTGGCGTCGGTTTGAGGAGGTACAACTTCCACCGGGACTTCTTGTAAATTTTCAAGGGGAGGCTCCGCTGGAATGTCATCCCATCCGGTAGGGTTGTTGACTCCAAGTGCTAGGTTCCAATCCTCCTGAGGGAGGACGGGTTCCATGGGAGGTGTTACAAGAATATTTAACCTCTGGTGCAAGAGGTTAATTTCTTGAAAACTATTTTCCAGCCCCACCGTAAGATAGTTTATACGGTCTATTAGGACCTCCTCTACCGAAGTCATTTCATCGAGAGCTTCCCGTAGCGCCATGACGTAGTGTACAAGGGTAGCTTCAATGGAAGGCCTCTTTCCTCTTCTATTGTTTCTTGAATGCACGGACGATGTTCCACTATTTTCACTTGACATTCTACAAAAATAAACCGAAAACAGCTTATTTTAATGAAACAGTACCTTGGACACGGCCCCGTGCTCAATGAGCACGGCCCCGTGTTCACCTTTCTGTAGAATTTTGAAACAAGGAATCTTGAAGTTTTAAGTTATTTCTCTAACTTGTGAAGCCTTTTTGAACAATAGTAACTTAAAACAATGTTATACAACTTATTTTTAACAAGATTCTTTGAACAAAACTCAATAATCCTTACAATAAAGCTTGAAATCTCAAGCTTTAATGCAGGTTTTTGGAGAAAGATGAAGAAGAAGGAAATGGATAAAAGAGGAAAGGACAAGATGGTTGTTGGAACCTTCTTTTAGAACATACCTAGGATGGTAGGAGAGAAGATCCCTTCAAATCTCTGTCCCTGGATGTTCCAAATGTGTAGGATTCTTGGCTGCATTTATAGAAAATGACAGCATGCTGGACACGGCCCCGTGTCGGCTGGACACGGCCCTGTGTGCAGACAGAATCCTGTCACAGTTTGTCCGTATTCTGACGTAAAGTCAGAAAGGAATCTTTTGGTAGACACGGGGGCGTGTTGGCTGGGCACGGCCCCGTGTCGAAAGGCTGATTATGAAGTTTGTCTATTTTCAAGGTGTTGGTGCATATTTGTGACAACAGCTTAGATTTGGTCTTTGGATATCTTGTAATTAGTTATGCGATAAACAGTTAGCGGGTTTAGCTTTGTATTAGTGAGATAATTGAGTTTGGGCTAAACTAAACCCAGATTGGGTGATGGGGGGCGAATTGCGCCTGTCCAATTCGCAGCCCAAGAGTGTTTAACCTAGCCTAGTTGTAACCTTGTGTTATATAAACAAGGTTAGGCTTTAGGGTTTAGGTTAATCAGCCAAAACAGTATTTGTGAGAGATAGAATTTCGTGAGAGCTAAGTCTTGGACGAAATTAGGGTTGTAAGGGTTTTGGATTGATTGTAATTCGTGAGATTAATAATCAATAGAAATCCCAGTTTAAAAGTGAATTGTTGTTTCTGTTCTTCTACTTGTTCTGTGATATTCTGATCAAGAGGATTCCGCACTCTTGATTGGAAAGACAATTCTGTGAAGATCCATACATCAAGGGGACCTACAATTGGTATCAGAGCGTTAGGCTCTTGAAGGCTCGGTTCAGAATTGTTTGCTGCAGAAACAGGGAGTGATTTCAAAATTTTTGAAACCTGAAAATTAGGGTTTTTGAAATTTTCGAAATTTTTTGTGTGTTTGATTCTGCTTTTCGATTTTTGTTGGCTGTTTTGATCTTCTGTTTTGTTTGATTGCTGTTTTACAGGTTTTAGGGTTTCCAAGGAAGTTTTTGGTTGATTGTTTTGAAGAAATTTTTGCTGAATTTCTTGAAGATTCGAAGACTGTCTTCGTGTTCTTCATTAAGTTCATCAAATTTTTGTCAAAAGTTTGCTGATTTGCTTGTTTGATTGTGCAGAATTGTGTTGGAGAATCATCAAAATTTTCGAAAAGATTAAGTTTCCAAACTTGCAGACCAGCGAAAATACAAGACCTGCGAAATTAAACTGACCAGCATATTTACCGGCGAAATTAAAATCCAAAGGCGACTTTGGTAACCGAATAATTTTCCACGGCGAAATTATCCCGGTTTCGGTGACTTTATCAGTCGTTGTAATAGCGAACTGGTTACCCGGCGAAATTAACTGTTCAGCGAAATTAACAGACTTGTCAGCGAACTAGACCATCGAACTAAACCTGCGAACTTAAACTAGCGAAATTAACTCAGAACCTAGCGAACTAAACCTGCGAACTTAAACTAGGCTCTTGAAGGCTCGGTTCCCGAATTCGGTTTTTGACATTATATATCCTTGGATTCGTCTTTTCGAGACTATTCTAAAGGTGTAATTTGGTAACCACTGTTTTCGGAAATATTCTGTACGGTTTTCTCAGTCTGTTACGTTAAAAATGTCGAACATGTCTAGTTTAAATGAGCTGTTGAGAATGGAGCATGAGGTTGGCACTACCAACAAACCGCCTAAGATGATGAAGGTGGAAAATTATCTGACATGGAAGGATCGTTTTCAGTCCTTCATTGAATATCAGGATACGCGCATGTGGATATGTATCGAAGATGGGTACACAAACCCAACACATGACTTTGAGGGCAGACCACGTAGAACAGCTTATGTTAACATGCAAGATAATGACAAAAAGATGTATGAGGCTGAAAAGAGAGCCTTGGCTGCAATCAAAATGTCGCTACCTGATAGCATCAAGCATACCTTCAAGAAGTACACTAATTCAAAGGATATGTGGGATGCTTTGGAGAAAAGATACGCGGGAAATGCTGATGTCAAGAAGAACAAGATTGATCTACTGAAGAAGCAGTTTGTTGTTTTCAAATACATGAAACATGAGTCACTTGAGGACATCATCACTTGTTACTACCATCTGATGTCAGAAATGGAAAATTATGAGATCGATTGCTATTCTAACGTAGAGAAGAATGACAAGCTGCTAGATGCTTTGCCTACCAAGTGGGATATCTACACTTTTATGATCAAGGGTGAAGCAGATTATGAAACAAAAGAGCTTGAAGAGGTAGTAGGAAAGTTGAGAGCTTTTGAGCTCAGCATGAAGAAGAAAGATACTGGATATGATCAGGTTCAAGATCCAGCGGTTTACAATGGGCTTACATCTTCTTCATCTCACAATGCTTCTAGCGACTCTGCTACTGCGTTTCTATCATGTGAAAATGAGCAGGTTATTGTGAATGAGGATGGTGATGTGTATTTTGTTGCTGCTTCAGGAGGATCATCAGGAGCAAAGAAAACTTCAGCTTCTAAACAGAATAGTAGTGCTAAGTCAATGCCAATGAGTGTTAAGTCTGCTGAAGAGCATCTGGCTCTATTTGCTTCGTTTGTTGCTTCTTATGAAAACTACATTCAGGGGAAGATATCTGATCCTGCTACTTTAGATGAAGATTATGATCAGATTGACCCTGATGATCTTGAAGAGATGGATTTGCAATGGCAAATGGCCATGATTTCCAGACGAGTGAAAAGGTTCATGAACAGAACAGGAAGGAAGTTTGTAGGGAGAAGTGTTGGTTTCGACAAGACCAAAGTAAGGTGCTTTAATTGTCAAAGTTATGGGCATTTTGCTAGGGAATGTCAGAAACAAAAGCAAGAAAATTCGAGTCAGAGTTCAAACAACAGGAATGCATCAAACAACTCTAGCTCAAAGGCCTTGATCTCTACAGCACGAGAAGGTTCGTATGACTGGAGCATTCATCTAGAAGACAATGAGAATGCCACTCAGGCATTCATGGTAGATATAGTGCCTATTGATGATGATAAAGCTACTGAGGGAGATGCTGAAGTGAAAGTTGATGCTGAGGTGAAGGTTGAGAATCAAGCTGAAGAAAAGATGGGTGATCAGACATCAGTTGCTGCTGAAGATGAAAAGCAAAAGTCTGACCATGAAAGAGAAGCTGAAGAAAAAGATGCTAAATACAAGAGAATGGAAGCTCAGCTTGCGGCTCTAATGGCCAACCTTGATAAACAAACAGGAGAGGTAAAAACTAATTCTGTGTGTTTAAAATGCCGTGAACTACAGGGTGAGGTTGACAGGTTGTCCACACACAACCAAAGTTTGGTAAGCGAAATGTCTAACATAAAAGAATCAAATTTTTTCGCTAAAAGAAATGAATCTCTATACTTGAAGAAAATTAAAGGTTATGAAACTGAAATTGATTCTTTAACCTGCAAACTAAATGAAAAACTTCAAGTCATAAACTTAGCTCATGACATGATGGCTGAGAAAACAAAAGAGATTTCTGAAAAATGCAAAGAGTTGACAGATGCACAACTCAAAATTGTTGAACTTGAAAAGAAGTTAGGACAATTCAGGGATTCTACTTTTGTCATGAAACACATGATGGGTGGGTTAAAGAAGAGTAATGACAAGACTAGTGTGGGATTCCAAGGCTTTAATGAAGTCCCACCTCCTCTTAGTCATGATTACTCATTCCTACCTGATGAAGATGAGCTAACCAATTTTATGTCAACAGCACCAAGTAGTTCCACCTCAAGTCAAGGAGATGAGTCTGAGAGAGGTGATGCTAAGAAGGATAATAACAGCAAACCTGTTTTGAAAAAGAAAACTTCACAACCTAATAATAAAAATTCGACTTTTGCTAAAAAGATAAATTTTGTTCAAGGAAGTGACATGAAAAACGAAACAGCTGTTATTGAAAATGGATCGAACGTAGAGTTTGCTAAAAACAAAAACAAAGAAAATTCTGAAACTAAGCAAACTGAACCAGATTCTTCTAAAGTATCATCATCAAAGCCTGAATCTAGTTTAAAGGCTTCAGATAAGAAGTCTTCGAAAAAGATGTCGTGCTTCAAATGTCACACCAAAGGACATGTAGCTAGCTGCTGTCCTAACAAAAAGAATGAAGCACAAGTGAATGAGAGGAAGAGAGAGAAGTCACAAGAGAAAAGTGGTGATAGGCAGGAGAGAGAGTCCAACTCTCCAAAGAAATCTGCTCCTAAGCAACCAGAGAAAGTTGTTGTTGGTGTGGATAAGGCTGAAAAAGGAACTCCACAAGTTCCTCGTTTTCAAAGAAATCAACCTAGATTTCAGCCTAGATCTCCACCAGGCAGATTTGAGAGACCTAGAAGCAGTTCACCAAGAATGAACAATCAAAATACAAATAATTTCAGAAGTCAAGGTCAATATCAAAATCGATACCAAAATAATGGTGGTCGAAATTTTTATAACAATGGCTTTAGAAATTACAACAATAATGCATCTTGTAATCAAAATCAAAATTTTCAAAGGTCAAATAGTCCAAACACACATAGGAACCCTCAGGACCAAAGACCTAGTGGAAATCAAAATCAAATTCCAACAGGTCTACGATCCAAGACTCTAGTTAGGAGTAATGGATATTGGATGGATGTTCCAGTGGTTGGTGAATTTGGACGACCCAAGACCATTAAGGCTTGGGTCCCCCAATCTAACTAATTTTTTGGTTGGTGTGTGCAGGAGCTGCTAAGGAGGATTATCAACTTGTGGTATGTTGATAGTGGCTGCTCTAGGCACATGACGAGGGATGCGAGATTGTTGACTGAGTTTGAAGATTATGATGGAGGACATGTGAATTTTGCGGGTGCTAAAGGTGGTAGAATTACTGGACGAGGAAAGGTGACCAATGGGAAGATCACACTGGACAAAGTGAATTATGTTGAGCAGCTTAAACACAATCTCATGAGCGTGTCACAAGTCTGTGACAAGGGTCACTTGGTCCATTTTACCAAGAATGAAGCATTGGTTTTGAAACCAGGTTTGGAGATACCGGACGATTGGATAGTGATGCGAGTGCCAAGGAGAAATGACACTTATGTCATGGACATGGGTGCTAAGGATCCGACTGCTGTAGTGGCGTGTTTACTATCAAAAGCATCTGAAGCTGAATCGTTGTTGTGGCACAAACGCATGGCCCATATTCACTATCGAAAAATGAATTACCTTGTTAAAAATGAGCTAGTGAAAGGGGTTCCAGTGCGGAGGTTTCAAGTGGAAGATAAATGTCTTCCATGTCAAAAGGGAAAACAACACAAGAAACCTCACAAATCAAAAACAGTAAATTCCATAGTTACCCCTTATGAATTACTTCACATGGATTTATTCGGTCCAGTGAACGTGAGGAGCATAGGTGGAAAGTACTATTGTTTAGTTGTCACTGATGATTACTCACGTTATTCATGGGTTTTCTTATTAGGTACAAAAGATGAGACAGCAGAAATGTTGATAGATCTTTTTACAAAATTGGAAAACGTCCATGATGCAAAGATCAAGAGGATAAGGAGTGATAATAGCACGGAGTTCAAGAATCGTATTCTGGATCTCTACTGTCTTCGCAAGGGAATTGAACATCAATATTCTGCTCCTTATACGCCTCAACAAAATGGAGTTGTTGAGAGGAAAAACAGGACGTTGATTGAAGCCGCTAGGACAATGCTTTCAGATTCTAAGCTACCAGTTCTTTTCTGGGGAGAAGCTGTGAATACAGCTTGCTATGTCCTAAACAAAGTTTTGACTGTTAAACGTTTTAACAAAACTTGTCATGAGTTGATGTTTAACAAGAAACCAAACTTAGAAGGCTTTGAACCATTTGGATTACCCTGCACCATTGTGCGTAATAAAGATAAACAAAAATTCGGTGAGGTGGCTGACGATGGCTACTTTCTAGGTTACGTGCCTGGCACACCGAATAAAAGGGTTTTTAATCTAAAAACTGGTAAAATTGAGGTTGTGTTTAATGTGGAAATTACTTCTTACAAACCTCAACAATCAACGAGTGGACCTGCTATATTAT
This sequence comes from Helianthus annuus, assembly GCF_002127325.2. Taxonomy (NCBI): domain Eukaryota; kingdom Viridiplantae; phylum Streptophyta; class Magnoliopsida; order Asterales; family Asteraceae; genus Helianthus; species Helianthus annuus. The sequence goes on along the minus strand of NC_035433.2, from coordinate 49,109,273 downwards.
ATGATTATGAAAGTGTTTTTAAATCATTTAATATTCCTGAGTTTTCCAATGCAGATGAGTCTCAGCTGATTTAAACAGTGATAAATGGAGATGATGAAGGCGAGTTCATGCCTAGATCAAATGTTGATATGACAGATGCTCCGGAAACTTCCCATGCTGCTGCTGATACTGATTCAAGTGATAATGAACCCGAACCCAATCAGGGGGAGGATTTCACTAATCCGTTTGCAAATCAGAACATTCAGGGGGAGGTTGGATCAAACCTGGGTGATAATCTAGAAGTCGATGCGGTTGCTACTACACGAGCAAATAGAGATCATCCAGTTGACATGATACTTGGAGATCCTACTGCAGGTGTTCAGACGAGAAGAAGCATAACAGCTTCATCATATGATGTACCAGTAGGCAAAAAGCATGAAATAATCAACTTACAAATGTGATATAAACTTAAATGAACTGAATATGAGTGGGGAACACATCAGTGGTGTATGGTTTAATGACCTTAATTCTTACGTTGATAGATTGCCAAAATCTGAAGTTTTGGGTCTTTATACTGTTATTTCATCTGGGGATATCTTGGCAGTCCTTCTGTTCAGAACTAAAATTGTACATGACTCCAGGAAAGAAAGTCACTTGGAATTAGCTCATTTCTATTTGAATGTCTGTATGTTGTCCTGATACACACAATTTTGATCTGATTCTGAAATCTTCTCTGAAAAAAGTCGTGTACCTCCTCTGCTGCATCCAGATATATGCTGACCTGGAGGTGCTAGGCAACGATAGCTTCTGCTGCATCCAGATACATGCTGACCTAGCTGTACGTTGTCGCACTATAGATCTAATACACCCGAAAGAGGCCCTCAAGTGCCCAAAAGAAACCCAAGAAACCTATATCAAACTGAGAAAAACTCATTTGATCTGTATATTATATCATCTCTGCTAAAGATCTATTCTGTTCTCTTCTCAACCTATTCCCAGTTAAGATTTCAAAAATCTGGATTGGACTTGTGAAATATGTGGTAGGGAAGATACTTGCATGATAGAGTGTGTTGTTTATATTTCCAGGATTTGATTAGTATTTATTTGGGTGTTCATAGTTAAGCAATCAAAACATGATAAAACAGATTATATGCAGACCTAGACACAGTCAGGATATCTTAAAGGATGAATTCAGTATACTCACCTACTACGATGAATCTTTGTGCATACCTTGATCGCGGGGGTACATCCTGAAGTGGGACACGCTTGTATATCAGTAAATAAAATTACCTTAACGTATCATACGGTAATGGTACTTGAAATGTTCATGCATTTTGTTTAAGTGGACAAACATACTGAAAATCGTCTTGAACTGCTTTTCACTAAAACATTAAATAAAGAATAATCTAATTGTGTGAAACAGTTTGATTATGCTGATATGATCTTCTTACCAGTGATTCTCACAAAAATAGAGTGTTTATTGCTTTTGTATTTACTTGCTTTCGGAAAAATATAAAAATCCAAAAATAGTGTCATTTTCTGTTTAAAATTCTTAATGTACGGAAAACTGTTATTCTTGGAGGAATTGTTACCGATAGGGGGAGACGGTGTTAGAAAGTGAGTTCAAAATTTTAACTTCTGCAGGTTCTTATGTGTTGGACAAAAAGTTTTACGTGTTGGTGATGAATTTGAAAATGCTTAATCTGTGATACAGTTTAACTATCTCTTGGTAAATAATAATTTATTTAACTTATGTTGAAAAATTCTTATGGTTTCTCGAGATGTTTGTTTTATAGTATACAGATTGAAGCGGTAAGTTGCTGAGAAGGTGCTGAGAAGATGAGAGTTTGATTGGATGCATGGTAGAACCTCCTTTCTATATTGCAGACAAAGATTGAAGAGTTTGAAGTTTGTTGTGCAAATGCTAAACTGGAGTTTACTCAAATGCTAACGTTTTGAAGATTTGGTGATTGGATGCATCAGCTTAGGGGGAGTCTGTTGTTGACAGAAGCTATTGAAGCTAAAGCTATCCAAAGACCAAAGACAGTGCAAGACTACGTGAAGATTGCAAGAAGACTGAAGACAAAGTTTTTATGAAGCTATTGTCAAGGGGGAGTTTGTTGGTGCATATTTGTGACAACAGCTTAGATTTGGTCTTTGGATATCTTGTAATTAGTTATACGATAAACAGTTAGCGGGTTTAGCTTTGTATTAGTGAGATAATTGAGTTTGGGCTAAACTAAACCCAGATTGGGTGATGGGGGGCGAACTGGGCCTGTCCAATTCGCAGCCCAAGAGTGTTTAACCTAGCCCAGTTGTAACCTTGTGTTATATAAACAATGTTAGGCTTTAGGGTTTAGGTTAATCAGCCAAAACAGTATTTGTGAGAGATAGAATTTCGTGAGAGCTAAGTCTTGGACGAAATTAGGGTTGTAAGGGTTTTGGATTGATTGTAATTCGTGAGATTGATAATTAATAGAAAACCCAGTTTAAAAGTGAATTGTTGTTTCTGTTCTTCTACTTGTTTCTATGATATTCTGATCAAGAGGATTCCGCACTCTTGATTGGAAAGACAATTCTGTAAAGATCCATACATCAAGGGGACCTACACAAGGAACTTATCCGGATCGAGTGGTTCCTTACTGGATGGAACAACCCCAAAGTGCCTAAGATACCTTAATTGGTCTAGGTTAAGACAAGAACGCAAGAGGTTATCGGTGAGGGTGATTCCTATGCTAAATGTAGGTGGACAAGTCCAACCCTTTTCCGGGCTCTCGTTAAAGAAGGTGTATGCCGAATCGCTCGGGTCTATGTATGCATCGAACGAAGTCGATGGCGAGTCCTTCACGGCACAATCGGCACAGGGACGACTATCGTCCAAGTCTTCGCTAGAGTTGAAGGTATTATTGGGAGCAACGAGGTTGTTTGAATGCGACCTCAACACTTCTTCTTGGTCATCGTCTTGAGATGAATTAAGGAAATCCATCTTAAGTTCTTCTAACCAATTAAGAATCAGATCTTCTAGTAGAAATAGTTCATCAAGAAGCATTTCTCCTAAAATATCTGGTTGGGCGCCTTCGAGGGAGAGATAAGGATTATTTTTACTTTCGCCCCTCTTAAGGCTACAGGCAAACGATGGGTCTATATAGTGGGGCTTATAATTTAGAAAATAGCATTCTAATTCTTTATGTCCGCCTCCACATAATTGACACCATGTACCATCAGAGTGCCGAAAGTAAAAAAGATCATTATCACTCATTTTTGTGTCAGAAATTACCAACCGTCGGGATCTTACGGTTCTGTTTTCAGTAACTGAATCTTGGACACGGGGGCGTGTTGAGTGGGCACGGCCCCGTGTTCAGCTTACTGTCTAACTTAAAACAGGATTGCCGGTTCCAATGATTGGGCACGGGGCGTGTTCAGCGGGCACGGCCCGTGCTGAGTTCTGCAGAGGCTGAAAAATTAAAAAAATCCTAAAAAAATAAAAAGAAAATAGAAAAAATGATTAGGCCGTTGATTCCTAACTTTCTTAAAATCCTTGTGTCCCTGGCAAAGGCACCAAAAACTTGATGCGTGTGAAGTGTTATATATATTAGGTGTATATTTTAAGCCCTTTTTACACTTTTTAGCCAAGTTTTAAATTTATAAAACACGATATTTACTAACACTAAACAGACATATGGGCAAGTGCACCCATCGTGGACGTAGTATAGTGTTGGTAAGATACTGAGGTCGTCCAAGGACACAAGAGCTTTTAGTACCGGTTTATCCTTAACGTCTAATCAAATCAAAATGTTAGAAAAATGTTTTTAAACTACGAAAATAAAACTAACTAAAATGCTAAAAAATAAAATAAAATAAAAAACAGATAGACAAGATGAATCACTTGGATCCGACTCGTGTGTAGTGTAACCTTTGATTATTTTCGCACATTTTTGCACTTATTTAAGAGATTATCTTAGTTATTGTAGTAGGCCCCTCTTTTGAAGGTGACGTTACCCTCAACCCAGTAGTTTGAGTCAGCAAGGATACAATCCTAAAGGGTCGGATTATTGAAAGATAATTAATTAAGTTATTAATGCATAATGTGGTAGGCCCCTCTTTTGAAGGCGACGTTACCCTCAGCTAAGTAGTCTGAGTCAGCAGGGATACAGTCCTAAGTAGCTAGGTTAAAGTTTTAATAGTAGTTTAACTTATGAGGGGATCAAAGAGTTTGGACCCCCGCCATCCAATACCTTTGGGTATTGAAGGAGGTCCTATTAAATTTGACCCAGGTCCTTTGCAGGATCTATACACTGAACAATGCCAAGACTCTTACCAAACCATTCCCTTAACCCCCGACCAGGTAGCCAACATATCTCCATATAGACCGTGGAAATATGAATGGTGAAAATCTTTTATTTTATATAGACAGTAAAACAATGCCAAGACACCACGGACAAACGATAAGGAAGAATCACCTTCAACATAAGAAACTAGTAATTAAAGTCATTAACACAAAACCAATTAAAAAGTGCAAAAGATTAAAAATAAGAAGTATTACACTAAACACTTGTCTTCACCAAGTGATGTAAGAGACTTAGGCAAACATGGCCTTTGATTGTCAAGAACTCTTACGATCAATCTTGGATCCCGAGACGACTCACACACTCTACGATGGACAATGGATGATGGTGGTGGATGATGGTGTTGTGATGGTGGTGGGTGGTGGGTGAAGTGTGAGAGACGTGGTGTGCCAAGGGATGAGTTGCAAGAGCTCCAAACACTCCTATTTATAGGCTGAACAGAACCTCGGGCACGGCCCCGTGTCCATCTGAATCTCTCTCTTCATTAATTGTAATTCGTAATTACAATAAATGCGCCTGCAGGAAGTTGACCATGCCCCCGTGTCTACTGGGCACGGCCCCGTGGTGGGCAACAGAAGCTTCTATGAGTTTGTCTTTTCTGCTGACACTTGGGCACGGCCCCGTGCTCACTGAGCATGGGGCGTGTTCAGTCTTCTGTCTTCTTTGTTTTGCTTGGGAAGATGCTGTCGGGAGGTCGGGCATGCCACTTTTGTTCCTTTTCTTGTATTCATGTTAGATTTAGCTGTCTTTTTGCTTCTTTTGTTCATTTGAGCTCATTTAATCCTGAAAATACAAAAGGAAGACAAAAACACACTTTTTCCAACATTAGTACTAAAAAAGGGTTAGTTTTATGCCACAATTGATGTAATTTATATGTTGCATTTTGTGCACATCAACAGACTTTTGTTGAGGAATGATGATCTCATACCCATAGTTTGGTGATGAATCCTTTGATGGACCTGCACTGTTAGTCTTGACAGCAGTATTTTCAAAAGTGAATTTATCAAGATCAAACAATTCTGCAGGGTTTGCTGGGATTTTCATTGATGAAAGTTCATTGAACTTTACATTCAAAGTCTCTTCCACTGTTTTGGTCCTTGTGTTAAACACTTTGTAGGCCTTAGCAGTGGTTGAGTATCCCAGATGATAACCCCAATCAATTTTGGCTGCAAACTTAGAGACAGAATCTTTTAAGTTTAAAATGAAGCATGGGCAACCAAAAACTTTGAAATATGAAATCAATGGCTTTATTTTATATAGCAGTTCATATGCAGTCTTTTGATGCCTGGGGTTGATTAAAACTCTGTTTTGGACATAGCAAGCAGTGTTTACTGCCTCTGCCCAAAAAGTTAATGGCAAACCTGAATCAGCAAGCATGGTTCTAGCAGCCTCAATCAAAGTTCTGTTCTTTCTTTCAACAACCCCATTTAATTTGTTCTGGTGTCCTTGGAATGCTGTATTGTCTCACAATTCCTTTTGACACACAGAAATCATCTAACTCCTTGTTTCTGAACTCTGTGCCATTGTCACTTCTAAAGATTTTTACTGGAAGGTCAAACTGCTTTTCAACCTGTTTCACAAAGTCTTGCAGAATGCCTGCAGTCTCATCTTTTGAGTGTAAAAAGTAAGTCCATGTAAACCTAGAAAAGTCATCAACAATAACCAAACAATATCTCTTTTTCTTAAGACTCATGACTTTAACTGGGCCAAACAAATCCATATGAAGCATTTGCAAACATTTGGTTGTTTTGGACTCATCAATGGATTTGTAGGAGCTTTTATGTTGTTTTCCTTTTAGGCAGGAAACACAATGCTTAGGACAGGTGAACAGTTTTTGAGGTAAACCTCTTACTAAACCCTGTTTTGAAATGGCAGTGATTGTCTTGAGATTTGTGTGCCCCAATCTCCTGTGCCATAATTCTGTCTCTTTGTTTGATGCAACTGAGAACAGACAAGCATCAGTGCTGGGGCACTCTTTTGACATATCAACTACATAGACATTGCCACTTCTTTGAGCAACAAGTTTGGTTTTTCCATTTTTAATTATTGCTTCAATCTTTTCAACCATTTCTGGTCCAACAATCCTACAACAGTCCTTTGTGAAGAATGAGCCATACCCCTTATCACTCATTTGTGATACACTCAAGAGGTTGAATTTTAGATTGTCTATAAGATTAACATTTTCAAATTTTACATTACCAGTTTTTACTATACCAGATCCCAGAACTTTTCCTTTCCTATTATTGCTAAAGGATATATCACCCCATCCATGAATTTTAAAATCTTGAAGAAGGGCTTTGCATCCTGTCATGTGCCTGGAGCCTCCACTATCTACATACCAAAGACTATCTAAGCATACAGAGGCTCCCTGCACATGAAGTAAAAGGATTAGTTCATTAAGGTCTCCAAAGCCAATAAGGCTTTGGATGGGGTCTCAACAGTGTCTGGGATGAGTTTAGATGGATGGACAGTGGTTAGGTCAGGGGTTTGAACAGTTTTAGAACTGTTTTTCTCTAACCACTGTTGTGGGTCTTGACCAATCACCTGTTGATAACCAAAAGGATGCCTGTTCACTCTTGGTTTAGGAGGCCTTTTGTTAGCCTCATAAACATGTGGGATCCTTTGGTATGATGGTTGTCCCTTACCTCTTCTGAATTGATTGGCAGGGGGTGCATTAGTCACTTGAACATCTCTTTGGACAGATGTTTGGTTCAGCTGTTTTGTAACAGCTGCTTGGACTGGCACAAACAGTGGTTGGTTCTTTTTGAACTTGACAGATGATGTTGATGAACTTAAGGATGTTTTGCAGTGTACTCATTCTTTTTTACATCAAAGTTTTTGAGATACACACATTCTTGAGTTTTGTGGTTTGTTTTATGACAGATGGTGCAGCTTCAGCAGGTACAATGACACTTGTTTTGTTTAGATCATATGCTTTTAGATGAAAACGGTCTTTTGTTAGATGATTTCTCTTTTCACAAAAATCACAAAACAAGTTTTGATCTTTTCTCTTTTCTTCCTTTTCTCAGACTCCTTAGCAACAGAGTTTTGAACCACTGTTGGGATGTCTTTGATAGGAATGACCTTTGCTTTTGGAGCTTTTACACCATCAGTGGTTGTGAAATCCATTGGTTTGAAGTTTTCAAGGATGTCACACTCATCAGACCATGTGGGTTTGAATTGGTATTTCTCAATTTCCTCAAAGGTTGAGGACCCCACAGATCTTTCCAGAGTAATTTTGTTACCAAGTTTGTCAGTTATTTTAACCTCTTGGCCATCCTTGATTGTGGGAATAACTTCAACAATGGTTTGAACAGATTCTTTAGGAGCATTGTTTTCAATTTCATCATGTTTTCTAAAACCAACACCAAATTTCACATTGCTTTTAATCTGTTTTTCAAGCATGACCCCATAACCTTTGCAAGACTCCACCCATTTTTCACAAGTGATTTGGGTGGATTCCAATTCCTTTTTACAAACTTGGTATTTTTCTACCATAGTTTGGAGTTGAGTCTTGGTTATGCTTTGCTCTTCTTTGAGACTGTTGATTTCTTTGTCTTTTTCAGCCAATTTGTTTTTAAGTTTTTTCAATGACTTTTCAAATTTGACTTTATCAGATAAGACTTTATCCCTAAGGTTTTCATTTACCTCTTTAATGTTAGCAAATGCAATAATACATTTGTCTGAACACAGTTTTTCAAGAACTTGAGGTAATACCTTAGCAGCAGCCATCATTGCACAATCACATTGATGATCACCTTCTTCATCAGCTCTAACTTCTTTCTCACCTGCTTTCTTCTCTTCCTCTTCCTCTTTGTCTTCTATGGACCAGGGGTCAGACAGTGGTTCAATCAGGGTTTTTGAATTTTCTCCCAGCCGTAGTTCACCAGTAACTGCCGTAACCACTGCTTCAGCCACTTCATCCACTGTTTCAGCACTTAGCTGTTCACCTTCAGCTTCTACCCCTTCTGGTATTGACTCTAATGCCATCAAACAAAATTCATCATTAAAAGTATCATTAGAAGCATAGAGTGCAAAATTTTCATCACCAAGCTCATCAGGCATGCTGCTCCAGTCAACAAAGCCTTGTGTAAAAAAGCTTTGCTGATCTGGTTGTACCACTGTTGGTGTAGCTTGTTGAGGTGCAACAGGTTGCACTTGTGCCTGAGGGACAGGGGCTTGAACATATTGAATTTGTGGAACAGTGGTTTGAACATAATGCACAGGCACAGGGGTTACAACATAGTGAGCAGTGTTAACATGTGCTGCAGGGGTAAATTGGGTATAGTGCATAGTGCTTTGATGTTGTGGTCTAGGATTTGTGCTGGGATGAGTTATTATAGGACCAGTGGTTTGACTCCTGCATTCCCTAGCAAAATGACCTAGCCTATTGCACTTATATCATTTAATTTTTTACTTATCCAACCCCACCTTTAAATTCCCATGTAACCCTGGGAATTTTCTCCCTATTCTTTTGTAGAATTTGCTTGTTCTTACACTAAGCAAAGCCAATTGATGCAAAATGTCCATTTCTTCTAAGTCAGTGGGATCAAAGTGTTGCAAATCATTGAGTTCAAAACACAAATTATCTGACATCTGGTTTTCACAATTTGCAGTGAAAGCATAATTTGCAGAGTGAGAATCAGAGTTGTTAAAATTTCCACCAGCAGTTATGTCAATAAAATGATCAAAACTCTGATCCTTACTACTACTACCAGATTCTTCCTGACCAAAAAGAGTTGTGTTACCAAATGAATAATCATCAGCAACTTTGCCAGACTCTTGCAACTTCTTTTTCTGGTTTAACTCCCTTTCATAGGTCAGGAGTCTACCATGAAGTTGGGTCAGGGTCAGATCTTTGAACTCAGCTGAATTTCTAGTCACAAAAGCAATTGTATCCCACTTTTCAGGTAGTGATCTAAGAAACCTGCTATTTTGTGTTGAATTAGGAAATGTAACTTTAACAAGTCTTAGCTCACTAATGAGACAGCTAAATCACTCAAACTGTTGGGTCAATGATTCACCCTTGATGTGACAAAAGGTTTCATATTGCTGATTCGGAATTTCCCTATTATTTTTAATAACTTCTTCCGTCCCCCCAAACTGTTCCTTCAGTGCATCCCATAGCTCTTTGGCACTGTTACAATGTACCAGCCCAGCATAGATTTCATTGGGTAATGCAGATGCAATGATGCTAAATGCTTTGGCATCGAGTTCGAACTTTTGGAAATCAGTTTCAGTATAATTTTCAGGTTGTTTAGGTACGAACTTCTTTGAATCCTCAGCACTTGGCACCATGGGAACGTGTGGTCCAAAACAACAGATCTCCAACATCCAGTATTCTGTTGAGCAAGGATGTGACCCATCCTTCTCTCCCAGATGTTGTATTCATTACGTTTAAGCATGGGTCGTTTAAAAAGTGAGCCAATGTTATTCTTATCATCTTGTGATTGTGACGTCATCCTGGTTGTTTTACAGGTACTGATTAATCAACTTTGATGGTGATTAAACCTTACTCTGTTTTTCAACAAAACGAACAAACTATCAGTATCAACGATTGTGAGCTGAACTATTTATGTCAAAATGACTGTTAAATCAAATTTGACTGTCCGAGCTCTGATACCAATTGTTAGGATCTGAGTTTGGATTGATTGTGTTTTCGTTTGAGTTAAGATGGAAGATGAATGAGAAATGCAGCGGAATATAAATGATAACAAACTTTGCACACAATCAAACAGGAGAATTGCTTTCAACATACAAGTTTAACATTGAACCGAATGCTTAAATTTATTCCAAACACCGATTACAATTGCAAGTATGTAACAAACTCCCCCTCAGCCTGAGCTCACAGTGATTTGTTCGTGCAGGAAGAAAGATGGTGAAGAGCTCATAGAACAGTACAGGGTACTGTTCTATTTATAGGCACGGACAAACCACTGAAGCATCTAAGCTGACGTCACCATGAAAATGACATCTAACCTCCTAACAAACTCTAACATCTGATCTATACAACCACTGATATGCTAACTATTGTTATACATTACATTTCATAATATAAACTAAACTACTGCTGCATCATTCCACTGATGTGAACCCAGCAGTACTTGACATATCCAGCAGAGCTTGACCCATAGCAGTAGATTGAAGAGCAGAGCTTTAGTCTTTCATCAGTCTTTGACTTGGGCAGCAGTTGTAGTTCAGTAGTTTATAATGATCAGTAGATTGGAGGTCAGCAGATGTTTAAACCACTTTCAAGGGGAGAGACTTGAATACATAACATCTGCTTATTCTGGATCCACTGCCCTGATCCAGTTTTGGCTTTAATTATCTGTTCCTTTGATAGGGTTCAATCCCAACACATGCTGACTGAGTTGACCGGTTGACCGAGTCAACCGGGTTGACTTGCATTGACTAAGTTGACCGAGTCGAGTTGACCGAGTCAACCGAGCCGCTCCCGGATCGAACCGAGTTGACCCGCTGACTTATAATCCAAACCAAACACAAACTCCATCCGAAGCCGCTGTTGACCACCTTTGACCAGATTTGACCGAGTTTTGACCAGTATTGACTGAAACAAAACTGAACCACCTCTCGAACCGCAGACCCGTGGTTGACTAAACCAAACCCGAAATCAGAAAATATAAACCCGAACCAACTCAGACCTTCTACCACCATCACTGCCTTCTTTGCCGGCAATGGTGTCGCACCAGCACCATTCATCATCACCGTCGTACATCGTCCTTCGCCGGAAAAATATACAACCAACAAAATGAGTTAAAATCTGAGAAAGGAGGAAGAAAAATCTCAGGGCTTACCGGGAAGGGAACCGTCGCCGAACCCTGTTGTCGTCGCCGGCTGTGATCATTCTGCCGGTTGACGTCGAAATGGACCAGGATCCCACCACCGCTGCCGCTAACGGCGACGCTGTCGCCGTCAACTGCCTCTGCCGTCTCTCTCGTCCGCCTCTCTCTCTCGTCGTGCCGATAAACCATGCCGCCGCCGCCGTGTGCGGCGGCTCTCCCTTTGTCCTTGCTTCAGGTCTGCAAGTGTGAGGGGCGTGAGGGTGGGTTAAATGGTGAGACAGGAAGCTTAGGGGGGTGTTGTCGGCTGATCCGCAAACGGGTGGGAGAGGGGGAAGGGGTAAGGTGTCTGTGGTGTGATTATATGTTTTGTAGGTGTGTGTATGTCTGAGTAAAATGATGAGTGAATGTGAGTTTCTTATTTTTAGATGTGTGTTTTGAAAGATACAGCTCCTTGTGTTTGTAGGTTGAAATTGAGAAGGAGGGAAGGCAGAAGGGATAAGGTGCTATGTTTTGTTTGAGTGTTTATTATGGAGAGGATATAGGTTTTATAAGGATCTTGTTGAGATCTTGCAGAGATCTCAAGGGTTTCAACTTTTGAGACAACAATATCTTGTAGAGATTTTGTAGATCTTGTAGAGATTCTCAAGATAACTAAAAATGTACAGATCTTGATAGATCTTGATATAGATCTTGATAAGATTCTCAAGATTTTCAAGATCTTGTGTGGTTACTTGATCAGTTTTTTTTTCTTATATGTGGGCTTTGGGCTTGGGTCCAAGGCCCACAAGCCCATCTCGTGTTTCAAATGGCTCGTAAGCTCCTACGAGCCCGTTTCCAAGACCCGAGTTCACCGTAACATGGTAAAATAGAATTTTAGATTTAAAACGTGTAAAATAGTGCCGGTAGATGTCGTTTGCGCGTTCGTTTGTTGATAACGTAAAGTCGCGTGATTTTCGTCGTTTGAGACCATTTTTCGATCCGGTTTCGGCTTCGGTAGTTAAAATTTAATTTCGAACTAAATATATCGTAAAAATTTAATATTTTCCGGCGTTGTCAGTATTTTGTCCGGTTTCAGTTTGTCACTGTTTAATTTCAGCAGTTTCTCCGCAGATCGTCATACGCGTATTGTCGAACCAAATAGGTGTTCCTAGGCACTCAAAGGCCTAATTAAGTTAATTTGCGTTGTAAACACTATTTATTATCACGTTAATCACCTGTTAATCACGTAATTAAGAGCCGTAAATCACCGGTTGTCACATTCTCCCCCTGTTAATGAAATTTCGTCCTCGAAATTTAGACTACGTTAACTCCTTAGAGTTACGTTATGTGTAGGTGAGTACGAATAGTATCAAAGTGGATGACCACAAAATCGGATCAAGACTTATTCGAATCATGTGAATTCAAGGATATTCCTCAACAATAAGAACCCAACGGTTTAAAAGAAATGTGTTTCAGAAATTGATGTCAAAGAAAACAAGATGTATAGATACAGTCACTAGTGTGACTAAGTTAACAGGGGTTCAACAAAGAACAGGAACTTCGACCAATTGAATTCTGTATGCTCTTTCACAATATGTAAATGAGTTCTAGAAGTAATAACATCCACTAGATGAATTTAGAATCATCAATCTCAAATGTAATAGTTTGCACGAAACGCTCGATCGTGATCAGCACAAGCTGCAAGTTATACCAACGCCACAAGGTGTCATAGAGAATGAAACAATTTCAATATAGCGGTGATCGAACAAGTATCACCTGTGTTTTGAAACCAAATGAACGTTCAACGAAATAAATCTGAACGCTTGTTTCAAACAAACATCATAGGATTTTCAATTGAAAATGGAACATCAAAGAAATAAAGATGAGAAAGCAATGAATATCATAAAACATTGGTTCGATAATGAAAGAACCGTTAATAGGTACACCGGAATATGGAAATAAATTTGTGTACCACTGTCTTAACACACGATGCTTTAATATGATAATCAAAGCGGATTTAAAGCAAATCAATTAATAGATATTTAAATTCGTGCATGAGATGTGTAAACGAGATTTGCACAAGCTTCAAATTAGTGAAAACACCACCACAAGGTGTCGAAATCAACAAATGATTTAATGGAGTCGTAGATCAAACAAGTCTACTATGACTCGGAACAAATGAAACGCTTGTTAAAACGAATTTGAGTATGATGTTTTCAATACATCATATGGTGTCTTGAATTGAATATGTGTAATGAACAAGTTCAAACAATTGAACTTGGTTTTGGCGCAAGCCGACAATAAATACATGTATCGATGAGAAAACTTTTGGCATGGTCACAACGAAAAACCATGTATGTATCTTGAAAAGAAAGAAATTTCAAGAAAATGTGTTGACTTGATAACAAAGGAGCCAACGCTTACAATAATGCGGGTCATTCGAATCACAAATCAATAATTAGATTTAGTGAAATAATACTTGAACCTTGATGAAGCACTTATTCGAAACGAAACCGCATGCGTAACAAACGATGCATGTGTAACATACGAATTTTCAAGAAATGAAGCAAACGACTATTCGCTATAATGAAAGAAATGATCGTGATACAATGACCATTAAGAGGAGTAGAGATGTGAAAATCTACTCACTAGATGCAAAAGTCGGGATTTCTATAAAAGAAATTTAAGGACTTTACCTGGGGTTTCATGTGATGACCGGTTGTTAGGTGACATTACCATGGAATGTCGAACATAGCGTATCCATCGTTAATGAGATAGGGGTATGCGGAGACATACGTCTTCTCCTTGGCGTGATTCGTGTGATTGCAGGACCGCGTGCCAAACCGCCGCTTCCTGATTGATAGTTCTCCTGTTGACAGGATTAGTATCGTCGCCGAAGCGCTCTATCGTGTCTTCTTAAAGACCTTGCCTCGAAAGTCGTATGTGACGTACTTCAACTTCCGTTGATGTATAGCTTAAGTTTCACGTATACCTGTGCACTAGCGTTTCGTTCCGCGTAGAATGTGATGTACTCCGACATCCGTTGACGTAAAATTTGAGTTTCATGTATTCTCGTGCACTAGCGTTTTGTTATGCGTAGGCTGCCTGCTCGGGAAGTTAAAATATCATAGACAATATGGATAATAGTGTGTGCCCGAGTTAATATTCGCGGTTCCTACGTGATGACCTTTTATGAACTTCAACATAAGTTTCCAAAAGTCCTAAATGCATGTTATTAAAACTCTCAAGTTTTTGCTTACTGTATGCAACTGTTTTGTGTACCGTGTGTAAAACACAACTTTAGCGTATGTTTAAAATCAAAATTCTGACCTTTTGTTTTCGGCAACGGTTGGAGACCATATTCGAGTACTGGGCGTTCTATACATATTTAAAGTCTTAATAGTCTAAGTCCCAGAGTAAAGTGAGGTTAGAGACTAGGTATCTCTACAGAAACCTAATTCGTTGTAACCTATAGCTCTGATACCAATCTGTTACACCCCGAAAACATTTATAAAAATGTAAAACCGTAAAAAGGTGGGGTTATGAACTCACCTGTATTGCCTTGTGCAAAGCTAGCTAATTACGACTTCGTGATGTCGTTTCCAAGACGAGACTCGCTAGCGTGCATTCTACAGTATTCCTAACACGGAATATCTTATAAGTTTCTAAATAAACGCAGTAACTAAACTACGTGTCATCGAGCTCTACCGAATCGTTAACCGAACGATTCAACGGTAAGTTGTTAAGTAAATGGAAACGATTAGGTCATTTTTGATAAGTATCGTTTATCGTCGATAATCACTAATGAGTCTTGAAAAGACTTGATTCTCGAGATATTTAGAATAAATAAATATTTATATCAGAATATATAAATATATTGTTAAGATCGCTTGTCGACCCGTGAGGTCGTTTGTGTATAAAGAAATATTCGTATGAAAGTAATATTTGATAAACTTGTATTACATATATTATGTTTTGCATATATTTGCCAAAATATATGTATATGCCGTTTCGGCGTGCGAAATAATTATAAAAGTTACATTTGTTTTATAAAAGAATCGTCGTGCTATTGTGTTTGAAATAAATAGATACGCTATATCTATTTTTATAAAAGAATACGTGTTGTCCGATATTTAAAATAAATATATAAGCTATATTTATTTTTATAAAACGAATGCATGTCGTTTAATATTTCAAATATATACTATTATTTGTTTTAGTAAAAGGTTCTCCGTGTTGTTTGACATCCGAAATAAATATATAAGTTATATTTATTTTATAAAAGAAGTCGTACGGTTTGTTATTCGAAATAAATATACCAACTATATTTATTTTTATAAAAGAATTGTCGAAATTTCAAGGTTTAGAATAAATATAAATACTATATTTATTGTTGTAAATACTTTCTGAATCGTCGTTTTCGTAAATTATGAAGTGTTGTCGAAAGTAATTATACACTTGTATTTGTCTTTCTAAAATATCATTTGATCCGAAAGTTGTTTTATAATAACACGCGTCTTATTTTACGGATTTTCTCGAAAAACGGGCAGAGTTTCCTCTGTTTTTGGACGCCCCGACAACACAAGTTGTCGCTATTTTTATCAAAAGTCAATAACTTTCACCAAGCAAACAATATATATCAAACTCTTGTCGAATTTACCAAAATGTAACTAATTTTTAATCGAGATGGTTCAAGCTCGTTTTCACGGAAATAATAAAGAAAACTATAAAGATAACTTAACGAAATCACAACTTAAACTATTACCAAAACTGTCATCGAGTCGTCGAAACGTTGACTGAGTTGACCGGTTGACCGAGTCAACCGGGTTGACTTGCATTGACTAAGTTGACCGAGTCGAGTTGACCGAGTCAACCGAGCCGCTCCCGGATCTGACCGAGTTGACCCGCTGACTTATAATCCGAACCAAACATAGACTCGAACCGAAGCCGCTGTTGACCGCCTTTGACCAGATTTGACAGAGCTTTGACCAGTACTGACTGAAACAAAACTGAACCATCTCTCGAACTGCTGACCCGTGGTTGACTGAACCAAACCCGAAATCAGAAAATATAAACTCGAACCAACTCAGACCTTCTACCACCATCACTGCCTTCGTTGCCGGCAATGGTGTCGCACCAGCATCGTTCATCATCACCATCGTACACCGTCCTTCGCCGGAAAAATATACAACCAACAAACTGAGTTAAAATCTGAGAAAGGAGGAAGATAAATCTCAGGGCTTACCGGGAAGGGAACCGCCGCCGAACCCTGTTGTCGTCGCCGGATGTGATCATTCCGCCGGTTGACGTCGAAATGGACCAGGATCCCACCACCGCCGCCACTAACGGCGACGCTGACGCCGTCAACTGCCTCTGCCGTCTCTCTCGTCCGCTTCTCTCTCTCGTCGTGCCGATAAACCACGCCGCCGCCGCCGTGTGCGGCGGCTCTCCCTTTGTCCTTGCTTCAGGTCTGCAAGTGTGAGGGGTGTGAGGGTGGGTTAAATGGTGAGACATGAAGCTTAGGGGGGGTGTTGTCGGCTGATCCGCAAACGGGTGGGAGAGGGGGAAGGGGTAAGGTGTCTGTGGTGTGATTATATGTTTTGTAGGTGTGTGTATGTTTGAGTAAAATGATGAGTGAATGTGAGTTTCTTATTTTTAGATGTGTGTTTTGAAAGATAAAGCTCCTTGTGTTTGTAGGTTGAAATCGAGAAGGAGGGAAGGCAGAAGAGATAAGGTGCTACGTTTTGTTTGAGTGTTTATTGTGGAGAGGATATAGGTTTTATAAGGATCTTGTTGAGATCTTGCAAAGATCTCAAGGGTTTGAACTTTTGAGACAACAATATCTTATAGAGATTTTGTAGATCTTGTAGAGATTCTAAGAATAACTAAGGCTATAGGGTGTGGGGATCATGGTTGGGACACGATTTGCCACCTAGGAACATGAATGGAAGGCTACACCACCCCCTTGATTGATCCACCATGGTTTGCATGGATTAAACCATGGCAACCATGGTCCTCCTTTCCATTTTTCAACAAATCATTTCCTTTTTGTTTAGACAAAGATGATAAATAAGGGGCTAATGGTTTGGGTCATGACCATACTCTTAGGGTAGTGGTTTTGGATGGTAGATTAAAGATGAGTTACATGGCACTAACATGGAGGGTCATGATGGTCATGAGGGTCATGACCACACCCTATAGCCTAAAAATGTACAGATCTTGATAGATCTTGATATAGATCTTGATAAGATTCTCAAGATTCTCAAGATCTTGTGTGGTTACTTAATCAGTTTTTTTTTTTTTAATATATGTGGGCTTTCGGCTTGGGTCCAAGGCCCACAAGCCCATCTCGTGTTTCAAATGGCTTGTCAGCTCCTACGAGCCCGTTTCCAAGACTCGAGTTCACTGTAACATGGTAAAATAGAATTTTAGATTTAAAACGTGTAAAATAGTGCCGGTAGATGTCGTTTGTGCGTTCGTTTGTTGATAACGTAAAGTCGCGTGATTTTCGTCGTTTGAGACCATTTTTCGATCCGGTTTCAGCTTCGGTAGTTAAAATTTAATTTCGAACTAAATAT
The DNA here is from genome assembly GCF_002127325.2 of Helianthus annuus. Classification (NCBI taxonomy): domain Eukaryota; kingdom Viridiplantae; phylum Streptophyta; class Magnoliopsida; order Asterales; family Asteraceae; genus Helianthus; species Helianthus annuus. Next base: position 49,091,588 of record NC_035433.2, on the reverse strand, counting down.
ATCATAAAAATTTAATATTTTCCGGCGTTGTCAGTATTTTGTTCCGGTTTCAGTTTGTCACTGTTTAATTTTCAGCAGTTTCTCCGCAGACCGTCATACGCGTACTGTAGAACCAAATAGGCGTTCCTAGGCACTCAAAGGCCTAATTAAGTTAATTTGCGCTGTAAACACTATTTATTATCGCGTTAATCACATGTTAATCATGTAATTAAGAGCCGTAAATCACCGGTTGTCACAAAGGGTGTGGTTGGAGCCCCTTAGGGGCTTTATTAGGCCATGTAGGATTCACGTCAGCAACATGTCAGCCCGGGGGCTTTATCATGCCCCCCTTTAATTTGCAGGGTGTGGATGGAGCCCCTGTCATGATTACCTAATTATTTATTTATTTAAATATTTATTTTTTTAAATTAATGGGCAATTTTAATAACTAGAAAATAAAAACACTACAAAGTCATTAAAAAATATAACAATAAAATTTATAACTAATAATTTATAAGTCGTCGTCTTCGTTGACTCCTCCTTCACGATAAAACCAAAGGTGCTCGGTCAGATCGGCTCGAAGGTTATGGTGTGTGTGCCTAGCCCGTATCTTCGCTCGGATAGCTTCTTTCTCAGCGTATGTTAGTATTGGGTTCGTCGGTTGGTTACTTTCATCATAGCTTTCTCCACAAAACGCTCTACCCGAGTCCTCCAATATCATGTTATGCAAAATGATACACGTATACATGATGTTTCTCATTTTACTTTTTTCAAGTATCCTCGACGGCTGGGCGATGATAGACCATCTTTTTTAACACACCGAAAGCCCGCTCGATATCTTTTCTTGCTGACTCTTGTTTTTTCTTGAAATACAATCTGTTTTCGTCATCTGGACATGAAAGAGTTTTTACCAACGTCGCCCACTCGGGATATATACCGTCTGTGAGATAGTAGCCATACTTATACTCCACGTCGTTTGCATAGAATGAAGTATCTGGTGCAACCCCGTCTATGACATCGTCGAAAAGATTCAAGGACATTAAAACTTGAATGTCATTGTTCGCACCAGCCATGCCAAAGTACGCATGCCAAATCCATAAATCTTGAGAAGCGACCGCTTGTAATATTAGGGTAAGACCATCGTGGTCGCCACGATGATGTTGACCTTTCCAAGCGGTTGGATATGTCGCCCATTCCCAGTGCGTGCAATCAAGACTACCCAACATCCCAGGAAACCCGTGTATACGCTGATGGGCCTCGTATAGAAGTGGAACGTCGGCTGCGGTTGGCATCCTCAAATATCGTCTCCCGTACAGAGAGATAACACCTAATAAACTAGTGTTAACAAAAAAGAATAACGATATAAATAAAAATAATAAATAATAGTGTAAAAAATTACCTTCACAAAAATTTTCAAGAGACTCACGACACATTCTTGATGACATCCTTAAATATTCATCCCACGCATCACTCGCTATGCCGTACGCTAGTTGCCTAATTGTTGTTGTACACTTTTGTAGTCCATAGAAACCAACTTTGCGACTTGCACTTACCCTTTGCGTGAAAAAAGGGAATTCGCCCGCAAGATCATTGGAAATCTTAGCGAATAATTGTCCGCTCATACGAAACCTACGCTTAAACTGACCATCATCGTACAACGGATTTTCACAAAAATAATCTTGCACTAGACGTTCATGAGCACCTAACCAATCCCGTTCAAGAGGCAGTTGTCTGGTACGCGATGTAGAGGATTCGGCTTCTTGTCGTAAATAATTAATCGCCTCCTGCGTAATTGCGAGAACCGTATCGTCAAGAACACCGTCGGATGAGGAGCTCGAAGACATTTTTTAGTGGGGAAATCACGAAAATAGCCAAGTCAACGCCGTTTTTTCAATTTTGGCCAACTGAAACGGCTCCCCAAGCCTTTACACGAATTCCGACACGGCTCAAGACATAACTTAAGAGCTTACCTCATCAGCCACTCACCTTTTGCCACGTGTCCGACAAACTTCTGAAACGACTTGGGTCACCTCAGGTTACTGTGACGGCTTGAGTACTTGCCGGAAACGGCTTGAGTACTTGCCGGAAACGGCTTGAATAGGGTCTCGAACAGTACCTGTGACGGCTTGAGTACTTGCCGGAAACGGCTCGGCTTGAGCACCACCGTAAACCACCACCACCCTCCACCCACCACAACCACCACCCGGATTAGTATAGATGCGGCGGATTAGTATAGATACGGCGGAGTTTGTTGAGTTGTTTGAGTTGCGAGTGGTTGCGAGTCGGAACAGTGCGAGTCGGAACCTCTGATATGTTGAAGGAACTCGAAACACCTCTGATATGGCTGAACAAAGGTGCACGTTCACTGACACAGTTGTGGTGGGTGGAGGGTGGTGGTGCTTGGTGAGGGTGGTGGTTGGTTGCAGGTTGGTGGTGCTCGGTGAGGGTGGTGGGAGGTTGCAGGGCGGTGGTGGGAGGTGAGGGTGGTGGTGGTGGTGCTCGGTGAAGTTTGAAGTGATATGGAGACATGGAGGATAAGGAAGGTGAAGACATAGGGTAAGAACTTAAAATGCCGTTTCACGAAAATAGCCAAAGGTGACAAAAGGTGACAGACTACAAAGGTGACAAAAGATGATGGGAGATGACAGTGGAGAGAGAAACAGGAGAGAGAAAGGTGATAAAAGGTGATGGGAGATGTTTGACAGTTAATACGTGGCAAAATGTGATTGGCCTTTGAAGAAAGTTCTTACCCTATGTCTTGAGCCGGGTTGGAATTCGTGAAACGGCATTTTAAGGGGTGTCAACTGGCTATTTTTGAAAAATTGACCAAATTTTGGCTATTTTCGTGATTACCCCTTTTTTAGTTGTGATTGGTATGTGTTTTAGTTGTGATTGGTGTGTTATTTAGTTTGGAATAGGTTTATATTCATATTTGAATAAATAAAAGTTTTTTTTTTGTTTTCGAACGTTGCCAAACGGCCATATTTGACCAATTCTCCTCGTTCAACGCGTTTGAAGCTCGTTACCACCATGGAGCCCAAGCCATGGCGCCCCTAGTTAAAGTCGTGGGTGTGGTGGGAGGGCGCTATAGAGTGTGAGCTGGCGGGGGTGGTGCCCCACACCCTCGGGCCTTAGCATAAATAAACAAACACAAACACCAGCGCATAATTATTTCCAAATTATAAGTATTTTGTAAGAGCATTCACATCCAATCCATCAAATTATACATACATTCCACTAAAAAACAACTCCTATATCAATATATTTCCACTAAAAACAAATACTTTTTCTCTCTCCTTTCAATTAAATAATATTATCATTACATTTTTCTCTAAGTTCCACTCACAACCACTTTCAAAATATATTAAAAAATTATAACGGGTGAACAGTGTCCCCCCAAATATACAGATGAACAGTAACATTTTCTCTCTCCTCTACACACAACCACTTTTTATACCCTTTATAATATAAAAACCCCTCCTCACATAATTTGATGGTTAGGATGTGAATGCTCTAACTTTCTCATGTTTTAATCTTTACAATCACTTTTCAATATAAGGTATGTTGTGATCAGAAATAAAAGAATAGTCCAATTTCATCATAATTGAACCTTTTGTTCTATCTACAAGTAACGATTCATCTTGTGTACACTTTAAAAAATAAAACATCTTACCTCAACAATACATCACATATTGGTATTTGACCACATTAACGGCCGGATGAACTAATGGAGCTGGTGATCGGCGACGACACCGTATTATACTGTATCTGCGAAAAATAAGCACTTGCTGAAGCATCACCAAGACGACCGGAGTAATCCTCCCTTATATGCAACACATCGTCGAAATCTTCAGGTAATGGTTCAATTCTCTTGAGAAATTTCAAAACTTGTGACATGCTCGGCCTCACTGCGGGCACACTATGCGAGCACAACAATCCAATCTTAAAAACCAACCTCATTTCCGCATCATCCAACTCGTTTTTAAGCTTCGGGTCAACCGCATTCAATAACTTATCCTTAAACCAACAATCCAACACCCAATCAACCAAAATAACCGCCTCTTCATGCCCTTGATGCTCCACAGGCCGCCGCCCACACACCACCTCCAAACAGAACGCCCCAAAGGCGAAAACATCTGTCGCCGTCGTTGCTTTCCCTTTTCTAGCTAATTCAGGTGCAATGTACCCTAAAGTTCCAGCCAAATGTGTTGTTTTTGCTTCCTTTCCATTGTTGCTAAACCGAGCGAGTCCAAAATCGCCCAATTTTGCATTCAAATCCGCGTCAAGTAACACATTGCTTGCTTTGATGTCTCTATGGATTATAACTTCAACCCATTCTTCATGCAAATACGCCAACGCTTCCGCTACATCCATAATAATTTTAACCCTTTGTTTCCATGTTAAAATCAAATCCGAATTCGAATTGAACAACAAGCTATCTAAGCTCAAATTGGGCATGTAATCATAAACCAAAAACAACTCCCCTTTTCGTCGACAATACCCAAGAAGGCGTACCAAATTCGGGTGGCGCAGCCGCCCAATTGTCGCGATCTCGGCCACGAATTCCTTCATTCCCCTACCGGATTCATGCCAAACCTTTTTCACAGCCACCGGAGTACCTAACTCCGGTAAAATCCCTTTATAAACCTGACCAAAACCCCCTTTCCCCAAAAGTTCACTTTCTTTAAACCCTTGTGTTGCTTTGTACAATTCTTTGTAACAAAACCTGTGGGGTCCATACTCCACCTCCCAAACTTCAAGAACTTCTGCAAATTTACGTTTTCTTCTTCTATACCAAACAATCCCCAAAATTATAGATATGAAAATAACAAGTAACCCACCTAAAGATAACCCAATTGCTAGAATCATCAGGTGTTTGTTTTTTGTTGTATTTTTCTTGAGAGGTAACGGTAACGGTGGAATATCGGAAACGTTAAATTCTTGAGCTTTACCGTTAACCTGAAAGCTCCAAGCTTGAACATAAAACCGTTGAAGAAGAACCCCAGTTGCAGAAGTGAAACCCACAAACATTTCATCTAATAGATATGTAGATAAATCTTTTTGTATAGAAGCAAGAGGTTTTTTAGGTTTTTCGACATGTAACGGAGCAAGTGTGACGTTGAATAGTTTATTAACGCCGTCGTAATCAACCCAAGCTCGAATTTGTTGTGAGCTTGCAAGAGTTAGGTTATTAAAAACCCCATCTTGGTCGTTGTAATAGCCAGCTGTTGTAGCGAAAACGGATACTACAGAGTTGATATCGAGACCTACGTGGTTGCTGTCGATGTCGGAGAGTTCGAGGTTTTTGAAAGTGTCGAATTCGAGAGCGACAACGTGGTTGGAATTGTCGCCGTCGTTGGTGCGGTTAAAGAGGCCTAAATGTTCGGCAGAGGAAGCGTCAATGACTGCTTTTGAGGGAGTGATAGCGAAGGTCATGCCGTGAAAGGTGTAACGTGGGTTTTCCGGTATGATTGCGAAGACGAAAGAGGTGGAGAAGGAGGTGGTGTTTGTGAAGGGGAAGGAGTGGGAATAGAAGGTGTGGCCAACGCCGGACATTTGAGTCTGGTTGGTGTGGAGGAGTTGGCCGTTGGGTTGGATTTCTCGTACGCCGGCGAGTTCTGAGTCGGTGAAGATGAAGGAGAAACCGGTGGTGTTGTCGGCAGAAATGAAGGATCCGGTGAGGAGAAGGAGTAGTGGAAGAATCATAGTCGAAAATTTGAGATTACTGGGCTCTTGATTTAGGTATTATGATTGAGTTTGAGTGTTTGACTGATTGTGATTTGGGTAAAGAAATCACCGGGTGATCGGAAATAGTGAATTCATTCAGTTTGACCCGTCTATGCTCCGCGCAGCCAATCCCATGTTTGCTGAAATCAATGTATCTTTTATCTGATTTTTTGAAAGGATCTTTTATCTGATTTTATCGCTGAACGCCTGAACTGAATAACATAATAAAAAAAAAAAAAAAATTAAATGTCATTGGTTTGGACTATTTTACCTATTTAGTTTAATAGTTTAAAACATTTTCATTTTAATCCAAGTAGTTTCAAACATTGTCATTTTAGTCTACTGGGTTAACTCCATCCCTTTATTCTATTGACTAAAAGGACATTTCGGTCATTTTATATGTAATTCTGTTAACTAAAAGGGTAATTCGACCATATAAAATGATCGGATTACCCTTCTAGCAGACAGAAAAAATGGACAGGGTTAACCCAGTAGACTAAAACGGTAATGCTTCAAACTATTTGGACTAAAATGGTAATGTTTCAAACATCTGGACTAAACTGACAAAATGACCAAAACCATAAAGAATAAAATCGCGTTTAACTCTAACAAAAATATGGTTGTTTGTAGAAAGTAATTTGTGTACGTTACCATTTGCTATTTTTTTAGTAAGTTACAGTAAAACTTATTTAAAATCATTAAATCAAGCCAAGTGGTTTAATTTGTTTGATATTATAGTAACTAGTGGGTTATTACCCGCGTTTCGCGGCGGGTTCGAAACGTAGATAAAAATAGACAAATCGTGACATGACATTTTATGTGACAATAAAAAATGACATTACGATGGTATATTCGAAAGTCACAAAAAAGTTATCAGTTCAGTGCGTTACGGTATCGGCGAAAACGAATACCCAGGCGGGTTCGGAACATAGTTAAAATAACTTATGATGGTATGTATGAAATTTAGGAAAACATTGTTCACATAAAAAAACTAACAAGAAATGACCAAAAATAAGTAAAAAGAAAAAAAATCTAAAAGTTTAGGGTCTAAATAGTAATTGCTATAATATGTAAAGGGAAAAAGCTAAAATTAAGGATCTAAATAGTAATTATCATAAAGTGTAAGTGAAAGACATAAAAAACTAAAGTTGAGGATCTAAATTGTAATTATAATAAAGTGTAAGGATAAGAAATACCTTATTAACAATGAGAGCATCTACAATAATCAATATTTAGGAGATATTTTTAAGATGCCACATGGCACCTGCACATAAATTTCTCTATCTTGCCATCTCACAAACAAAATACCCATCAAACAAAATACCCATCAAATATTTGTCTTTATCTCTCCCCTTTCCTACATCATACTCACATACTTTTCTTCCCTCCATTTTTTCTCACGTACACCACTACACTATCTCTCCTCCACCTCACACCCTCTTTCCTTCATATCACACTCTCTCTCTTTAAAAACACCAAAAAAATGACTATTGTGGATGTTCTAAATGGCTAAACATGTCATAATCAAAGTTGAGTGTTTAAAGTGTAAAGAAAGAATTTTTATTAAAGCTAAAAAATTTAGTTTTGCATTTCAAAAAGTGGTAACATTGCTGCTTGTTACCCATTTATCTTCTATGTCGATGTAATTTCTATTTAATTCCTGTTTTACACTTTAAAAAAATTATTTATGTAATTATATTTTATAACCAGGGTCGTTGAAAACCATGTCCAGATTGATGGAAGCGATAGCCTGAGCTAATGCTAGACCGAAAACGTCTCAAATACATACTTATGGTCTGATGTTTTGTATATGATTTGAGTAATATCTATTTTCAATATGGCGAGGTCCAAAATTGGACTTGGATTGCCATTCAAACACATGCATAATCAAAGACATGTAATGAAATTTTAAGATTTAGACTTAACAAAGAACAACAAATTTATCATCATCGCTTATAAGTTTTCAACAATTTTGAGTAATACAAACTTATCATCATCGCTTACAAGTTTTCAACAATTTTGAGTAATATGGGTCTCAAGTTTTCAGCAAAGCTGATTTTATTAGTATATTATGTAAAATATTAATTTTATTAAAAAATAGAGAATAGTTTTATGAACTTGTAAAACAAATAGTGATTCTCAATAATTAAGTTCATCATAACTTTTTATACAAATTTACTAAAAAAATATTGTTTTATTCGATCAAAAAGGGTGTGTTTGAAGAGTCAAATATCGTGAACTTAAGTAGTCAGAAATCACAAACTAAATAAAACAAAATATAACGATTTTAATATATTTTCTCCTCATCCAAAATCCACAATAAATGTCTTTACCCTTAAAGCAATATTGTGGGCCTATCACTCTGGGCTGGGCTTGCCGTGAAATCCGACGATCTAGTCCGATAACATAATAACTAACTGAACCATATTTGTTCGGGCTAAATGCTAATGGTCTAGTGGTATTTGTAAGGCAGGAGTGCTCAAAATGTTTTATTAAATAAGTCATTTCAAATTTTCAAATGCAGGTAAAAATATGTTAGGAACGATTTCGGCTGACTTCTAAATTAGATTGTTCATGGTTTGACCTTGTAATTTTGAAAATGATGAACATGTATGGTACAACCAAATTTTAACCACAAACCTCATTTCATTTAGTAGTTAAAAACATATGGATAAGGTAGTGATTATATTATCAAACTATAGATAACTGTTCAATACAAAACCAATTTTAAATAAAAACTATGACAACTGTATAAACACTAATTATTTATTATTGGAATATTGGATTTTAATAATCTCAGCTATTCGCCGTTGGCCGCTAACAATCCCAACTTCAAAAATAACCACTCGTAGTCCCAATCATTAACATATTGACCACCAATTGACCCTGACTAACAGAGCCCTAACGTCGTTAGTCTCCGGTCGCCGAAAAACCGTTTTTGTCTAGAAAAAAGTTTCTAAAGGTTCGATCTAAGGTTACAAAGAGGTTTGAGACGAAAAAGTTGAGTTTTCCGGCCAAAAAGTTGAGTTTTCTGGCGAAAAAGAAGTTTTCCAGCGAAAAAGGAGTTTGCCGGCGACTTTAATAATCGGGGCTTATACTAGAAAAAGGTTACCAAAAGTCCATAATAAGGTTACAAAGAGGTTCGGGACAAAAATATTGAGTTTTCCGGCAAAAAAACGTTTTTCCGGCGACCAGATACTAACGACATTAGGGTTCTGTTAGTAAGGGTCTGTTGAAGGCCAATATGTTAAAAGTTAGGGCTGACAGTGGTTATTTTTAAACTTGGGACTGTTGGCGGTAAATGACGAATAGCTGAGATTATTATAATCCAATATTCCTTTATTACTTTAAGTGTAATACAAAATATGACCATGTAATTGCATAGCCGCCTCTCTTTCCCAGTTTCCACTATGTTTGACATCCATTACGAACATATGCTTATGTTGTTCTTGTGGTCTCTACTTAAAGTTGCTTCAACCTCTTAAAACTACATGATGTAAACATCCTTAAATACACACATGCGTAGAACCGTCCTTCACTAATTCAACCACACGTTCATGAACAAATGATATAATAAAAGTTGTACTATATATATGTGTATAAATATATATATAATCATTCTTAGGAATGGATATACATGATCAATGCTTTCATAGTGTAAGTCAGACATCCAATCTAACCAAGTCTCGGTTCCTTAACAACATTTTGTGAAGAGTCGACAAATAACCTAACTCGAGTTGCCACAAAATCCATTGTAACAAAACTATCATGAGGAATCACATGAATAGTAGCCCTTGGCATCTCTTCCTTGATCTTCTTTTCCGCATCTTCGGCTTTCATCCCCATCAGTTCTGGCCAGTTTGTTTTCCTACCTGCAATGTGTTCATTTGCAAAATATCACAACGTTTTTATACACATTCTGTGTTCAAATAGGAACTCAAATAATGAAGGATATTTAAGAGTATGATAGTTTGCCGTAGTGGCGGATCTAGAAAAAACATTAAGAGGTAACATTTTAAAAAACAAGGGTAACGGAATCAAAAAAGCGTCAATTTTTTTCAAAATTTACACTACCACCCGGGCGTCAAGAGGTAGTGGGGCTACCCCTTTTTAAAGGCTATGTCCGCCCCTAGTTTGACGTTAAAAAAATAAAATAATGGAAGACCAGAAAATAGAGAAAATCAACTTACTTGGGAGAGTTTGTTGCGGTGTGACAAGGGGTGTATTTTCCTCGGCCATGACAATCGCTTTAATTTGAACACATTCGTGCTTCTATATATAGGGTTGTGGCTATATATAATGCCAACAAATGTAATCTGATTATGTTAGGTGACAACATCCAAGAGGATTTTTATTTTCCAATTTTCATAAAAAAGTCGTTCATCTTAATTTAATATTGTATTAATGTTTTTTAAACTTGTTTAAACTTTGGTGAGGTAATATCCTAAATATGCTAAAATACTGATGTTCATATTTAATTGTTTTGAAGATGTAACAGTGTGTAAACTTTTATTTAAAATAGTCAATTTTTATTAGATAGCGTAGCTTAATAGAATTGTCAAACAATTATATGCATGCAATAGGCGTGTGTTAATAATTTTGTTATTAGTGATCCCTAGTGATTGTTATATTTAAATATTTTAAAGTATAAAAGATTTTATATACCAAAATTGACTTAAGGATTCTTTTTTATCGAAGTTGATATTAACTCTATTATGATAAATAATGGTAAAGTTTATTGACAAAATGCCTTTAAAAAATTATATGGACAAAATGAAACCTAATAAAGTTAGTTTGCCAATTATAAAATTATATAACTACAATAAAAAAACGAACGAGATGGCGATATAAAAACTGCCGGCCAATGAATAATTTGATCAAACGGATATGGACAATAGAAGAAAAAACAAGCTCAAGGATAAACGTTTAAAATATATTATAAGAACAAGAGATAAAATTAATAAATAAGTTGTTGTATTTTAATAACTTCTTTCTTGTATACTTCGACAAGAATATTATATGAACAAAATATACTCTTAATTTTGTAGGCAAGATATAGATTTTACCATCATAAACATCATTGAACATTCATGGTTAATACATTTTTACATATATGTCAACAAGATGTACCGTATTCTTAAAATCGTATATTGATTTCTGGTTGGGATGATTAAATCTTGTTCTTAAAAAAATGTTTTAATAAGACTTTACTGAAACTGTTACATAACTAGTTGTATATCCCTTCAGGCGGAAATCAACAAGTCTTGATAAGGAAATTGATGACGTGGGTATTTCAAGCTTAAGAAACTAACTATAGGTGCAATATAGCGTAAAGGATTAAAAGGTTTAGAAGACGACCAACTGTGGTGAACAACAAAAAGCATGGGACAGGGTCACGTCCCATCACACTTTACGTGTGACTTCTCTCACTTGGCCGCAAAAGAGCATGTGGGTGAATACACTCTTTTATCCGCAGGTCCAAAGCCTTCAACCCTCCAAAAAGGGCGACCCCTCACTGCATACACGGATCGCTTAGTCAAATGTTTCCTCTCTTGGCACATTCCTTCTCTATAAATGGTCCACACTTGGTCATTCGGCCAAACATTCCGAAATCTCACTCTTTCTCTCTAGAACTTGCACATTGCATGTTCTATTCTCCATATACCAAAACACTATCACATTGCATGCATTAGATCTGGGTTGAATCTCTTTCAACCTTAAATTCAAAGCAATTGATAGAAGAGTGATCCGACCCTACATATTGCATACGTAGGGGGACCCCGCGACCTGCGTTAGGCAAATCAAGACTCTTGAACCCTTTTGCCTAACCAGTCCGCTCACTATTCTTGGTCTCATATTTGTTGTAGCAACAAGTTGGCGCCCACCATAGGGCTACGCCACTAAGTTTATCTTTGAAAACTAGTAGTGTAGCTCCAACTTTGTCAAAACCATCATGTCTGAAAGTGAATCTCCGGGTGAGGTGAACCAAGTACCACGTACTTCTATACCTAGTGCTAGCCAAACTCCACCGGCTATACCCACCTCATCCTCATCTCCGGGGAACACCCCAATAGGAGCCACGTATCCTGAGTTCTCTTCTTTTCAGACACCAACCCCATCTCGTTCAAGGGTCTCATCCTCTCATATCGGTGCAACATGCACACCAACACGCATCGATTTAACACCTGATGGGGTAGCAATCAACTTTCTACAGTTGAGGTCCCTCCTTAACCAGTATGTGAGCAGAGAAAGGGATAAAGGAGTAAGAATCAGACTGGATTATGACGAACCAGACCCTCATTGTCACCTGGGCCACCTTTGCCTCCTTTTGTAAGTTCACAACCTACCATATCCAGAAATGAAGCTGGTCCTAGTCACCCTCCACCAAATCCGAGTCCGTATGCAGTTGCAAGACCAGATCCAACCATCTTTCCTTTATTCTCCTCCCAACCGGTAGCAACTGGTGCACCGTTGGGACATGAGTTAACTTTGGATCAGTTGCTACAGTCACCAGCTTCAAACCTTCCTCCTTATGTGTCCACAACATGGAAGCAGGCTTTGTTTGTTCTTCCCTTGGCACGAAGTGCAGCTATGAGCACCTCCATGGGGATGAACTACATGTCTAAAACCCGAAATCCTTCAAGGCTTCAACTTGATGCCACAAATGATGGCTCAAATGATGGCAAGCTTCCCTTGGCAACACTTCATTAGCCAAGTGTTGGCCACTCAAGGGAATGCAAACAACAATCCGGCCTTAAGAGCAGAAGAAGATCTTGCTAAATCTTACAAGCCTAGCAATTTGTCTTGTTTTTCTCAACAAATTGCCGCTTGGATTATGATGCCATCTCACATAAGAACGTATGATGGAACCGAAGATCCCGAAGACCATCTCCAAATCTTCACCGGGGCTGCGAGGATTGAAAAGTGGTCCAACGCCGAGTGCTGCCTTATGTTCATGCAAACCCTTGTAGGGTCTGCCCGAATTTGGTTCAATGACTTGCCCGACAGAAGCATTCGAACCTTCGACGATCTAAGCAAAGGTTTCTTGGCTAACTTCGCAGCAAAGGAGATACGTCAAAGATGAAACGACGACCTTCCAAGTCAAGCAAAGGGATGATGAAAGCCTTAGGGTCTGTTTGGTATGGGGTAATGGAATGGACGAGGGAATAGAATGGACAAAGGAATGGAATGAGTAAGGGAATGAAATGGGTCATTACCATTCCATGGTCATATTTGGTTAACCTGTGAGAATGGATTGATGCATTACTTTGTGTTGTCTGGTATGCGAAAAAAGACGAATGAATGGAATGCAATTCATTGAAAATGACAACAATACCCTTGTCTGAAAATAAAGAAAAATTACTAGTTTTCACAAAATTTTCCATTAAAAATCAAAATTTATTCAAAAGTTTCCAACCAAAATAATTAAAAATCATCCAAGGTCTGCAAATTAAAAATAATCCAAAAGTCATCGAATATCACGTCAAGCAATATCTTCAAGCATATTCTTTACCCATCCAAATTTGCGTTCTTCATCAACCTTAAAAAAGATTACCATCAACTCTTCATTTTGAGCAAGCTTACATACAGCCTTGTCACATTCACGAGTAGTCAAACCCACAACTTTGAGCACATCAAGCATAGCTGCAACAAGCTTCTCATCTTCATCTTCATTCCATTTTTTTTTCCTGGACCCCTTTCAGAATCAGGTTGTGATTCCATGTCTTCACACAACAAACCAATGTTATATAAATAATAAAAACATTCAATTATTTATAAACAACAAACATAAGATAACAAACACATAAAAACATTCAGATTTATTCTAACAAAAAACATTTAATAAACAATACCAAAATAACATAACTAAAATGTGATGGTCTAATAAATCAGTGATGTCTAGATGTCCATGAATTAAACATAGATGTTGCTAAATTTTGTCTGAAGTTTGTCCATTCATTCGACCATTCATTCGAGGTCCCAACTCTTGTAATATGTTCCACATTTGAGCCAAGATCTTCGTCATCCACATCATTATTTGTGTCAATAAACTCAGCATCATCGAAAGGATCATATGCCATTTCTCTTCGAATAAAGTCTCTCCTGATCTGCGAAATTGAAACTACGCTACTCGATTCTTCACATTGTGTGCCAAAACGTACAGGAAAATTACTTTTTTTTGTGTGGGTTTGTGTTTGTCTTTTGGTTGATTTTAGACAAATTTGTTAATGAGGTTTCCAATAAACAATATGTACTGTTTCTTTATATGATTCTATGTCATATGAATTTGTTAGGTAACCTAATTAGTTTCTTAACACTAACTAATACCAATATTAGGGGCCTATATGCATTGCAATTGAAATCTTAGTTGTGCTATAACTGTTAAACATAGCTGCAGTCCAAGGATCCATTATGTAATATTCTTGTTTCATCATTTAATACTTTTTTTTCAAAAGCGACCCGTTTCAACCAAAACCTATTATAGTAACAACCCGCTTTGACCCAAACCAACATGACACTTTTTAAGTGGCCCGTTTCGACCCAAACGCAACATGACCAGTCACCCAATAGCACACCCTCCAACACAACACTCATTGGTCTTTCTAGTTTCTACCAACAAAATCCTATCTAAACAAGCCTATTGAATTGACTTACTAACTAAACCCACAAGTGTTCAAACAAAGATCAACACAACAATAAGGAAGTAACAAACAAAACAAAGATGAAAAGGGTTGCAACAAAAAAACGTACCTTTTATGGTAAAGGTCCAACGCCAGCAACCGCAACTGTTATCTGCAAAAAAAATTATATGAAAAACAAAACATTCAGTTTTGACTAAAAAAGGATGAGACATTAAATTCTTGCATAAGCTTATTTTTTAGGTTCGGGGTCGGCTCGTTTACTAAATAACAAACTTTTCAGGCTCGTGAGCTCGATAATTGAACCTCGTGCTCGAGCTCGTTTACTAAATAAGCTTATTTTTAAGTTCGGGGTCGGTTCGTAAACGTGTTTAAATAAGATTGGCTCGGCTCGGCTCTTTCACACTAAAGCTCGATAAACAAACGAGCTTTTATTTTAGGCTCAAGCTCGGCTCGGGCTCAAAGGCCCGGCTTATTTTGCGCTTTTTTTCGAGCCGATCTCGAGTAGCTCGCGAGCCGCTCGGCTCGCTTGCACCCCTAGTTAAAACTCACCAGTAATTCAATACATAGAACCGAAATAGACTATAAAATATGAACTATCAAAACAGAACAACAAGAGTTGTGATATGAAAAAGTAACGAACAACTTGAATAAAAATGGAAAACCTTTTTGTTGTGTTTTATTCTAATTTATTACTTCTAACAGACACCCAAAAATTAAAAAAAAAAAACGATGAATTGAATTATGTAAAGAGTTAATTTACACCCACTAACAATCACCATCACACCCCACCTTGAAATAGCGACCTCTCAATCAGGGGCGATGCTTTGAAGGGGTCGGGCTCCCGGACCCCCGAACTTTTCGGCCAGTAGTGTTATATATGTAGTTTTCGTATAGAATTTTTTGGGTATATATGTTTTCGAACCCCCGGTTGTATAGAAATTTTTGGGTATATACGTTTTCGACCCCCCGTAAAAAAAGTTCAAGCTTCGCCACTGCCCTCAATGCACCATCAATAAACTAAAATTGAAATCAAAATATGATTGAAGTTCATATTAAAGTTCACCATTCATTCACTGAAAGTTTGGGATGATAAAATCACAAGAATTGAACAAATAAATAAACAATTTACCTGATTTCGTGTCTGATGACGAAAATCACAACGAACTGGGCAAATTAGGGTTCCAGAGGAGTGACGTTTGCTCTATGAAAATGGCGATATATATAAGCAAAATCATAATCCATTCCTTGTTTAGAGGATGTGCAAATCAGATAACGATGGAAGGGGAGGGATAATCGGTGAGGAGGGGGCAAAATAAAGAAACAACCGTTTGATATTGAACGGAATGAAAAAAAAACTGAGGGGAGCCCAGGAATAGATTTCAACAATTTTAGAAGGAATGGAATGGTGTATGTAATGCTTTATTCCATTCACATCATCAACCAAACACTTCTTTTTTCATTACCCTTGAATGGATTATTCCATTCCATCCTCCATTACCTCATACCAAACACTACTTTAGAGATTTCATCGAAAGGTACAAGAAAGAAGGGTTAACATACGTAGGTGCTGACGAAAAGATGAGGGTTGCAGGCTTCATGAATGCAATCACCTCCAAGTACCTAAGAACATATATGTATATTCGGTAAGAGGATATGACGATGCAAAATCAACAAAGAATTCACATATACATATATCCGGCGGTCTAATGATTCCGGTGACTTCGATGATAAATCAACAATGGAGATGAAGTGACTTGTGAACATTTTGGTTAGAGTGATTTATCAATGGTGGTAATTGTAAGTTTAACTCCCTTGGGTGGTCGTCGGAGTCATCGTCGGTAGATTTGATGGGGTAGTAGGAGAAAGAATCGTAGCTATTAGATAGAGAAGAGCGAGACGAGTTTGGTCTGATCTTTAAGAGCACATATGAAGACCATATTAATCAAATTCGGGTTAATGGAAGGGTGAACACATATGACATGGGAAAAGGATGTATATGGTTGTAGGCTGGGAGTGGCCGAGTGGGAGCGTATGATAGAAAACCGTCTGCTGATTGCTGGTTATTAGGATAGAGAAGGTAAAAATTGCCCTGAACTGCTGCTTCTTGAAGCTTGCTAGGGACTTTAAATGGCCTAGATTAAAGTTGGTTATTTTACACGAGTCAGATCTTTTAGAAAGGTAGTTTTTCTTAACGGTGGCAATATAATAAATATATAACTAGTTGTTTCACGGGGCTCCTACGAAATTATAAAAGTGCACTATATGCTTCTTTGTTAACTAACACAAGAAATAAGCGTCATTAATTAATTTTCACCAATATTTTAGATTTAACACATTCTTGCCTAGAACATACAAAAGAATAAACGGATATCTACCCAGGCATAACATGATTACGGTATTGCGTTCTCAAAACACATAAGACCCTAAATAACTACCTAAAGCTTATACACACAGGTTCCATCATCACTCCTAGCCGTTGGATCAAAGTTTTCAGCGGAAGGATCGGTGCAACCTTCAGGAACAGGCACCTTAACTTGTTGAGCAGCTTTGCCTGCAACCATAACATCAATCAAAAGCTTCAAACTATAAATTCAGTCGAAAACTTTCCATAAATGCGTGCCTTGATTGAAGAAACCCTAACCGTAAAAGGCTCCATTATTAATGGCATCTTCATTAGCATTTCCAAGTGCGGCTTCATTTAAGTATTTGTCTGCTAGTTGAACTCTTTTCACATTTTCTTGTTCCTTAACAAGCATGTTTCCATACTCAAGAAGCTTTTCAAGAGTCATCTTTGGTTGTTCAAAAGTAGGAGGTGCTTCCCTTGAGTTCACAAGTCGTTTTCCTATATTTTCTACCCCAATGCCCGAGATCCATTTTCTAACTTCATCATCGTACACTCTTGCTCTCAAAGCGCCAAAGAAATCTGCACAAACACAAATTGATGTTCACTTGTGGAAATTAAGAAAGCAGTTTACAACAACAAACTAATTTGGTGATGAAGTAGCTAAATAACCAAGCCTGTCTAGAGGCCCAATTTCAATTTAAGCCCATATATGTAAAAATGTAAATTAAGTTGTTTTGGGTTTGA
Organism: Helianthus annuus; assembly: GCF_002127325.2. Taxonomy (NCBI): domain Eukaryota; kingdom Viridiplantae; phylum Streptophyta; class Magnoliopsida; order Asterales; family Asteraceae; genus Helianthus; species Helianthus annuus. Next base: position 49,074,152 of record NC_035433.2, on the reverse strand, counting down.
TGTTAATAATAATATGTCAAATAGATAAGAACACAACGCTAGCTCCCAACAAAACATTTCAAATCGTTTAAAGAAACTTGTGTCACATGTTTCATCTAAATTATATTACTTAAAAGAATAGAACAATGTGGGAATAAATAATTCTTTCTAGAATTCAAATTAATGGGTGATATGTGTGGTCAAATGAACGAAATCATTAAATATAGCTAGAAATGAAACGGGTCAAAACTGATAATTAAGAATGGATCAAAATTCACCTATCTCTTTAAGCAATATAATACATTAGTACTTTAAAACTACTAACCGTTAAAACCGAACCACTAAACTGCAAAAACGTAAAAAATGATCGGTTTGGTGGCCCAACCAACCTGGCCGGTTGGGTTAGTCTTTTCTCCTATTTAATTAACAGTTCAATCCAAAGTTTTGATCACAGCCGGCCACACAACTAAGCTTACCCGTAATTAACAAGATACATGCTTAGCTTACCAATGGATTGTCCGGGGAAGGTGTCTACAAGCTTGACTACATCCTCCTTAGGAACATTATCAGTTCGGAAAATACCCATGCAAACACCGATTCGATCTTCACGAGTAGGGGCCCAATAAAACTTCTCCATTCGTCCATCACGAATAAGAGGTGCATATAATGTTGAAAAATCGTTACCGGTGACAATAATTGGGACTCTAGGGTTTTCTTGCTTGTTGTACATGCCCGGAAGCTGAACATTAGTAGGGTTATCGGCTATGTTCATAAGTGTAGCATTCACCATCTGGTTGTTAACGGTGTATTGTGTAGTTCCACCCATTCGGCCCGCACCCGCATCAAGATCGTTGATGAATAACACACACATTTTCCCTTTACTAATCATGTCTGCCGCTTCACGGTATCTCTGTCTGATTAACTTTGCGGGTTCCCCTGCATTCCCGCTTTCTAATTCACCCGCACTCATCATAATCGGGCTGGCTCACATGCATGACACAAATTAATATTAGTCTAGAGACGATGAAGCTGATGTGATAACTTCGACTCATTTACTTATGGGCCAGTTGAGTTAGGTTATTTTTAGGTCTAACATGTCTAAAGTAATTCATAAAAACTTTTAGATCACTTTAATATGTATATAGAAAAGAAGAACATAATGAATATTTTCAATCATAGGTAATGTTTCTGACAAAGATAGAAGTATTTTCTCATTAATCTAAACTACCAACCCTTTGGCCACATCGATCTTGTATTAAAAACACAATATAGGATATGAAAGTTCTGAGAAGCAAGGTTAGAGAACTCGCTAGTCGCTAGTTGGCCGCTGAGTTGGGGACTAGCGACTACTCGGCATTACTCATGGTTAATCGGGATTAATCGGATCGGCTTTTTTCTATGTAATTTTCAGTTTTATGTATACATATACACATTTTTATCGGTAAATATTTTAAGTAGCTAGGTTTTAACTTTTACTCAACTCATTGTTTTAAGTATACAAGATTAACTGTTAGAATTCACATGGTTTGGTTGGAAATTGGCCGGAATTTAGAGGTTTTGGCCGGAATATACAGGTTTTTTGCCGGAATCTGGCCGGATTCGCCGATTTTTGGCTGGCCGACTAGGTCCGACTAGGCCCGACTAGCGATTAATGGACTAATTAACGAAAAATTACTCAGTTACTAGCCGACTAGCGATTAATCGCCGCCTAGTCGCGATTTTTACAACACTGCTGAGAAGGATGAAAACCTACTTGATACCCATTTTGGCGAATACAAGCTCACACTGGAATGACTTTCCTTGACCTTTGCCTCCCCAAATGCCTAAAATTAATGGAACCTGCACTTGAAATTGTACATCTACTTTAATTTTTTTGAACTGAAATTTCATCATTTTTAATTGGAATATAACTTATGGATATGTTGAATTCTAAACGAATTGAAATGTGCGCCCAAAGTAAAATAAAAAAAATCATATTATTGTTGTACTAGTATAGTTTTGTACGGACAGTTAACACACTAGTCTGTTTGTTATAAAAAAAATTAGACAAAAAGTGTTTAGGTTTAAAAGATTACTGTTAATTTTGGCAAATTCCACTCATATGTTGGTTACCTTGATATTTGGCAATGTCATGAAGTTCTTGGTGATATGAACAACAAGTTTATCCATGAAAGCTGGAGCAATGTAGAATCCATCCATGTAATTATCCAAATTATATCTGCCATTCATGTATAAAGAAGATTAAACAAAGACTCAATATAATGGAAATGTTTAAAAACAAAAGAAAATCTAATAAAAACACAAGTGTATAGAAGTAAAGGCTTACTGTCGGAGGCCAGCACTTAGGTACTCGTAGGAGCTCAAGACTGCGTAATGGGTGCCGTTATCCATGGGGGCTTGGAAAAGAGTATCAACCATTCCTTTGCCGCGCGTAATGTCTTGTTGATCATCGGATTCATCAAACGCAAGTCCTCTCCATCGATCCTTGTTGGTCTGCTTCTCTTCATCGACTTCGGCAGCAACAACCTTAAGTTTCCCACTTAAAACATTTGTTTTCTTGGGTTTAAAACTCGGTTTCTTTATGTCTCCACCAAAGAAAGCTGATGTTAGAGGCAGTGTTCTTCCACAGTGGCTGTACCCATTCAAGTTCACCTGCAATAAATATGTCATTAAGGTATTATCAAATTAAACAGATAGTTAAACGTGTGTAAAGTTATAATAAAAATAATTTTAGTTTTTAAGAGAAACATGTTTTTAATAAATTTTATATTACAATTTAATTAAACAAATAAAGTAAGCAATGCTATGTAGTTAGAATATGAAAAGTATAAAAAGTGGTTGTGAGTGGAGGAGAGAGAAAATGTAATATATATTGAAAAGGAGAGAGAAAAGGTATTTGTTTTTAGTGGAAATATATTGATATATGAGTTGTTTTTTAGTAGAATGTATGTATATTTTTAGTGGATTGGATGTGAATGCTCTAATAGTTAGATAATTACTAAATTATATATTAAACAAAAAACTAAAAAAGAATATTAATAATGCGGTTACTTAATAATACGGATCATTTTTTAATTCAAAAAAGTAAATATACATTACTTCAAAATTACTTTATTTACAACTCTGTTTCCAAAAAAATAAATGATAGTGGAACGTTGGCAAATAAAATTGTGTATAAACTAGCGGGATCATTCCGTGCTATGCGGCGAGTATTTGGTTGGTGTCGGTTTGGTTCATTACGGTATCACCACTCTCTATAGCAACCATAATAAACAACCCAAAAACTAAATTTATAATATGCGTTAAGGAAATCGACACATGTTTTATATCAACCGAAAACTATAGAAACGAAAAAAAAAAAACGTTACTGATTGGATTAGTTAACTTTGGATCATAATTATGATTAGTTAATTAAATACTAACATTGGATCATAATTATAAAATTTATGTTTGATTAAAAAACTTACGAATTAAAGTTATACAATGCAACTTAAGACATAATTTTGTTTGGGAATTATTAATCTTATAAGATCAGATTAAAACTATTTTTATGTATAATTTGTAAACTAATAATTTCTTGTGATATAACCATTATCATTTAATCTTACTGTATATACATCACACCCAAAAATAAAATATAAATAATATGTTCTTAATTAATGCCTTTATGAAGAAATTCTCAAGATAAACTATATTATTTATTTGTATAAAAAGATTTGATCTCAATTACTATTTAGAAATTATACCTTTTAACAGGCTGTCACAAATTGTAATGGATGGGGGCAAATTATAAATAAGGAGAAGCACTTAGAATGGTTTTTGTGTAAAGCAAGCTAGTAAGCATTGTAGAACAATTATGAATTAGGGGAGGCAGGGCGGTGCTAATTTGGTACGTGATGGAAAATAACAACGCGTGGAACTTGTTCAATTTCCACCGCCACCCATCAAATATCACGAGTAATGGAAGGATCCCGTGAAAAAATTCACGCGTGATGGAGGAAAGGATGTGAGAGTTTATTGTTGGGTGTTGTGAGTGATGACTATTGTCACTAAAAAAAGTTGTGAGCGATGGAAAAATGGTTGATGACATGGCGGAACTTGATTGGATGTTGTGAGTGATGGAATTTTTACAAGTGATAACCACCCCCTCCCCTTAGTACTGTTCACATTTTAAAATGTTACTATATATAATATATTTTTATATTTCTAAAAAGTTAACAAGCACAAAAAATTAACAAATTATTGTAGATTCATATAAAATGCACACTTAAGTATTATGAAAATGTAGTCAGCTTAGAGATTTAGACGAACTACTTTGTATTCAAAACTCATTTCAAAATGTGTAACTTTGTCAAGAAAGCGTAAATTTACTAATTATTGCAGTGGTGTGCATACCCTCTTGAAAAGAGTTAATAGATACTGTTTAACTACGTAGAAGTAAAAAAAAAGGATAGTTGCTATGACACATAAAAAAATGTTGAGGTGGTAAAAAAAATTTGAGGTGGTAATTACCGGTGTCTGGATTACAGCTCCGGCAGTGGTAGTCATTGACAATAAGACTAAAGAACCAAGGAAGAATGAGATGGTTTATTATGATGGCTTTGAAAAGTTAGTTGACTGAAGAAGATGAAGGATAGTTACTATTTATAGTAAGAAATCAAGATGGAGATGTGAGCTTTTGATTCTTCCAGAAACCGAAAGTATGTGGTTTGGGTTTGCAGATTTCTAACCACCACACGATTGGGAGATTCAAAGTGTCCATTAATCACAAAAGTAATGTGATGTTAAAAATAATAAAATATACATGACATATATACACTAATATAGGATTTGTTTGATAATTTTTTTTTTTATAACTAATGGATTTGTTTTTAAAAATTAAAAAGAAACAGAAACAGACAAACATCATAAAAATCATATGATTTTACAATTTCATTTAACAAATTGTTTTGGTGTTGCATAGTTACTCTCCAATCTTATGATCTTACATGAAATCATGATCTGGACTATAGAATCCTAATATCTTATCCGATTTGATCATGTTTTGCGCGCTAGTGAATTTAAAAAGCTATCTTTATGCTAACTTTGTTAAAAGACGATATCTAAATCCGTGATAATCTAATTTCGTATTTGAAAGCTCTATAAATATTATCATGTTTGAATTTCAAACTATATCATATTATTAGTATATTTGTAATATGAATTTTTACAATTAAAATATGAATTTTACAATTAAAATGTCTATTTGACTAGAATCTTCCGGTCTTACTTTTTTTCAATCTTTTAAAGACAATAACAATAAACAGTGGAACTTTATAATTAATATTGACAACCAACTTGAACGAGACTTTGGCCTTGCATGAAGATAAACTGTTGAATTATTTATACCGACACCAAATGACAACAATATGGAGATTTCTAGCAACTACTAGATTTTGAAGTGTTTATTTGCATAAACTTGTAAGTTATTCTATCTTACTAACATTTGTTAATTATAAAAATTAAATGAATACGGACTATATATTATTTGTAACAAGCCATTGATATATAACAAAAGAAAAATAGTAAGAAATAAAAATAAAACATATCACCAAGGTTAAGACCTGTCAATTCAATAATATGTATGATTAAGAATGGTAACTTAGTTTTGATTCATATTAATGTTCGTATTTGATTATAACATGCAACAAGCCAACAACTAGTGATGGTCGTGATATAAAGTAATCAAATTTTGAAATAACTACTATCATGCATTATGTAATTTCTTAGAGTTTTTACAGTGATGCCAGTTTCAAAAAGTAAATCACAACTAACGTTGCTTGTCAAAATATTTCACAAATGATGCCAAAGCCATTCAAAATGGCGATTTCTTCCTTGGGTTGTAGGCTTCTCAGAATTTTGCAGTAAATTGCAGCTTTATTTAGGGAATTGCAGGAGACATTTCATTGGACTCCATCGATAATGGCAAAATTCTGAATTTATTGCCATTTAGAATGGCGAAAAGTTAATGTCTGCACACAGCCATTCTTAATGGCGAAACATTTAATTCTCTGCACCAGTTGCCATTATTAATGGCGAAACATTAATAAGTCTGCACACACAGCCATTAAGAATGGCGAAACATTTAATTGTCTTCACTTGCCAGCTCATCATCTTCTTCATCGTCTTCATCATCAAAACAATGAATGGCTGCTGTTTTTCAAGAAATCACTTCAAAATCCGTTACCGCTGGTACGTTTCCTTTTATTTTTTTCTTAACGGGTCAAAACAGGTTCAGGTTGAAACATGTCGTGTTTTTTAAATATGGGTCGAACCGCACTGGGTTGACCTAGAAACACGTTATTTTGTGTATATATTTTAAACAGTTATAACTAAATCATGTCCATTATCAATGGCAATTGTACAATGTTTAAAGATTTGGCCATTTCAAATGGCTTTTTGTGTAGAAATTAGTTGTACCTTTTCGCCATTAAGAATGGCATATCTTCAGGAATTGCAAAAAAAATGCCATTTGTAATGGCATATGTACCAGATTCAAAAAAATCGTCATTTGTAATGGCATATGTGTACCAGATTCAAAAAAATCGCCATTTGTAATGGCTTATGTGCCTGGGCCATTACACATTCCCTGCAAAAGTCTAAACATTCCCTGCAAAATTCTGAGAATGTCACACCCTGGCTTTGCGGAAGCGTGGGTTTATTTGGTGTGACTTCTTAATACCATAGCTTAACCACAACAAAGCTATATGAAAGTAAAACCATGAAGATCATCCATAGATTCATGTTTTAAAATAAAATACCACAACATTGTTTTAAAGCGTTGACACATGCATCGAGTTACATCCCAACAAAATAAAAACATTGTTCAAAAGACACAACCACAAACATAAAAACAAACACAGCTTAAGACTTGCGACTCGTCCAGGCAAGAGCCACAACACCTAAACTTGGATGACCTCATATTCCCTACGCAGCGTGTAGACATAGCATACCTCGCCAGATCCCTAATTCCCTGAAATACATGTAAGTTGGAAAAATCAACAAAAATTGTTGAGCGAGTTCATGTAATGTGAGTATGTAAAACCTTTGTAAGTATAAAAATTCCCTGGTATGTAGCAAATAAGGAAAAATGAGATCACCATTGATTTGCAAGGCCAATGATATGTGTGAAGTGCAGTAGAAAGACTCAAACCTAGCAGATTTTTGCGTCGGGCTCAAAGTCACCCTGAGGTCCGTTCTGTTGGGCCTGGAGTTGGGCTTGCTACACCTAGATAGATCTACCGCTAATGACCCTCGGTCCTACAATGAGGATTAATGGCCTCCAGTTTCCGCCTACCCACTCACATGATCTAAGTAGTAACCCTCCTTACGCTAACCATACCATGTAAAAAGTATTCGTAATCATAGTAACATGTATTTCACCCCCGAAGTATAAAAACTGAAAACAGTTAAGAGAAAAGGGGGACATGAACTCACAGAAGTGCGTCTCGAAATAGTAACTCCCAATCAACCTGCTGCGTGACGACCTACACGTACTAACTTCTATTAGACGGACGGCCGTGCCTTGGCGTAAGGTTTAAGTTTTTGGGAAATAGTTAGACAACTATTTCGTATTTACACTTCTTAATTATTTATTAATTATATTCCTTCCCAAGGATGGAGGTATTAATACATGTGCGTTTTCATAACTTTAAAAATATATTATTAAGTCTCACTTAATAAAATATATTTTAATTCATTTGTCTAAAATATTCTATCTCCAAAATATACATATTTTTCAAAAAAAAAATTATATTTTATTCCATACAATTTCCAAAATAATACTTTTATCAAAATACGCACTTAAGAGTATTTTCCGAAAATACATAAGTTACATTTTAGAGTTCGTGTGGTACTAGTAATACCGGTGTAACTTAAATATTTATTTGTGATGACGTTGGTATTATTTTGGAGTCGTTACTTTTCAGTGTATTCAAGTAATATTATTTTTACTCTAAAAATAATATACATATAGTTCACAAAGTAATCATAAAATCACACAAGCGTTTTACTGTGAAATATATATTTAACAAGTTTTATTTATGAAAATCCACCTCCGACACTTGGTTATTTTGTAATAAAAATAGTAGCGAATTTTATTTGGAAAAACAAGTTAAAAATATATATTCATAACACTTGTCACAAAATATTTCTAAGTGTTATTTTCTAGAAAAATTTCGCCAGAGTTTCCTCTGTAACTGGAGGTGGCCACGCTTACAAGCGTATCATTTTCTTTTCAAAATTCAATCAGCAACTTTTCAACCATCAATATTCAATATTGAAACATTAAACTAGACAAAAATAAGTATAAATCGCAAACACATGAACTTGTAAGTTGTGTAAAATTATGTAGTAACTTTCCAATATTTTTTGTAGATCTTTCTATCTTTAAAAATAAAATTAGTTTCTTGAAAACTTTATTTTTAAAGAATATGTAACTTTACAACTTCTCGTCCAAAAATTACGAAAATATTTCTTGGTTAAATCTTTTGTCACACAAGTGTTTACACACTTGTTTGTTTGCAAAAATGCCTTTAGTTGTGTAAGATCCGGCTTTTAAACAAGATTTGCATCTTTCACTTGGTTCTTCGAAAATACCACTTGTAGATCTTTAGATCTACTAGTTTAAAACTCTATTTCGTAAGAAAATCACTTTTACACAAGTTCATGTTTATGTTGTGGAAAGATTCGTCATCTTGCAACTTTCACACTCAACATATCACTAGTTCATGTTCCATGAACATGAACTAGCATGGTTAGATGACGATCCGTTCCACTACTAGCATCAAACAACATAAAATAGTAATTTCTAAACAAGATTCACAAGATTTACTCTAATAGTTACTTTTTATCCATCAAGTTTATCTTTCATTCAAGACTTTATGTTTTGATCTTTAGTGTTCTTGATTTTTATTCGTTAAACCTCTTATTAACCACTTTAAACATGAACAAGAGAGTGTTTAGAAGCACTTACAACTAGCTCAAGGCTAGGGAAGAATCAAAGCGAAAACAAGGCGGATAAAAACAACGTAGTGAGGTTCTTGAGATTCCGAAAGCACCGGGTCTCCTCATATGACCTCTAGCACCTTGGGTTGTAAGTGGAATAACAAGATCAACTTGAATGATGGTGGTGGCTATGGTTGTGATCTCGGCCGAGAGTTTCCAAGGGAGGGAGAGAGAGCAAAATTTTGAAGTGTTGATGTGAATGTAATGCTTATCCTTCATACATACTTATAGACCATCTAAGTGCTAATAAGCATTTAAAGTGTCTTTAATATTATTTTTAGTGACACAATGAATTCTCGACACTTTGGAAAGTGTCTAGTATTATTTTCCCATGTTTTTGCACTTTACTAGTTAGCTTAAATGCTGAATTTTGTAATAAAGTGCAGGATTTTGTAGTTAGAGCATGTTTTAGGCACATCCGGTCACTATAACTATCACCTAGTGACGCAATTTAACAATCCTCACCTCCCTACACTCCCTACTAGTGTCTATTCCCGGCTCATACTGGCCTTAGAGACAGTGTCTGTCTAGTGCTGGCAATGTCAGCATGTTTACTGGGTTATCCGTTCATTGTGCTACTGTGCTTTTGTGCATCAAGTTTGTCACTATAGTTCTGTGTAAATAATGGTGTTACAGCAATAAAGTATGATGCATGAACATGTATGTATCAGAAATCAAGTAGCAGTTTAACCACTATTGTAAGCAAGCACAGTAATTAAGCATTAATTAAATATTAATTAATTTGTACGGATACCTGTTTTAGTGAGGGTTGTCACAGAGAAGTCTACAACCCCATAAAAAATCGCCATTTTAAATGGCTTTGGCATCATTTGTGAAATATTTTGGCAAGCAGCATTAGTTGTGATTTAAAATGGCATCACTTCAGTAAAAAAACTCAATTTCTTACTCATATTGAAATAAAAGTCGGTTTTTATTAATAAAAAAAACTTCGAATTTTTCCAACTGTCCTATTCACAAGTAAACTAATTTTCTTTCATTCATTTTCTTGGAAATTCAAGAAGCTTCACTTATGATATGGATATAGCTTTCTTTGTTTGTCGTATTTCAAGTTGTCCCACCTCATCCGTATCCAGCTTCTACTATATTCTAGTTTTAATATATATACGTCGTTGATGTTACGTAATTGATAAAAATGAACACTTAAAACACACCAACAACAGTGGACTGAATGGCTTCTAAATTCAATGGTCAAACTGAGAGAAAGAAAGGATACCATTATATTGATCAAACAGGGGACTGAATGGCTACCAAATTATAGAAACATAATTTGATCTTTTGTTTTATCAAATTATCCATTGAACCAATAAGATTATGTTAACCTGGAGCATAATTTACCTTGTGGTAACGTGACACAAGTTTTTATGCTCACTAGCTAGCCTCCACCCTCCGCGCTCAGTTGCCATCCGGATTAGAGGTGTAAAAAAAATGTAAAGTCGAAACTGATCCGAAAAATAATATGACACCTATCCGACGGGGAAACCGAATTTTTTTAAACCGGATACAATCTGGTTTGACTTGCCAGATCCAATCCGAATTTCAAAATTTTCAATCCACTGGATTTTTTCTGGATATTCTTGCATCGGTCCTAATCCCGATTTTTTTGATCCAGATTTAAAAAATCCAGTTTCCTTTTTTATATGAAAATTTTAAGTTTATCTTATATATGTGTCACTAGGTTAGAACCCCGTGTAATACACAGGTTGAATAAATATAATTTTATATATCAAATAATAAAAAATGTATTTTTGAAACCTCGTTTATTACACCGGTTGAATAAATGTAATTTTACATACCAAACAATAAAAAATATATCTTTAAAAATCTCATTTATTACATGGGTTGAATAAATGTAATTTTATATATTAAATAAAAAAAAGTTATATCTTTAAAGACTTTGTGTATTGTATGGGTTGAGTAAATTTTATTTTATATATTAATAATGAAAAAAGTTACATTTTTAAGAACCTTATGTATTGTATGGGTTGAGCAAATGTAATTTTATATATCAATCAATAAAAAGTTATATCTTATTATATTTTTATAAACCTTGTGTATCATAAAACTTTTAGACTAAACTGACAAAATGGCCCAAACCACAGGAACTAAAATGACATTTAACTCTTTACATTATATTAATTTATATTTAGTGTATGTCTTTTGTTAATATATTAAATATTTTTATTTTCACTATACAAAATTAGATTTACTCGACTCATGTAACACATGAGGTTTTTTAAGATATGACTTTTTATTATTTGATATATAAAATTAGATTTATTCAATTCGTACAATACATGAGGTTTTTTAAGGATATATATTTTTAATTATTTAGTACAGAAAATTACATTGCGTATATTTTTAAAGATGTAATTTTTTTATTGTTTGGTATATAAAATTACATTTATTCAACCCATGTAATAAATAAGGTTTTTTAAAGATGTATTATTTTATTATTTCGTAAACAATGTTACATTTATTCAACCCGTGTAATACACGTGGTTTTAAATATATAACTTTTTTATTTGGTATACAAAATTACATATATTCAACCCATACAATATTGTTCTTATAGATATAACTTTTTATTATTTAATATATAAAATTATATTTATTCAACCCGTACAATAAATGAGTTTTTAAACATATATTGTTTTATTATTTAGTATATAAAATTTATTTATTCAACCACGTGTAATACACGGGGTTATAACCGTTGCGCAACTTTAGCGTTGTTGTGGGATGGTATTTCACGCCCATCCGGTCAACGTGGCTTTCTCCACGCCCCCGCAACACATGCTCTTAGTATAGACAAAAACTTTGTGTGCACCTTGATTAGTAGTTAACGCTCTGTCGCTAAAGGGGTAACTTTGTAAAATACTAACCAAGTTTCGTAATTTTTTTAAAACTTTTTGCATTTTTTTAACTTATGTTAGCATTTTTAAGCCATGTCATCGTGTAACATAAAAATGAAAATAAAAGAAATGTCATGTATAATTGGTGACCTATTATTCAAGTAAAATACGTAGGATTAGAACATTCAAACACCCTTAAAATTGATTACTATAATATGAAATATTACGGGCTATAAATTACATCATAAACCCGACTTGAATTAAACCCAACTGAAATGAATAAAAAAATATAAATTAAGTAGATAATATATGAATTTTGGTAACCGACATAAAAGTATTTGCTAACGTTCACACTAACAAAATAGACTTTGAATTGTTTAAATTTAATTTTATAATTATTTTTTAATTAAAATATTAATTAACTATAATTAAGTAGGAGATAAAGATGAGAAAACTAAAAAAATAGATGGCTCCAATGAATAACATATGTCCCAAAGTTGATTTCTTTTATTATATAGTATAGATTTGTTTCGTATATTTTTTGTCAAACTTATGATATAGTACTTGTGTAAAAATTTACAAAGATGAACTTTGGTGAGTTTACTTTATTTAATTATTATTATTTTCATTTATTTAATGAATTTGTGTTGTATTAGCAATAAAATTTTAAAAATAGATAATATATATATTTTTTGAATTTAATTATATACATACATACACACACACACACACACACACATATATATATATATATATATATATATATATATATATATATATATATATATATAGGGGAAGGTTCAAATGAAAACCACTAGTTATTGTGAAAACTCGAAAACTAATTAAAAAAGCCAAAAAAAACATACAAAATTTATTTTTTATTTTTTATTTTTTTGCAAACCAAATTTCGCAGGTTTTTTTATATAAAAAAAATTTTCAAAATTTTTTTTTTTTTTTTGTGTAGTGCACATGTGTAAGTAACTGAAATGAAAGCTGGAGTAAGACAATCAGTTGGAGAGCTAGGATGAAGAAGTAGCAAGGGGTATTCGAAAGGCAGAAGGGTAAGAGCTAGAAGGCTGTCTTTGAGGATAGGATGGTCGGACAATGAATCCAACCTCTTTCTATAGATAAGATAAGTCTGTAACTTCAGATCGAATCACTAGAAGGTATACTATTCTGAGGGTAGGCATTCGCCGTCCCTCAATCGCTTACTGATATGCTTTATCTCATCTAGCCAACACTCTAAGACCCTCTTTCCACCCTACTGGCTTTAGGTAAGAGTCTCAGATTGTATGCTTTCTAGCCTGCCTCTTTCTTGAGCTGGCCATGGAATAAAAAGTAGATCTCTATCTAATCTGTGAAGTGAAAGACTTTAGCCCTCCCACCATACTTGTATAGTTCCTTGGATCAAGTCTTTTCTTTGAGTAAAGCCGAAGCCTTTAGCGACTAGCCTGACCTTTTCCTCCTAAGAGGAATCACGACCACCACATTCCCTTAAAACCTGGTAGTGAGCCTGTGAGTGTAAGGCCCTACAGATACCCCCACATCCAAAAGGCTGAGATAGAAAAACAGGTCAAGGAGACGCTGTTAAGTGGTATTCTTAGGGCAAGTGTGAGTTCTTATGCCTCTCCAGAGTTGCTGGTGAAAAAAAAGGGACAATACCTGGAGATTTTGCGTGGATTATCGAGCACTCCATGCCATCACCATGAAAGAGAAATTCCCCATTGAGGAATTGCTTGATGAATTACATGGTAGCAGGATATTTTCGAAGCTTCATCTGAGAAGTGGTTACCAATCAGATTCGGGTGTTTGAAGATGATATACACAAGACTGTATTTCGTGGCCTCCGAATAATACCCATAAAGAACGCTAACCGGCATCTGATGCCATCCGATAAGGGAGAACTCTTTCGGCAAAGAATTTTACCGATTCGAATCATTATGCTCGATAAAGGAAAAAAGAGAAGCTCAAATAGAAAACAACACTACTGCTAGTAAGATAGCGATCCAGGCAAGCGCCAAAGAAAGAAGGGGTACAAGCAAGCGCAAGAATCAAAGCAGGGCAGGATCGAAGAGCTTAGACAGCAAGCAAGCGAGAAGGAATCCCTCAAAGGCAAGGTCTTTCATGCTTCGATGCGCGCTAAGACAACCGCTCATGTCTACTTCTAATGCGCACGAACCAGAGCAATCTCCCGGGAACCCCATCCCTAGTAAAGAGGTACTGACCATTGGTTCTATCGTGCCCCAGTTAACGATAGCCTCAGATAGACTAAGGATCTTAGGTGAGACCTAGAGTGCAGCCGGAAGAAAACTTCCACATCTGAGATTCCATGTGTGACAAACTCAATTGAGAAATGCCCCTCTTGTACGCCAACGTTCTAGGATGGCAGGGTTGGTAAAAACTCTCCTTGATAAATTGAGTATGGAGAGCTCGGATGGGGCATCAAGTCAAAGATTTCCCTCCAGAGTCTATTCCATAGCTGATTCCTTACTATCTACTGTAAGAGGCCTCCGACAGGTTCACGTGTGTATTATTACACATGTGTACTACAATTTTTTTTCTTTTTTTTGAAAAAAAAGTTTTTTTTATATATAAAAACCAGCGATTTTTATAAAAAAATTGAAAAAAAATTGTGTGTTTAGGCTTTTTTTAGTTAGTTTTCGAGTTTTCACAATAAAAGTGGTTTTCATTTGAACCATCCCCTATATATATATTTATATATAGGATGAGGTTCATGAGTGAACAACATCCTTGTTTGTGAATCGTGTGAACCAATCTGAGTCATTGATCAATTTTTTTTAGATGTAAAGGATATGATGGTAATTAATCAGTTTAAATTAGGAAGTTATATATTTTTGTTAACATTAAACTAACTACCCCTTATGATCTTTAAATAGTTATAAATTTTTCATACGTTAATATTTTTTTATTTAAATACACCATAAAAACGAGTTTTTTATTCTCTTTAATTTGAGTATGATATTGCTATAGTTTTTTCAATAAAAACGAACAACATATGTATTTTTCGTTTTCCAGGGTTTTATTGTTTATATACACAGGTGTACATGAGTACAATATACAGATGTACAACAATGTACAGTGTACGAACAACAGCTTGTACACTTGTGTACATGAGTACAATACACATATGCACAACAATGTACATTGTAGGAACAACGGACTGGACACTTGTGTGCTCATATCTTTAATTAATAACTAACATCCATGGTTTAAAGGGATTTGATTTTGTTATATTTAAAAAAAATATATTCAGTTACGATAGAATACCAAAATTACCAATAGTACACATTTACGTGAATGCCCACATCAGCCCCATTTCTTTCTTATATTTAATTTAATATTTACAAGTTTGTCATTAGCATTAGTTTTGATCATCTAAAATGAAAACCACCTCCAGTTGTAAGAACCGAGAGAACCACTTTTGAGCCATTAGATCTTCAAGATCAATGGATGAGATTAAAAGTAACTAAAAATAATATTAAATACTTTTTATCTTATTATGTCTTTAATATTTTAATCAAAAAGGGTAATTTAGTAAAATGACTATATTTTGCCTTTTTGTCTTTATTGTTTATTATTAGTTTTTTGTATTATTATATTAGTTTTTATTTTTTAAACATAATTTTTTTATTAAAAGCATTTTTAAATTCAGATTTTTTTAAAAAGATTTTTTATACTTTTTACATTTTACGTTTTACATTAAAGTTTTTACGATTTACGTTTCTACGTTTTACGTTTTACGTTGAACTTTTTACGTTTTACGTTTTACCTTTTATGTTTTACGTTTTACGTTAAACTTTTTACATTTTTACGTTTTACGTTGTTTACGTTTTATGTTTTACGTTTTTATGTTTTACGTTTTACGTTTTTACGTTTTACGTTAAACTTTTTACGTTTTTTTACGTTTTACGTTTTCACGTTTTACATTTTACGTTTAACGTTAAACTTTTTACGTTTTACGTTTTTATGTTTTACGTTAAAAAGTTTACGGTTTAACTTTTTTTTTCACAAAAACCTTTTTACACAAAAACTTTTTTACGCAAAACGAACGCACCCAGAAATCGCAAACTCGGTAGGTGTCTCAGATAGATAGTTATCGTCATCGACTTGGGAAAAGAATATAAAAAACCAACTACATCAAAACAAAAGTGTATCTCGAAAACAAACGGGGTTTGGCTCAAATTTTTTTCGATAATTAAAAGGCTGCAAAGTGGGGTTGCGGGTTTAAAAACCTACCCTCCACCATCCTTGTCGTGCCATCATCATCAAAATCTAGGTTTTTTTTTTGCATCATCGCCACCCCATCCAACATATCAAACCCACAGTCCACATATAAAAATCACCAGAAAATCAAGAACACAAGAACATAGTTCACTGATCAAACAAAAATCACCAGAAAATCAAAAATCATTGATAAAAAATCACCAAGAACAAACCCACATAGTTCATCAGACAAAAATCAAAGAACCCCATCAAACAAAAATGAAACCCCATCAAACAAAATCAAGAAACCCCATCAAAAATCGAGAAACCCCATCAAACAAAATCAAGAATCCCAACTGAAACTCACAAGTCCGATGAAAACCGGTAGACCGAGACTCCGACCGCCAGCGTGTGCCACCACCAGAGCTTAAATGGTTGTTTTTTCTGTCAGAACAAAGAGAGACGAGGGGGTGAGGGGCGTGCTTTGTCGTCTATCTTCGTCGCCGGCGGCTGGTGCTTCCCCGCGTCATCACCGTCCAGCGCCGCCACCCATAGTGGTGGTCGGCTGGTCATCATCCAGCAGGGAGGAGAGGTTCAAGAGAGAGAGATTGATGAGAGATGGGGCTTGAATTTCAACAGAGAGAGATCAGGCTTGAATTTCGATGGTTGTTGTGGAGGAGGATATGAGGGGTTGATTTCTTGGGTTTCTTCTTCAGATCTGCAGAGAAAAATGTGAGGATGGAAGAAGATAATCTCTTTTTGAAAAAATTAGGAGAGAGACATGAAAGGAAATATAAAAGGAGGAGAGAGACAAGCATTAAATGAAGAGAGATATGGGGGATTTGACATTTAGGGTAAAAGACCAAAATACCCTTTCTGATTGGTTGAGAGTGGTTCTCGCGGTTCTTACAACTGGAGGTGGTTTCTATTTTAGCGGCTCCATATATATATATATATATATATATATATATATATATATATATATATATATATATATAGTGGATGGTTCAAATGAGAAGAAATTTTTTGTAAGAATAAAAAAGAAGAAATTTCAACCAATAAGAATGCTTCATTTTACTTCATTTAATTTTTGTATTTAATAGTAGTGTAAGGGCATATTGGTAAACTTAGATAGATCATTAATTAGTAGTCTTCCTCATAAATTACTAACTACATTAAATTTGTAACTTATTTTCAAAAAAATAAAATTTTTCAAAGAAGAAAAAAAATCAAATTAAAGTGTAGGATAAAATACGAGGTGTGTAGGATGGTTTACGAGCTATGTAGGATAAATTTCAATATTTGTAGGAAAAATTTCAAAACGTGTAGGGTGAATTTTCATGTGTGTAGGCAAAATTTTTAGTGTGGAGGATGATAGACTTTATGACTAATTAATTAATCAAAGATAATAATAAATGAGATGAGAGAAAAACTATTTAATGTTTTACAATTATACCCTTTGTTCTTTTTCTTCTCAATTTAATTTTCTTCTCAAATGAACCTTCCCCTATATATATATATATATATATATATATATATATATATATATCCCCGAG
Organism: Helianthus annuus; assembly: GCF_002127325.2. Taxonomy (NCBI): domain Eukaryota; kingdom Viridiplantae; phylum Streptophyta; class Magnoliopsida; order Asterales; family Asteraceae; genus Helianthus; species Helianthus annuus. The sequence continues at coordinate 49,056,475 of NC_035433.2, read as the reverse complement.
TTGTAAGAACCGCGAGAACTACACCCCACGGAGTGCCGTTCGCCATGATTTTTTTTACAAGTAGATGTGTGTATTATAAACACAGCCGTAAAAAATCATGGCGAACGGCGCTCCGTGGGGTGTAGTTTTTACACCACAAGTTTGGTGTTTTTTAATTTTTTTTTTCTTTTTTCTTTTTTTTTCACCAAACTTGTGGTGTAAAAAACTACACCCCACGGAGCGCCGTTCGCCATGATTTTTTACGGCTGTGTTTATAATATACACATCTACTTGTAAAAAAAATCATGGCGAACGGCGCTCCGTGGGGTGTAGTTCTCGCGGTTCTTACAACTTGAGGTGGTTCTCATTCTAGCGGCTCCCTATATATATATATATATATATATATATATATAGGGTAAGGTTATTGTAAAAATGTTAAAAGTGTGAGAAGTGTGAGAAATATTATGGAGATGACATGTGTCCTCAATCTAAATTAATTCAAAAGGGTAAACAAGTAATTTTATCATTGATATAGTTAATTCAAAACCTTCCATAACCGCCACCTTATTTATAGGAACATGTAAAAGATCTCTATAAAAACACTACGAATAACACTGCAACCACCGTTCAACACGTATATAACACCATTCAATAATTATATAACACCATCCAATAAGTATATAACACCATTTTAAAGATCTCTATAAAAACACTACGAATAACACTGCAAAATCACCATTCAGCACATATATAACACCATTCAATAATTATATAACGCCATTCAATAAGTATATAACACTATTAATGTCACACCCCTAATTTCCACGTGTCACCGGTGGGCCCGATGGGGGTTCCGTGACATAGTTGATATCGTCATAGTCAAACATACAATAATCAAATGCACAACGGAAGCAAAAGAAAGATTTATTTCAACTTAAATTATTGTAATATTCAAGTATCATAAAATGTCGAAATAGATCCACAGGCAGATTCAAACGAAAAGGAAACTTCATTTCAACAGACTTCACGCATCCTAAGCTTGCGAGACTTCTATGGATGCTTAAGGAGTGACCAGCCTATTACGCGTAGTACCTGCGCTTAGTCTTTTTGGAAAATACGTCAGTTTACACTGGTAAATACAATTTAACTGACTCACTTTGAAAATGTTTAAAATTGATTTAAATGCTCGTGGCATAAAACTTTTTATAACTTGGGATAATTATTTGCTTAATAATCTTGTAAAAGAATTACATGTTCGTTATGCGTTCAGTGGCCCGGGTCGTGCCGGGTTAAAGTTCAATAGACACACCACTTAATATAATTCCGTCGCAAGACTTCTCTCGGCCGACGATTATACGATAATGAAATACACAACGGGTGTACGCCTACACCCGTGTGCTAAGGTCGTGGCCATTCTTTGAATGATGCCAAGGATATCCGGGACATGGTCATTAAACCCCCAAAGGCGTTAAACAAACAAAACAGCATTTTAAACGAGTTAATTTGACAACACTTAGCCATCAACTGGTTAAGGTCAATTCCCCGACCAAGCGGTATTTTATATACCGTACCCCAAGCCCGTATAGGGAAAATAAGTTAAACGTATTTACCTGAGCAAGTATAAACCAAATATAGCGAGTGCACGTAGCTTTTACTAGGCTCCTAGATCTGGAAATTAAGGTTTTAATAACCTATTAGAATTCTAACGGGTCTTAAGCTTAGATCGGTTAGTTAAAAAAAAGATTACGATTTTAAACGCACAATAAGGCGAAGACCGTTTTAGAATGTGGTTTTGACCCAACAAGCTTGCATACTTGTTTAATATGGGTAATATAATCACATTCTGGATTTTGAGACCGAAAAGATATGGTTTGACCCGTTTCGGCTAAAATGGCCAAACTAGTTACATAAGCCGATCCGAACGCGTATAGTGCGTAACGAGTAACCATAAGAGTCAAATACAAGTTTCTGAAGTCAATCTGCTTAAAATTTGTTGTGATATCAGAATGATACCTTCCATTATGCCCCAAATGGTTTTAAACCAAAACTATGCCTCATAAGGGCGTTTTGGTCATTTTATAAGGTGTAAAAGGGTTAAAACAATAACCTGAGTTACAGGTCTGATTAAATTAGTAAATATACTTAATTTACTAAGTTATAACAGTAGGGTATCAAATTTATATGAAATTTATTATCTTTAACCTTACTATGCACCGTAGGGGCATTTTGGTAATTTCACATGTGCCTAAAAGGTCAATTCTGGAACTCTGAGTTCAAAACATTTGCCTACTGTTTAAAATATAAAAATTCACTAATTACATCAGTAGGTTCAATCCCTTAAGCTTAATAAGGTTCTAGAGCACACTTATGCGTTAAAAATGCCTAAAAAGGCGATTTGGAGCCATTTCTGGGTTTTCTGTAAAAAAGCTGATATTTTTAATATTCCAGAAGGCTCAAAATAATTTATTTATCATAAAAAATCAGTAAAAATTGGTTTGAGGTCAAAAGGATTTGTAAAACTCATTTTATGGCTAAAAAGGGCAAAACCGGCATAAACCGAATTAATCTTAGAACACTAAGTTATGCTCAGCCTAAAAATAAATAAAAATCACCAAAAATCCCAAAATATTATTTTATAACAGTGGGTAAAAAGTTTGGTATAAAAATTTGGGTTTTGATAGGCTATACGTAATTTACGCCATTTAATTAGTAAAGAAGCTCTTAATTACGCTATTGAGCATAACTCTTATTCTAGACCCCAAACTGACTTCAAATTTTGGGTGCAAGTTTATAAATCAGTAGCTAAGGTGCCTACCCTTTTACATTTTCAAAAATCACGTTTTAGGGTCAAATGGGCATAATGGTCAACATATAAGCGATTAACGGAAACATGCATGTGAATAGGATATCTAATGAACCAAGTTGTATAATCTCAGAGAGTTATACTAACATGTAAATAGGTTCAAAAGAAGCTCTAAGGCAATCCTAATATTGGCTTAAACGGGTCAGAACTGATAGTCAAAGCAATAGTCAAACCTTGCGACTTTCGGTTCCAAACCGAGCCTAAACTGAAAATTGTCGAGTTGAACATGTTGGAACATGTTCTTACATTAATTACCAAGTTATTTTAATGATTAAACAGGTTGCATATACCCTACATTGCTAATTATGCATTAATTTGCAAATAACCTTTCTTTTGACTTTTTATAATAAGCTTTGACTCGACAATTAGCATAGCTAGAGTGGGAATCTGGAAATACCCTTTTAAGGGTTTGTTACCCACAAAATTACCTACTTAAAGGTACTTTTAATTCGTGATTTGACAGAGCACATTTTAATTAATCACGAAGTCAAACCTTAATTACGACGGTTTGACTTTTAGCTAATTAACTAAGCTAAAACGAATTTGGAAGGGTTAAGGACACTTACAAGAGTCCTAATTAGGATTAGGGATGCTAAGGATGAGTGCTTGCTGTCCAGAGAGCTCCAGGAGTTGAGTTGTGAACACTTTGCAAATGAATGCAAAAATGGTTACAACATTAGGCTCCATATATAACAATTTTGATCTCATAGGATGGTGCCAAACAAGTCTACACATGATACAAGATCATTACAGGTGCCCCCAATGCATGAAATACCATTGGGGCAGCCCCTGGTATGCAAAACAAGCTTTTAAAGTCGGTTAACAGGCCTGAAATGGCAGCTGTCCATGAATCCTGATGCTGGCAGTCTGATGCGGCCCGCCTGAGGTTATAGGGGGTTCTAATGCGGGCCGCCTGACCTGCATAACCTGCCAAACAAGTTTCATCTTTTGCACTTTTGGTCCCTGGTCCTTTGTAACGTGGTTTTAAGCTTTGTTTTTGCACTTTTGACCTCTTAACCTTATTTTTAAGGGCCTTGGGACTTTTACTAACTTGGTTAAGTCCTTGACCAACCTTGTAACCACTCATAAGGCCATAGAATTCAATGTTGACGCTTTTAACCCCTCGAACACGAATTTGATCATAACTTTCTCACACGATAACGAAACTTTATGAAATTTTAACCACATTTTCTAGTGAGTATATTTTATCATTACAAAGCTTTGGGTCTGCCAAAAGGTCACTCAGAGGTATACTTTGCACATGTTGACACTTTTAGCCTCTGTAGTTTGTAATTTCTCACTTTCTTTTATGTTTAGCTTCGTATGATCCATGATTCATTCGTTGGGAGGTATAAACATTATGTAGGGCTATTTTAGAATATATTTATCCATTGTTGACACTTTGGACCCTTATATTCACATAGTTTCCCCGTTTGTCAACTTTAGTCCCTCCAAAGTATTCTTTCTCACGTTCAGAGCTTATGACACGTGTTTATACATTATTGGACACAAATTTTCAAGGTGTTACATCCTCACCCCCTTAAAAGAAATCTCGTCCTCGAGATTTAAGGAAACAGATGAGGGTATTTCTCTTTCATTGTGGATTCTAGCTCCCACATGTATTCAGGACCTCTGCGGGCTTCCCATTTTACCTTGACAATAGGCACAAGCTTTCTCCGAAGCTTCTTTACCTGTCGATCCTCAATCGACACAAGTTTTTCCACAAATTTTAAGCTCTCGTCTATATGCACATCTGTGTGTGGTATGACTAGTGACTCATCAGCTAGACATTTCTTCAGATTGCAGACGTGAAATACATTATGAATACCATCGAGCTCTTCAGGTAAGTTTAACTTGTAAGCCACTGATCCTACACATTCGATGATCTCGAATGGTCCTATATACCTTGGGCTTAACTTACCTTTCTTACCAAATCGCATCACCCCTTTCCAAGGTGATACTTTGAGCAAAACTTTATCGCCAACCTCAAACTTGGGAGGTTTTCGCCTTTCATCCGCATAGCTCTTCTGCCTATCTCGAGCAGCTTTCAGGCGGTCGCGAATTTGGACAATCTTGTCCATTGTCTCGAAGACTAAGTCAGGACCTGATTAATTGGGTATCCCCTACTTCTGCCCAGCAGATGGGCGTTCTGCACTTTCTACCATATAGTGCCTCAAAAGGCGCAGCGTTAATGCTAGTATGGTAGCTATTATTGTAGGAGAACTCGACTAATGGTAAATGCCTGTCCCAACTACCTCCTAGATCAATTACACATGCACGCAGCATGTCTTCCAACGTTTGGATAGTACGCTCACTCAGCCCATCCGTCTGAGGATGGTAGGCCGTACTGAAATTCAATTGAGTGCCCAGAGACTGTTGGAAACTCTTCCAGAAATAAGATGTGTATCTAGTATCCCGATCTGAGATAATAGATACTGGTACGCCATGCAAGGACACAATCTTATCCACGTACAGTTGGGCTAACATGTCAGAGCTGAAGGTCTCTTTAATGGGCAGGAAATGTGCTGACTTAGTCAGTCTATCAACTATGACCCATATAGTATCATTTCCCTTCGGCGTCTTAGGCAATTTGGTGATGAAGTCCATCGTTACCATTTCCCATTTCCAAGTGGGAATTTCAGGTTGTTGCAGCAAACCTGACGGCTTCTGATGTTCAGCTTTGACTTTAGCACACGTCAAGCATTTAGCTACATAAGCAGCTATAGACTTCTTCAAGCCTATCCACCAATAATTTGCCTTTAAATCCTGGTACATCTTATCAGCTCCAGGATGGACGGAATACTTGGAACTGTGGGCTTCCTTGAGGATAACATCTCGAAGTCCTCCATATACAGGAACCCATATTCGTCCATTTAATCTCAACATTCCGTCTTTGTCGTAGGACAACTGTTCTTCAGTTACTCCTAATTTTTCCTCAGGATAGTTAGCTTCCAACACAGCTTCCTTTTGTGCAGCTAACAACCTTTCATTCAAACTATTCTTAATTTCAATGCTCTTGGCATTGATCCTTATCGGCTTTACTCTTTCCTTCCTGCTCAAAGCATCTGCGACTACATTGGCCTTGCCTGGATGGTATCTTATTTCATAATCATAATCGTTCAAGGTTTCCATCCATCGTCGCTGCCTCATGTTCAAATCCTTCTGATTGAACAGGTGTTGAAGGCTCTTGTGATCAGAGTAGATCACACATTTAGTCCCATATAGGTAATGCCTCCAAAGCTTAAGTGCAAATACAACGGCACCCAATTCCAAGTCATGGGTGGTGTAATTCTTCTCGTGCACCTTTAGTTGACGTGAAGCGTAGGCAATGACCTTGCCCTTTTGCATTAACACACAACCCATTCCGGTGTGTGATGCATCACAATACACCACAAATTCTTCAATGCCTTCAGGTAGAGTCAGCACTGGAGCGTTACTCAACTTCTGCTTCAAGATATCAAAAGATTCTTGCTGCTTAGGCCCCCAATTAAACTTAATGTTCTTACGTGTTAACGAAGTTAAAGGTGCAGCAATCCTTGAGAAGTTTTCAATAAAACGCCTATAGTATCCAGCCAAACCTAGGAAGCTACGAATCTCTGAAGGTGTCTTTGGCTCTTGCCAGTTCATAATAGCTTCTATCTTTGCGGGATCCACTTGAATTCCACGTTCGCTCACAACATGTCCAAGGAACTGGACTTCGCGAAGCCAAAATTCACACTTTGAAAACTTGGCATAGAGCTTCTCTTGATGGAGCAGCTTAAGAATGCACCGAAGATGCCTCTCATGGTCAGCTTGGTTCTTTGAGTAGATGAGGATGTCATCGATGAAGACGATGACAAATTTATCCAGATAAGGCTTGCATACGCGATTCATGAGATCCATGAATGCGGCAGGTGCGTTGGTGAGCCCAAAAGGCATCACTAGGAACTCGTAATGACCATAACGAGTCCTGAACGCGGTCTTATGTACATCCTCCTTCTTGACCTTCAGTTGATGATAGCCTGACCTGAGATCTATCTTGGAAAAGTAACTCGCTCCCTGTAGCTGGTCGAATAGATCATCGATTCTAGGCAAAGGATATCTGTTCTTGATAGTAACCTTGTTTAGCTCACGGTAATCAATGCATAGACGCATCGATCCATCCTTCTTTTTAACGAACAGAATTGGTGCTCCGCATGGAGACGAACTAGGTCTAATAAAACCTTTAGCTAGTAAATCATCTAGTTGTGTCCTTAATTCCTTCATCTACGTTGGTGCTAATCTATATGGTGCTCTGGCCACTGGTGCAGCTCCGGGGATGATGTCAATCCTAAATTCCACCTGCCTATCTGGTGGCAAACCAGGTAGTTCTTCCGGAAAAACCTCGGGATAATCAGAAATGACTGGTATGTCTTCGATCCTGGGCTTCTTCTCGTCAATGGTTATTTGTGCCATATAAATGACACAACCCTTACTCATGCATCTGGATGCCTTAAGCATGGCCACTTGCTCTGGCAATCCATGTTGAGTATCTCCCTGAATAGTGAGTGGCTCACCAGATGGGGTCTTGATTACTACCTGCTTCTTATTGCACACTATCTGGGCTTGGTTACGCGATAACCAATCCATTCCTATTACTACATCAAAGCCTGCTAGCTTAAAGGGTAACAAGGATAAAGGAAAAGAGTGGTTCCTAATGGATAGGACACATCCATCTAATACAGTCGAAACTGTTTCTATTGATCGATCAGCTAATTCCACTTCATATTTCATACGTAGGGTTTTAACAGGTAATTTCAATAATTCACAGAACTTATTATCTACAAAAGATCTATCCACCCCAGAGTCAAACAATATCCTTGCGTAGACATCATTAATGAGAAAAGTACCTGTTATGACATTATCATCCTGGATAGCTTCCTTTGCATCCATGCGGAAGACCCTTGCATTAGTCTTCTTTCCCTCCTCTGCTTTCTTTGCAAGTTTCGGGCAGTTGGGTCTGATATGCCCCTTCTCATTACAATGGAAACATGTGGCATCCTTAAGTTTCTTACAATCTATCGCCTTGTGATCCGGGGACTTACAGACTCCACATGCTTTTGGTTGGGACTGCGATCATGACTCTTGCCTGCATTTCCCAAAGTGGTGCTTCTTACAAACCTTGCACCGGGGTTTATCACTTGACTGATGGTCACCCTTTTTAGATTCCGACCCTTTCTTCTGGTCGTTGTTTCCCTTACGCTTCTTATCTGAGCGTCGCGAACCATCATCTTCGCGTTTTCGTTTCTCGGCATCTGCAGCTCTCAGGGATCTCTGTCTAACTGCGTCTAGTGTAAGGGACAGAGATATGTCAGCTACTGATCGAAATGTTGTGGGCCGAGAGGCCTTGACGCTTGCTTTAATTTCTGGGGCCAGACCCCCAATGAAACGGGCTATCCTCTTTGGTTCAGGTGTTACAAGATAGGGAACTAGCCTTGACAAGGTATTGAAGGTTGTGAGGTAAGCCTGGCAGTCCAGGTTCTTCATCACCAGAGACAGGAAATCGGACTCTATTCTTTCGACCTCGTGCTGAGGGCAGTAATTCTCCTTGATCAGGGCAACAAATTGTTCCCAAGACATGTTGTATAGAGGTACCTTTCCGGTGGCTTGAATCAACGACTTCCACCATGATAGGGCGTCACCCTTGAAAGATTGTGACACAAACTTCACAATATCTTTTTCAGCACAGCCACTTATATCTACCACTGTTTCCATTTCATCAAGCCAAGTCATACAATCCACTGCCCCCTTCTCCTCAGTAAAATCCCGGGGTTTACAAGACACGAAGTATTTATACGTGCAACCTTGGCATGTGGGGTATCATCAAACATGATCTTCTTGGAATGATCACCATTCTCATTTGAAGAATGTCTATCATCATCCTTCTTAGTTTCTTCCTTTTTAGACTTGGGTTGGACAGAAGGTGGCTTGCTGTGAGACTCCGAATGAGTCTTGGGTTTGATATACAGTGTAGACAAGGTCCTACTATGGGTCCCACTGTACTCACTGTACTGTCTTTCTAATGCCTTAGTAACCGCATCATCTACAAGCGCTTTCAGCTCTGCGCTAGTGAAGGGGTAAGGTCCCAAAAACCTCATAAAAAGGATATGAGACCATACCACCAACTGCCCTTTCAACCTGTTAACCTTGCGCGGCCGCGCATTGGTCTTACAAAGGGAAGGAAGAGATCAGCAAGCGATAGTCGCGCGCCTAAAGGAAAGCATAAAATCCTCGCGCCACCTTCCATTGGCAAAGGGTTAAAAACCCTAAGAACAATACTTCCGCCCAAATATCCAAACTTGGATACCATTTTACCCAGACTTGGGACTTATTCAGCTGTATGCACATTGTAAGGTGTCACACCAGATTACAGCAGTAACCTTCTAGAAGGAATATGATCGTGCACCACCCAGACGGTTATAACCGTCTGGACACGTGTCATTACCACATACGTCCTGAAATCACAACGATAGCATGTAATTGGAGAATGATCTCCACTTGAACCACTTTCCACGTGGCAATTCCCTAGCCATAGATCAAGTCATGATCCGTGTGCATTCACGTCAAGATCAAAGTAACTTAACGAAGATTAAAAGAACTTAACGGAAGGGAATGTAACCGCTACGGCGTTAGCATCTTCCGTTATCTTTTCAATAGCAGATTTTCCCTCCCAAACTCCCGGTTATAAATAGAGAACTCTTCAGGTATAAACCCAGATCACATTCACTACTCAAATACTTTATCTTCTCCATTACAAATACTTATTCTCACACCGGAGTCGGGTCAAGGAGAGAACCCTCTTCTCCCCTTGACGAGGCTAACGGTGCTCTGTTTTGCAGAATCACCGGAGAAGGAACTCGGCTGCAACTGAATCAATTGAGAGAGAACTAACCTTTTATGCGGATTCAAACCCCCTAGATATCTCGGTTCCGACCATTTATCTAGTGTTTCTTCATTGGCGCCCACCGTTTTCTCAGTTTTTCTAGTTTCTATCTCGTTTCGATTTCAGTTCATCTCATTTTCTGTTTTTGCACATGGCAGAAAATTCGTCTTCTCACCGACAGCCTGGTCCTCGACCAAACGTCGGAAATAATTTCCAAATAAAAGGATTCCCAGGACATGGGGTTAGCAGATGTCGAACTGCTTTAAACACAATCACCAGATCTGATTCCCCAAACATCAGATCTGGAGAAGGAATCAACACTACAGCATTGGACCTATTAACCTCACCTTGGGGAGACGTCCAATCCAGCCAGTATAAAGATAGCAGCCATCAGAAGCAAATACATATGGTTCAAGGAGGACCGTCACGAAGATCAAATAAACGAAACTATGATCAACACTGAAGAGAACAGCAAGTCGTGTTCCCTGTTGTTCCTGGGGGCCCTCAGGAAGAACGGCCAGTAATTATCACGGGTATTTTCGGCCACTACCGAACGGACTATATGTTCATAGATCCAGGTAGCTCGATGGACATCATATACGAGCAGTGCTTTAAACAGCTCGATCCGGAAGATAAAGCACGTTTAGAACCGGTCGATTTTCCCCTCACCGGATTCTGTAATGAAGCTGTTTTCCCGTTAGGACAAATCGCTTTCCCGGTGACCTTATCAGATGGCAAACACTCACGAACAGTTACAGTAAATTTCATGGTCATACCAGCAACATCACGACATGACATTTTACTGGGGAGAAGGTCACAAAGAGAATTCAGCATGAACACTTCCATTCCACACGCAGCTTGTGGATTTCCGACAGAAACCGGAGTTGCAATTCTCTATTCAAGCAAAGAAGTCATGTCCGTAGATGATGAACCACCAGCAAAGGCAGTCAAAGCTTCAGCACCAAACGAACCAGAGAAATGGGTTCTAAACGGCGAATACCCAGAGCAAACCATTCTGCTAGGACAAGCCATGTCACCAACAATACGAATACAGCTGAAAAGGTTGTTGTCTAACAACAAAGATATATTTGCCTGGTGCCCAGCAGACATGACTGGAGTTCCATGCGATATCGCGCAACATTGTTTAAACATCAAACCATCAGTCGATCCGGTTGTTCAGGGGAGGCGCAGCTTCAGTGAAGAAAAAGCAAAAGCGATGGACGAGCAAGTAACAGAGTTACTCAATGCGGGAATCTTGCGCAAAGTAAAATACCACACATGGGTTGCCAATCCAGTCATGGTACAAAAACAGAACGGCGGGTGGAGAATGTGTGTCGACTTCAAAGACCTCAACAAAGCATGCCACAGAGACTGCTACGCGCTCCCAGAGATAGACAAGAAAGTCGATTCTTTAGCATCATTCAGATGGAAATGTTTTCTTGACTGTTATAAGGGTTATCACCAGGTCCAGATGAAAGAAGAAGACGAGGAAAAAACCGCATTCCGCACAGACATAGGCATCTACTGCTACACAAAAATGCCGTTTGGGTTGCGCAACGCAGGAGCCATGAGGATATTGGCAAAACTGTCGAAGTATACATGGATGACCTCGTCATCATGAGCCATGAGGAGGAGACAATGCTCAACAATATCCAGCGCACATTCGATTCCTTACGAAGCGTAAACTTAAAGTTGAACCTGACAAAATGCTCCTTCGGCATGGAAGAAGGAAAGTTTTTGGGTTTCATAGTTACAAAAGACGGTTTTAAAGTTAATCCAGAGAAGGTGCAGACCATTCAGCTAATGCCATCACCGGCAACAATCAAGGAAATGCAAAGGCTCGCCGGGCGACTAGCAGCTCTGAATAGATTTTTGGCTAATCATGCGGCAAAATCTTATCCATTTATCAGTACGCTGCGAAACTGCGGAAAGAAAACTCCTTTTCAATGGACACCTGAAGCAGAAGCAGCATTCAAGCAAATGAAAGAATATTTAATCCAGTTACCAACACTGACTGCGCCAAAAGAAAAAGAACCATTAATCTTATATCTGTCAGCCGCGGAGGTAGCAGTAGGCGCAGTATTAATGGTAGAGCGGGAAAATATCCAGACTCCAATCTACTACATCAGCAAAATGCTCACCGGCCCTAAAACTCGTTAGTCAATGATAGAAAAACTGGTTCTAGCGCTAGTACACGCATCCAGACGTTTGCGCAGGTATTTTTAAGGCCATGTCATCACAGTACTGACAAATTATCATTTGGGCCAAATCTTGTCAAAACCCGACATAGCGGGAAGATTAGCTAAATGGGCCATCGAGCTAGGAGGCTACAACATTTGTTACAAACCAAGACCAGGAATCAAAGGGCAAGTTCTAGCAGACTTCGCCACTGAAGTTCCCGTTGATAAAGTACAGGAATGTGAGGCAATCCAGAACCCGACGCCTGTTTTTGACGACAGAGTCTGGACCTTACACACCGATGGTGCTTCCAATGACGACGGAGCAGGAGCAGGTCTCCGATTAGTCAGCCTGGATAATCACGAACTCACATATGCTATCCGCTTAGATTTCCAAAGTACCAACAATGAAGCAGAATACGAAGCATTTTTAGCAGGTCTTCGTCTAGCACTCAAGATGGGGGCAAAAAACCTTGAAGCTAACGTCGACTCAAAACTAGAAGCTGAACAAGTTAACGGTCGTTATGACGCGAAGGGCGAAGCTATGGCGTTGTACCTTGAACAAGCACGGATGTTAATCAATCAATTTCAGACATTCAAAGTCATTCACATAAACAGAAGCGAGAACAAACATGCTGACGCGCTAAGCAAGTTAGCTGCTAGTAGCTTTAAACACTTAGCAAAGGAAGTGCGCATAGAGGTACTATCCAATCCTTCCATTCACCTGAAACAAGTAAGTGTCATAGAGATGGGAAATCCGTCCTGGATGTCTCCAATTATTTTGTACCTTCAACACGGAAAACTCCCGGAAGGAAAGGCAGAAGCCCGAAAAATACAACACAAAGCAATAAACTACGAGATGGCGGATGGCATCCTTTATCGGAAATCATTCATGGGTCCATTACTACGTTGTGTTGATAAAATAGATGCTCAGTATCTGGTCAGAGAAATCCATGAGGGATTATGCGGGATACACGCAGGACCGCGCATGGTCGTGGCAAAAATAATGAGCGCCGGATAGTACTGGCCAGGAATGCACATGGACGCAGTTGATCTATTATGAAGATGCGAGGCATGTCAACGCCATGCACCAAAGACACTTCGACCCAAAAATCCGCTAATTCCCGTTACTTCCGCCTGGCCATTCCAACAGTGGGGCATCGATCTTGTTCGCCCATTTCCCGATGTGCCAGGTGCAGTAAAATTCATCATCGTTGCGGTGGATTATTTCACAAAATGGGTGGAAGCTAAAGCTTTGGCCTAAACAACAGCAATGGTAATCCACAAATTTATATGGGAACATATCATTTGCAGATTCGGATTACCATTGCGCATTATTTCTGACAGTGGTACAAACTTTGCCGCGGAAGACCTTCAAAAATGGTTCAAAGAAATGAACATTGAGCACAACTTCGCCTCCGTCGCGCATCCTCAAGCGAATGGCCAGGTAGAAAGCATAAACAAACAAATCGTTGACGGTATAAAAGCGCGACTTGGGACAGCGCGCAGAGGGTGGGTTGACGAACTTCCCAGCATCCTCTGGGCGCATCAAACAATCCCAAAGACTAGCACCGGAGAAACTCCGTTCAGTCTAGTCTATGGGTCAGAGGCCGTCATTCCAGCTGAAATAGGCCTACCTTCACCGCGCATGTTGGCTATGGAGAAACAGAACAATGAACAAGAACGAAGGCTGGATTTGGATCTTCTGGAAGAAAGGCGCGAGAACGCGGCCATAGCAGAAGCAAGGTACAAATCCAAGCTAGAGAAATATTACAACGCGCGTGTACGTATTTGCTCCTTTGTCCCTGGAGATTTTGTCTTGCGCGACAACGAGGCTTCAAACGCCGAAAAACCCGGCAAATTAGCGCCAAGGTGGGAAGGACCGTACGTCATTAACGAAGTCTTAGGCAAGGGGGCATATACCCTAAAAAGGGTCGATGGGACTCTAGTTCCCCGCACCTGGAACGCGCAACAGTTGCGCATGTGTTACATGTGAACCAAGCCTACAAAGCGAAAAGAACATACAGGCAATGTATTTCCTTATCTTATCTTGTATCACGAGCCTTGCGCCCTTATCAATACAAATATCACTTTTGCTTACATCACTGTTTATTACAAATTGCATGAAATTTCTTCGGTTCGCGCGAAAACGATATGGTCAAACATTGTACACCTCATGAACAGTCTAAAAACAGACAAGCTGTTGACAAACGTTCACACATGAGCACAATACCATCCCTCATTCGCCTTACCTATTCAAAAGTAATTATACACATGCAACATATTGTAATCCACATATATACGAATCATAGCAATGATCTTCAAAAAAGTATATCATAATATACATTATCAAAAAAGTGCAACATGAACACTTAACAAGATCATAACAATGATCTTCAAAAATCCTGTCCAGTACCCAAAGCTTACAACAAAAAAGCATTAACAAAGGACAGAGACAGGCCCTAGGCTTGAATATCTAATCAGCACCAGAACCATCATCAACAGTGGACACCTGCCTACTCCGACGAATCCTCCGACGTCGATACACCAACCGACATCCCCCTCCCTGAAGCATCGGAAACCGGGTCGTCAACCCATCAACATCCAATACAATATCAGCACCAGCAGTGACGTTAGTGTGATGAGGGACCTTGCAGTCATAATCAGCAATTGCAGGGGAAGCAGGCTCGATCAGTTTCTTCACTGGTGCAATGATGAGAGGTGGTGAACGAGAAAGAAGAACGAGACCTTCGGCAGCATCGTACACTCTAAGAGCATCTAGCAGGAAACGAGTGTGGTAAGAACGTTTCATCTTCTTTGACAAAAATCAACTAAGAAGATCAAGTGTCTCAAACATACATATATATAAAGAGAACTCAAAACTTCGAGAAAGGAGAAATCCATCATTAATTGTCAGAATTGTGTCACATCCAAACGGCGCTACAGGAACTTGGGTCACTTCTTCATTAATGAAGCCTGACAAAGCGCCATTACAAATCTCAAGACCAATGAGGAAAATACCCACCCTTACTGACAGGTGACGTCATTACATGACAGAGCATGATTACAAGTCACATTTTTTTCCCTTTTTATATAAAAAAAATCATTACAAAATTCAATCTTCTCACAGCAGATTTCTCATTTTTTCGCGCCCAAAAAGACATTTCCCTCTCCTAAGTCCAGTGCTCCACTTATTCACATAAGTACAACACTAGACAGGGGGGACTTGAAGGGGTAAGGTCCCAAAAACCTCATAAAAAGGATATGAGACCATACCACCAACTGGCCTTTCAACCTGTTAACCTTGCGCGGCCGCGCATTGGTCTTACAAAGGGAAGGAAGAGATCAGCAAGCGATAGTCGCGCGCCTAAAGGAAAGCATAAAATCCTCGCGCCACCTTCCATTGGCAAAGGGTTAAAAACCCTAAGAACAATACTTCCGCCCAAATATCCAAACTTGGATACCATTTTACCCAGACTTGGGAGTTATTCAGCTGTATGCACACTGTAAGGTGTCACACCAGATTACAGCAGTAACCTTCTAGAAGGAATATGATCGTGCACCACCCAGACGGTTATAACCGTCTGGACACGTGTCATTACCACATACGTCCTGAAATCACAACGATAGCATGTAATTGGAGAATGATCTCCACTTGAACCACTTTCCACGTGGCAATTCCCTAGCCATAGATCAAGTCATGATTCGTGTGCATTCACGTCAAGATCAAAGTAACTTAACGAAGATTAAAAGAACTTAACGGAAGGGAATGTAACCGCTACGGCGTTAGCATCTTCCGTTATCTTTTCAATAGCAGATTTTCCCTCTCAAACTCCCGGTTATAAATAGGAGAACTCTTCAGGTATAAACCCAGATCACATTCACTACTCAAATACTTTATCTTCTCCATTACAAATACCTATTCTCACACCGGAGTCGGGTCAAGGAGAGAACCCTCTTCTCCCCTTGACGAGGCTAACGGTGCTCTGTTTTGCAGAATCACCGGAGAAGGAACTCGACTGCAACTGAATCAATTGAGAGAGAACTAACCTTTTATGCGGATTCAAACCCCCTAGATATCTCGGTTCCGACCATTTATCTAGTGTTTCTTCAGCTAGTTAACTGTATTTTCGCATTATCGTGATTCTCTACCGGACGACTGTTCACTTCGTCCGACCCCGCCATGTAGCTTCAATTGCTACATATATACAATAATAGGCAAGGTTTTATTTAGAAGCTATTACAGCATTTTATATTTTATTAACCATGGTTTTATATAGCCATTGCTGGTTAATTTGTTAATTAATTATTTATGCAGGACCTTTATTAAAATCCTATATTATAATTAAGAGTTAACATGTAACTTAGTCACAAAGACATTCTTAATCTATAACCTGGATTCTTACAGGATCAAGGTGTTAGGGTTTGAATCACAGTTCATTACCCTATTCTAGACAGTGAGTTGCAGACTCCAACTGTCTCTTAGTCCCTAGGACATTTATATATATATATATATATATATATATATATATATATATATATTACCCGTAGGCACTTCATCCCCAAGGGATGGTTATTTAAATACAAGGAATTTTTAAATTAACCCAATTTAAAGATGGCTCATGTGATTTATATTGCATCACAATTTGCCTGTCATGGTAACATACATACAGATGTTAACAAAGTTTTGGAATCTTTTAGACAGGTTCTACCATCTTGGCCATGTCTGCAACGACACGTGGTTAGGTTTTACCCCTAAGATTCTCTTTTTATCATAACGCAGATCAATCCTAAGTTGAGACGTTAATTATGGACCTGAATCTAATTATGGAGATACCATCTTGGCCTTGTCTTATAATGACATGTGGCTAGGTCTTGTCCCTTTTTAGATTTTGCCATTCTATATTAATGGTAGGTCTTCTTTATTTTAGGAAATGTTATTTTCATTTTTACCTTTTTATTTTAAGTTTATTCATATACTTATTTATAGCAACAATCATGAAAATTTAAATGCAACATTTCACTAATAAAGATTTAACAGTACAATACTTGCCCTAAACGGGACTTCTACAAATATCATGCCCACGTAGGGGCGAAATACAAAAAACAGCAAACAAACAAACCCACGCAGGGGTCAACTGAAAGACATGCCCACGCAGGGGCAGAATACAAAAAGACAAGCTCGCGCAGGAGCTGAATACAGAACAACAAGTCCACGCAGGGACTGATTACAACTAAAATAATAAAGATCTTCAATAATCCCTTCTTTTGGACTTTCCTTTGATCAAATCTGATAGTCCTTTGAAGAAACCTCTGTTGTGTCTGCGCTCAGTTTGGATTTCCCGTTCACAATGGTCCAATCTCTCAAGGACCTCCTGCTGGCGCTCTGGTGGGATAAGCTGCGGCTGCGGCGGTTGGTACAATGGCTGAGGAGGTGGTGGCTGCTGGTACACATATGGAGGGTACCCGGTAGTCCAAGGACCACCATAGGGCCCTTCAGGGTGTCGAGCGTTGTAATCCCACGCCTCCTGATATGGGTCCACGTTAGCATAGTTAAAGCTGTTGTAGCCCGGCATTTCAAACGGGTTGTATGCCGCGGAACCGGCATAAGCAGGGATTGGGTTTTCAAAACCCAACGGAGGTGCCACAGGCACTGAGTTGACCTCTGGAATGGGGTTTGATGAACCCCCCATTTGTGGTTCTTCCTCTTCCTCCTGGAGTGGCGGATAATGACTACCACTCGATGGTTGGGGAGTGCTGATGCGGACTCCCCCTCGCACGGACATCCGTGCGTTTGACCTTCTCCGCCTCGGTTGCTCCGGAGGAGGTTGTTGTTCCACTGGTGGTGGTGGTGGCGGAGTGACTGCCACGAAACGAGAATCCTGAGAAGGATCCTGTTGCTGTTGCTGATGCTGCTGCTGCTGATATGGAGAGGAGTGGTGTGAGGGGGTAAAATACCAGTCGATTGTTTCAGAACCTCTCCTCGTAGCTGTCCGGACCGCGATAAGGCGATCCGTGAAAAGATGACCCATCCGAGATCTCGATGGGGTGGTTCGGCGTTCCAGACGCGGGCTCCACAGGATCCGTGTCTTCGTCCATGTCATCAGCGTGGTCACCTGAGAAATGATCCTCAGGTCCTAGTGGGTTGAATTCCACGGGTTCTGGAATGATGTTGGCCGGGTTGAACCGGCTTTGGAAGACTGGGGTTGGGTCACCAAAGGAGTGGTGAGAGTTGGATCTCTGCAAAGGTATGAAAGAGGGTGGTTGCTCGTTGGGCTCATTTTCCGATTGGGGCCCAAAGGAATGCTGGTAAGAAGGTGAAGAGCTGAGGGAGACTGACCGCCTCCCGGGTTCAACATAGAGCCTCCACGGCTCTTGTGGGCTCGTGCTCATGGTAATGGATGGTGTTCGCCGGTGCGAAGGTCTGGCTTCGTGATCGTGACCCGTGACTGGGCCCTTGCCTCGTCCGCGAAGAAATCTTGGTGGCATTTTGACCTGCATACATGTTTTAGATAATAACAATAGTATATAATAATAAAGACCCAAAATAAAACAAAACAGAGTTTTGTCCTATGTTCCTTGTCTAGACTCGGAACTCGAGGAATGTGCATTTATTTAACTGAGATTAAACACAGAAGGCTAGTGTTTAATTCACTCAGCGTTGGCTCTGATACCAACCTGTCACACCCCTAATTTACACGTGTCACCGGTGGGCCCGGTGGGGGTTCCGTGACGTAGTTGATATCGTCATAGTCAAACATACAATAATCAAATGCACAGCGGAAGCAAAAGAAAGATTTATTTCAACTTAAATTATTGTAATATTCAAGTATCACAAAATGTCGAAATAGATCCACAGGCAGATTCAAACGAAAAGGAAACTTCATTTCAACAGACTTCACGCATCCTAAGCTTGCGAGACTTCTATGGATGCTTAAGGGGTGACCAGCCTATTACGCGTAGTACCTGCACTTAGTTTTTTTGGAAAATACGTCAGTTTACACTGGTAAATACAATTTAACTGACTCATTTTGAAAATGTCTAAAATTGATTTAAATGCTCGTGGCATAAAACTTTTTATAACTTGGGATAATTATTTGCTTAATAATCTTGTAAAAGAATTACATGTTCGTTATGCGTTCAGTGGCCCGGGTCGTGCCGGGTTAAAGTTCAATAGACACACCACTTAATATAATTCCGTCGCAAGACTTCTCTCGGCCGACGATTATACGATAATGAAATACACAACGGGTGTACGCCTACACCCGTGTGCTAAGGTCGTGGCCATTCTTTGAATGATGCCAAGGATATCCGGGACATGGTCATTAAACCCCCAAAGGCGTTAAACAAACAAAACAACATTTTTAAACGAGTTAATTTGACAACACTTAGCCATCAACTGGTTAAGGTCAATTCCCCGACCAAGCGGTATTTTATATACCGTACCCCAAGCCCGTATAGGGAAAATAAGTTAAACGTATTTACCTGAGCAAGTATAAACCAAATATAGCGAGTGCACGTAGCTTTTACTGGGCTCCTAGATCTGGAAATTAAGGTTTTAATAACCTATTAGAATTCTAACGAGTCTTAAGCTTGGACCGGTTAGTTAAAAAAAAGATTACGGTTTTAAACGCATAATAAGGCGAAGACCGTTTTAGAATGTGGTTTTGACCCAACAAGCTTGCATACTTGTTTAATATGGGTAATATAATCACATTCTGGATTTTGAGACCGAAAAGATATGGTTTGACCCGTTTCGGCTAAAATGGCCAAACTAGTCACATAAGCCGATCCGAACGCGTATAGTGCGTAACGAGTAACCATAAGAGTCAAATACAAGTTTCTGAAGTCAATTTGCTTAAAATATGTTGTGATATCAGAATGATACCTTCCATTATGCCCCAAATGGTTTTAAACCAAAACTATGCCTCATAAGGGCGTTTTGGTCATTTTATAAGGTGTAAAAGGGTTAAAACAATAACCTGAGTTACAGGTCTGATTAAATTAGTAAATATACTTAATTTACTAAGTTATAACAGTAGGGTATCAAATTTATGTGAAATTTATTATCTTTAACCTTACTATGCACCGTAGGGGCATTTTGGTAATAGCACATGTGCCTAAAAGGTCAATTCTGGAACTCTGAGTTCAAAACATTTGCCTACTGTTTAAAATATAAAAATTCACTAATTACATCAGTAGGTTCAATCCCTTAAGCTTAATAAGGTTCTAGAGCACACTTATGCGTTAAAAATGCCTAAAAAGGCGATTTGGAGCCATTTCCGGGTTTTCTATAAAAAAGATGATATTTTTAATATTCCAGAAGGCTCAAAATAATTTATTTATCATAACAAATCAGTAGAAATTGGTTTGAGGTCAAAAGGATTTGTAAAACTCATTTTATGGCTAAAAAGGGCAAAACCGGCATAAACCGAATTAATCTTAGAACACTAAGTTATGCTCAGCCTAAAAATAAATAAAAATCAACAAAAATCCCAAAATATTATTTTATAACAGTGGGTAAAAAATTTGGTATAAAAATTTGGGTTTTGATAGGCTATACGTAATTTACGCCATTTAATTAGTAAAGAAGCTCTTAATTACGCTATTGAGCATAACTCTTATTCTAGACCTCAAACTGACTTCAAATTTTGGGTGCAAGTTTATAAATCAGTAGCTAAGGTGCCTACCCTTTTACATTTTCAAAAATCATGTTTTAAGGGCAAATGGGCATAATGGTCAACATATAAGCGATTAACGGAAACATGCATGTGAATAGGATATCTAATGAACCAAGTTGTATAATCTCAGAGAGTTATACTAACATGTAAATAGGTTCAAAAGAAGCTCTAAGGCAATCCTAATCTTGGCTTAAACGGGTCAGAACTGATAGTCAAAGCAATAGTCAAACCTTGCGACTTTCGGTTCCAAACCGAGCCTAAACTGAAAATTGTCGAGTTGAACATGTTGGAACATGTTCTTACATTAATTACCAAGTTATTTTAATGATTAAACAGGTTGCATGTACCCTACATTGCTAATTATGCATTAATTTGCAAATAACCTTTCTGTTGACTTTTTATAATAAGCTTTGACTCGACAATTAGCATAGCTAGAGTGGGAATCTGGAAATACCCTTTTAAGGGTTTGTTACCCACATAATTACCTACTTAAAGGTACTTTTAATTCGTGATTTGACAGAGCACATTTTAATTAATCACGAAGTCAAACCTTAATTACGACGGTTTGACTTTTAGCTAATTAACTAAGCTAAAACGAATTTGGAAGGGTTAAGGACACTTACAAGAGTCCTAATTAGGATTAGGGATGCTAAGGATGAGTGCTTGCTGTTCAGAGAGCTCCAGGAGTTGAGTTGTGAACACTTTGCAAATGAATGCAAAAATGGTTACAACATTAGGCTCCATATATAACAATTTTGATCTCATAGGATGGTGCCAAACAAGTCTACACATGATACAAGATCATTACAGGTGCCCCCTATGCATGAAATACCATTGGGGCAGCCCCTGGTATGCAAAACAAGCTTTTAAAGTCGGTTAACAGGCCTGAAATGGCAGCTGTCCACGAATCCTGATGCTGGCAGTCTGATGCGGCCCGCCTGAGGTTATAGGTTCTAATACGGGCCGCCTGACCTGCATAACCTGCCAAACAAGTTTCATCTTTTGCACTTTTGGTCCCTGGTCCTTTGTAACGTGGTTTTAAGCTTTGTTTTTGCACTTTTGACCTCTTAACCTTATTTTTAAGGGCCTTGGGACTTTTACTAACTTGGTTAAGTCCTTGACCAACCTTGTAACCACTCATAAGGCCATAGAATTCAATGTTGACGCTTTTAACCCCTCGAACACGAATTTGATCATAACTTTCTCATACGATAACGAAACTTTATGAAATTTTAACCACATTTTCTAGTGAGTATATTTTATCATTACAAAGTTTCGGGTCTGCCAAAAGGTCACTCAGAGGTATACTTTGCACATGTTGACACTTTTAGCCTCTGTAGTTTGTAATTTCTCACTTTCATTTTATGTTTAGCTTCGTATGATCCATGATTCATTCGTTGGGAGGTATAAACATTATGTAGGGCTATTTTAGAATATATTTATCCATTGTTGACACTTTGGACCCTTATATTCACATAGTTTCCCCGTTTGTCAACTTTAGTCCCTCCAAAGTATTCTTTCTCACGTTCAGAGCTTATGACACGTGTTTATACATTATTGGACACAAATTTTCAAGGTGTTACAATTAAAGACACTACCTCCATTTCCAGAATGTGTTCTTAGTATAATGTTCATAGTATGGTTATTGTACATGGTGTTTTAAACCTGTATGCATGGTGTTTTACATCTGCATGCTAGTAGATGTTCCAGATTCCATATGTTAAAACACCATGGTGTTTTAAATCCTACATTCCGGTAGATAAAAAACACCACGATTTCCAGTATGTGTTTAAAACACCACACTTTGAATCACAATACCTGATCAGTTGTAAACTCACTAGGTTCTTGGTCAACGTTTGGACCCTCAGGCGGTCCACCACTACTGGGGATTCAAAAGTATCGGGCAGCGGTCCACCAGTAGCAGGGGGGATTGAAAACCAACGGGCGGCGGTGGATTATTACCAGCATAATCAGGTTGAAAGACATCCAATCCCCAAGGATACTGACTTGCATCAGACGCAAGGTTGAGATCGAACGGAACATCTGGATCAAACACACCTGGATTGTTTTTCTGATTGTTTGATCACTCTCCTAATTCGACTCGTTAGCCGAGTCACTACCGAAAATGTTCCACCATGACATTGATAACAGAACATTTAGATCAAACACACCCGGATTATTTTTCTGATTGTTTTGATCACTCTCCTAATTCGACTTGTTAGCCGAGTCACTACCGAAAAATGTTCCACCATGACATTGATAACGAAACATTTAGATCAAACACACCCGGATTGTTTTTCTGATTGTTTTTGTGACACCCTAGGAAAACCAGTAAACGATACAACTTACCTAGTTTCCTCAGTAACCGCATGCTAAATTTCGGGACGAAATTTCTTTCAAGTTGGGGATAATGTGACAACTCGAGTTTCCGACTTTCACTTTCACATTTATTGCACATGACTTTGACTGTTTAGTTGGTTGACTTGTTTGACTTGTAACTGTATACGTTGTGCTATAATGAAACGCGTTGTGATTATTGCATGTATGTGATTGTATTATATAATGAGACTTAGTAGAAAAGCATTAACTGTTAACACATGAATAGGCTCGACGAAACACAAGAATGTGTTTCGCCAATAACCGTTCGACGAAACACAATGTGTCTCGTCACCACACTTCGACGAAATAAAGTGTTTCGCCGGCCCGTCAGTTTCGCCAAGCCCAGTAAGGGCCCAAAACACTTAGACGCGTATAAGTTATACGGAACCGCTCAATTTGACACACTTTAGCAAAACAGAAAACCCTAGAACTCCTTTTTGTGTGTGACGGCAACTCTGTGTTCTCCCAAGCCCTCTAGCGATCAAACTATCATCCCGGATATCTCGGTTAGTGCGTGTTCGTTTAATCGGTTTCTTTGTCCTTTGATTTCTTATACATGTTGTGTGTATGCTTGATTTCTGGATCAAATATGAGTATATGTGTATGATGATTCTGGATTCGTAATGTATGATTTAATCGGTTACAATTTCTATATATATATATCAGGATGTAGATTGTCTGTTGATGATGAACTAGACTGTATGATGCTCGGGAACAGTCATGTTTGAATGTTACTCATGTTATCCGGATGCATGATAGCATGTTAATAGGGTTCGCTGAGGTGATGTGTTATGGTAATCGGTTTACTATACGTCTAAACTAGGGTTCATTATAGATGTTGGCTTTATGATGATTATGTTATGATGATTCTATGTGCATATTGATTTCCGTATGATTGATAGTTGAGAATGACGGCTGTTTTAGAACGATTGGGGTTTTCCTGCAAAACTGTAACTGATCAATTGACGTAACTGAAACTGGTTCACGAAACGGAATTGTTGGCGAAACAGGTGGGGTGTTTCGCCAAGGGGTAATTGACGAAACTGGAATGTGTTTCGCCAAAGGAGATCACGACGAAACAGAATGTGTTTCGCCAATCTGTGTTTCGCCAATTTGGATAATTTGCACAGTAACTATTTCCGTTAAAACTTAATTGCATTAACTAACTGCCGTTGGATGATGAACATGACTTGCATGACCTTGAATACGTGTAATGTGCTACTTGGTGATTATTGATTTTGCTTATATGTGGAAAACATGAATATGAACTGATTATGTATACGTGTGTACTTTAGGACATGTTTGATTTACGTGAGCACATACTTAGCATACCGAGCAAACCAAGGTGAGTTCACACAGCCAAGGCATGGGGTTCCCAAGGTGGGAATGGGTTTAGATTATTTACTTGTACTTACCTAGCTTATGGAACTTAGTTATATGGTCCTCGGGTGAGGAAGGGTTATTGATAAGATACGACTAGACTAGTGATACTTATAGAACTGATCTTCGCACACACGCCGGGGTTGGCCGCGATAATATGACTAATCTTCGCACACATGCCTAGGAAGGCCGCGAACTATATACTAAACTTCGCACACATGCCGGGTGGCCGCGATACCAATATACCTAGTCTAGAATACTTGGTGAATTTCCCTAATCTTCGCATACATGCCTAGAGGGCCGCGATACGAGCTAATATGATACATGACTTAAAGAACAAACATAAGGCTTACTATACTATTACGATTACTGAACTATTAACTGTGAACTCGCTCAACTAGTTGTTGACTCTCTGCTGCATGCCTTGCAGGACCTTAGGTACATTTGGGAGCTTGCACAGGGAGGAGCAGGTCGTAGTGGGACATGGATCGTGGATGCCATGTTAAAACATTTAAACATTTGAACTTATGTTACACATTGGGTTTTCATACTTATGCTTCCGCTACACTTTGAAACTATAATTATGTTTTGAACACCTATCGTATTGAATGATTGGTTTGCATTTACTTTTACTTGATATTAATTACACGTTCAATATGATTGGTGGCTTGATCCTGGTCAGTCACGCCTCCAAGCGGTGATACTCCGCGGGTGGATTTTGGGGGTGTGACAGATTGGTATCAGAGCCATTGGTTATAGAGAACTTGGTTTTAATATGGGGAAAACGTTTTTTTTATTAAAACCAGACTATAACCAGAACAGTGCTCCCAACGATCCACAACGACGCTTCGCTCCACGTGCAAGACTCAACATCCTAGGTAATAAGGTTTCTGTTTATTGCCTACATGCTAGAATTATATAGAACTTTGCTCGCAGTATGCTTAGATTACATTGCCTACTATGCGTCATTACATGAGAACACCTATGTGCTTACACTCTTCTGTCATCGCACTACTCGCGAACCATTCTCACTTATTCTACTTTTACTATGAAGATCATGTCTGGACGTGTGAACATGACCCAAGCCCAGTTGACGGCTCTTATCAACGAACAAGTAGCTGCGACACTTGCAGCTGCACAAGCAGGTAGTATACCCTGCGTATGGGATACACACTAGGATCTTTGAATCCTACATTCCTAGATCAACCTTTGTATTTAATATTGCCCTATTCTATGCACAATAGGTCAAAACGCTCCACAACCTGTCTGCACATTCAAGAACTTCATGGACTGTCGTCCAAGCACGTTCAGTGGCACGGAAGGAGCAGTGGGACTACTCCATTGGTTTGAGAAACTCGAGTCAGTATTCGAGATGTGTGAATGCCCTGAGGCTCGCAGGGTCAAGTACGCCACTGGCACGTTGGAAGGAATCGCGTTAACCTGGTGGAACGCGCAAGTTCAGATTCTAGGGCTGGCAGCTGCTAACGCCACCCCTTGGAACGGGTTTAAGGAACTAATCAAGCGAGAATACTGCACGCGTGATGACATCCACAAGTTGGAAGTGGAGCTTTATCACCTGAAGATGATGGGGTCAGAAATCGAAGCTTACACGAAACGGTCAAACGAACTGGCCATCTTGTGCCCAACCATGGTGGACCCTCCAATCAAGCGTATCGAATTGTACCTCAAGGGTCTAGCCTCAGAGATTCAGAGCCATGTGACATCGGCTAACCTCGACAACATCCAAGACATCCAGCGTCTTGCTCATCGACTCACCGATCACGCAGTGGAACAGAACAAGCTGCCAAAACGCCTCAGTGCTACCACTACAGCTGTTACTACTTCTGCTACTCCCAGCGACAACAAAAGAAAGTGGGATGGGGATTCCAGCAAGGGATCAGTTTCTGTTCAGTCTCAAGCACAGCAGCGTAAGACAAATAACTACCAGAATCCGAGTCAGCAATCATCAGGCAGTCAGGGGCAGGGTGGATATCGGGGATTTTATGTAATAGGTGCAACAGACACCACAGTGGACGGTGTCGCAAGGAACGTTGTCAGAGATGTCTAAAGTTAGGGCATGAAGCTAAAGACTGCAGGAGTGCGCGACCTGCGAACCAGAATCAGCAACTCCCACCACCAGCTCCACAGAACCAGCAACAGCAGCCACAGCGAGGAAACCGGGGATGTTTCCAGTGTGGGGCTGAAGGTCATTTCAAACGTGATTGCCCCCAGCTGAACCAGAATCGCAACAACAACAACCAAGGCAATGGTAACAACAATGGTGGGAACAACAATGGCAACGAAGCAAGGGGACGTGCTTTCGTACTGGGACGAGGAGACGCAATGAATGATCCCAATTTGGTTATGGGTAAGTTTCTTCTTGACGATATTTACGTTACTGTATTGTTTGATTCAGGTGCGGATACAAGTTATGTGTCTTTGAAAGTTAGTCAAATGTTAAAACGTGCACCCACACCCCTAAACACCAAACATGTCGTAGAGTTAGCAAATGGTAAAAGTGTAGAAGCCACACATGTAGTCAGGGGTTGTAATATTGTCTTAGCCGGTCAAGCGTTCTCCATCGATCTTATTCCCATAGTCTTGGGAAGCTTCGAAATCGTTATTGGGATGGATTGGTTATCCCAACATCACGCAGAGATCTTATGCAAGGAAAAGATAGTTCGCATTCCTCGTTCTGGCAAGGAACCTCTCGAAGTTCAAGGCGACAAGAGTGGTGCGGTGGTTGGCATCATCTCTTTCTTGAAGGCTCAGAAATGTTTACGAAAAGGGCACACCGCTATTTTGGCACTCGTTACTGATGCATCCGCGAAGGAAAAGAAATTGGAGGATATTCCAGTTGTACGTGACTTTCCTCAGGTGTTTCCTGAAGACTTACCTGGACTACCGCCTCATCGCCATGTCGAATTTCAAATCGAGCTCGCTCCGGGAGCAGCACCCATAGCTCGAGCACCATATCGTTTAGCTCCAACTGAACTGGAAGAACTGTCAAAGCAGCTACAAGAGCTCTTGGAAAAGGTCTTTATACGTCCAAGCTCTTTGCCTTGGGGAGCTCCAGTGTTATTCGTGAAAAAGAAGGACGGTACCTTCAGGATGTGCATAGATTACCGTGAACTAAACAAGGTGACAGTGAAGAACCGTTACCCTCTGCCACGCATTGATGACTTATTCGACCAGTTGCAAGGGTCGAGTTATTACTCCAAAATTGATCTGAGGCCAGGTTACCATCAGCTGAGAGTCCGGGATGAGGACGTCTCTAAGACAGCATTCAGAACTCGCTACGGTCACTACGAGTTTCTAGTTATGCCATTCGGGTTAACGAACGCGCCTGTCGTATTGATGGATTTAATGAACAGGGTATACAAGCCGTACCTAGACAAGTTTGTCATCGTTTTCATCGACGATATTCTGATTTACTCCAAGAGTCAGGAGGAGCACGAGCAGCATTTATGATTGATTTTGGAACTCCTTCGAACGGAAAAACTGTACGCCAAGTTTTCAAAATGCGACTTCTGGCTTCGTGAAGTCCATTTCTTAGGCCACGTGGTGAACAAGGATGGGATTCATGCCGATCCATCCAAGATAGATTCGATCAGGAACTGGCCTGCACCGCGTACACCAACGAAAATACGCCAATTCTTGGGTTTGGCGGGTTACTACAGACGATTCATCAAAGACTTCTCAAAGATCGCACAACCGCTTACACTACTGACACAGAAGGGTGTCACCTACCGTTGGGGAGATCCCCAGGAAACCGCTTTCTAGTACCTAAAGGATAAGCTTTGCAGCGCACCCATTCTCTCATTGCCAGAGGGCACGGATGATTTTGTGGTTTATTGTGACGCGTCGATACAGGGTTTGGGTTGTGTACTGATGCAACGGGATAAAGTTATTGCCTACGCTTCTCGTCAACTTAAAGTTCACGAACGGAACTACACGACACACGATTTAGAGCTGGGAGCTGTTGTTTTTACGCTTAAGATATGGCGACACTACCTGTACGGTACCAAGTGCACAATTTACACCGATCACAGGAGTCTTGAGCATATCCTTAAGCAAAAGGATTTGAACATGCGTCAACGAAGATGGGTCGAACTTTTGAACGATTACGAATGCGCTATCAAGTACCATCCAGGCAAAGCCAATGTTGTGGCTGACGCCCTCAGTCGGAAAGACACTACCCCTAAGCGCATACGAGCATTGCAGCTCACCATTCAGTCTAGTCTTCCAGCACAGATACAAGATGCTCAGGTGGAAGCATTAAAACCAGAAAACGTTAGGGCTGAAGCGCTACGCGGCTCAAGGCAACGATTAGAACAGAAGGAAGACGGCGCCTACTATGTAATGGGGCGTATTTGGGTCTCACTTTTTGGAGACTTACGCGAGCTGGTAATGGATGAAGCTCACAAGTCTCGCTACTCGGTACATCCAGGGTCGGATAAGATGTACCACGACATCAGAACAACTTATTGGTGGCCTAGCATGAAGGCCCACATCGCTACCTATGTCAGTAAATGCTTGACTTGTGCAAGAGTCAAGGCGGAATATCAGAAACCAGCGGGCCTACTCCAGCAAGCAAAGATACCACAGTGGAAATGGGAGGAAGTTTCCATGGATTTTGTTACAAGTCTACCTAGATCCCAGCGTGGGAACGATACTATTTGGGTGATCGTGGATCGATTCACCAAGTCTGCTCATTTCTTGGCTATCAAGGAAACTGATAAGTTCTCCACACTAGCAGACATATACTTGAAAGAAGTAGTCTCAAGGCACGGGGTGCCCATCTCTATCATTTCGGATCGCGATGCACGATTCACATCAGAACTATGGCAAGCAATGCATAAGGCTTTTGGCTCTCGGTTAGATATGAGCACAGCATATCACCCTCAGACGGATGGGCAGTCTGAGCGCACGATTCAAACCTTAGAAGACATGCTTCGGGCATGTGTTATCGATTTTGGCAACGGCTGGGAAAAGCATCTCCCTTTGGTGGAGTTCTCATACAACAACAGTTATCACACCAGCATACAAGCCGCTCCATTCGAGGCATTGTACGGGCGTAAATGCCGGTCACCTCTCTGTTGGGCAGAGGTGGGGGATAGTCAGATCACGGGTCCAGAACTTATAGTGGACACCACGGAAAAGATTGCACAGATACGACAACGCATGGCGGCAGCACGCGACCGTCAGAAAAGCTACGCGGATAAGCGTAGGAAGCCATTGGAATTTCAGGTCGGGGACCGGGTTTTACTTAAAGTCTCACCCTGGAAGGGTGTGGTTCGTTTTGGGAAACGGGGCAAACTCAATCCGCGGTATGTCGGACCTTTCGAAATTGCAGAAAGAACAGGCAAAGTGGCCTACGGACTGAACTTACCAGCTGAACTCGGTGCAGTTCACAATGTTTTTCATGTGTCAAATCTGAAGAAGTGCCTTTCAGATGAGACCCTCAAAGTTCCTTTGAAGGAGCTCACTATCGACGAGCGGTTGCAGTTCGTCGAGGAACCTGTTGAAATCACAGACCAGGATGTTAAGGTCCTCAAGAACACGAGAATCCCTCTTGTTCGAGTTCGTTGGAACTCCCGTCGCGGCCCAGAGTTCACCTGGGAGCGTGAAGATCAAATGAAACTCAAGTATCCCCAGTTATTCGGAACCAATGCAACTACTACTGAGGCTGAAGCTACTACTGCAGAATTTCGGGACGAAATTCCAAATCAACGGGGGGATGATGTGACACCCCAGGAAAACCAGTAAACGATACAACTTACCTAGCTTCCTCAGTAACCGCATGCTAAATTTCGGGACGAAATTTCTTTCAAGTTGGGGATAATGTGACAACTCGAGTTTCCGACTTTCACTTTCACATTTATTGCACATGACTTTGACTGTTTAGTTGGTTGACTTGTTTGACTTGTAACTGTATACGTTGTGCTATAATGAAACGCGTTGTGATTATTGCATGTATGTGATTGTATTATATAATGAGACTTAGTAGAAAAGCATTAACTGTTAACACATGAATAGGCTCGACGAAACACAAGAATGTGTTTCGCCAATAACCGTTCGACGAAACACAATGTGTCTCGTCACCACACTTCGACGAAACAAAGTGTTTCGCTGGCCCGTCAGTTTCGCCAAGCCCAGTAAGGGCCCAAAACACTTAGACGCGTATAAGTTATACGGAACCGCTCAATTTGACACACTTTAGCAAAACAGAAAACCCTATAACTCCTTTGTGTGTGTGACGGCAACTCTGTGTTCTCCCAAGCCCTCTAGCGATCAAACTATCATCCCAGATATCTCGGTTAGTGCGTGTTCGTTTAATCGGTTTCTTTGTCCTTTGATTTCTTATACATGTTGTGTGTATGCTTGATTTCTGGATCAAATATGAGTATATGTGTATGATGATTCTGGATTCGTAATGTATGATTTAATCGGTTACAATTTCTATATATATATATATATCGGGATGTAGATTGTCTGTTGATGATGAACTAGGCTGTATGATGCTCGGGAACAGTCATGTTTGAATGTTACTCGTGTTATCCGGATGCATGATAACATGTTAATAGGGTTCGTTGAGGTGATGTGTTATGGTAATCGGTTTGCTATACGTCTAAACTAAGGTTCATTATAGATGTTGGCTTTATGATGATTATGTTATGATGATTCTATGTGCATATTGATTTCCGTATGATTGATAGTTGAGAATGACGGCTGTTTTAGAACGATTGGGGTTTTCCTGCAAAACTGTAACTGATCAATTGACGTAACTGAAACTGGTTCACGAAACGGAATTGTTGGCGAAACAGGTGGGGTGTTTCGCCAAGGGGTAATTGACGAAACTGGAATGTGTTTCGCCAAAGGAGATCACGACGAAACAGAATGTGTTTCACCAATCTGTGTTTCGCCAATTTGGATAATTTGCACAGTAACTATTTCCGTTAAAACTTAACTGCATTAACTAACTGCCGTTGGATGATGAACATGACTTGCATGATCTTGAATACGTGTAATGTGCTACTTGGTGATTATTGATTTTGCTTATACGTGGACAACATGAATATGAACTGATTATGTATACGTGCGTACTTTAGGACGTGTTTGATTTACGTGAGCACATACTTAGCATACCGAGCAAACCAAGGTGAGTTCACACAGCCAAGGCATGGGGTTCCCAGGGTGGGAATGGGTTTGGATTATTTACTTGTACTTACCTAGCTTATGGAACTTAGTTATATGGTCCTCGGGTGAGGAAGGGTTATTGATAAGATACGACTAGACTAGTGATACTTATAGAACTGATCTTCGCACACACGCCGGGGTTGGTCGCGATAATATGACTAATCTTCGCACACATGCCTAGGAAGGCCGCGAACTATATACTAAACTTCGCACACATGCCGGGTGGCCGCGATACCAATATACCTAGTCTAGAATACTTGGGGAATTTCCCTAATCTTCGCATACATGCCTAGAGGGCCGCGATACGAGCTAATACGATACATGACTTAAAGAACGAACATAAGTGTCACACCCCGACCACGTAGAACATACAAAACGTGGCGGAAACGTCGGGGAGTGTTGTAACAGAATCAATTGTTTCAAATCCATGGCAATTGAAGTTTCGTTTTATTAATCAAACATGAATGTTTACATTGTTTAAACAAGAACCAAAGAGTACATAACATAAATTATCTAGTTCTTGTCTCGTTTTAAGGCACTAAGGCACAGGTCCGCCTAAGTATGTCTTGATAAGTCCTATGCATCATCTCCTGAAAACACATGTGAAAATAGGTACGTCAGCATAAAAATGCCTGTGAGATACATTAGTTTTGTGAAAACGGGATTCATGACTTATGTTTGAGAAAATGTTTAGTCATGAACCTTGTAATTTGCTTTGTCATGTAAATCATTTGAAAAACGATAAGATCGGATGATATGTATAAATAAGAGAACACTGTATGGTTAAACGGATAACCATGTAAAATGAGTTTGTAAAACAATGTCTCATGAAAAGTGTGTTATTTGTATAAAATGTCATATGTCTCAAATTAAAATGATTCAAATAACGCTACGATATGTAATACCATACAAACACTTATATATAGGAAGTACCAGCGGCGTATCCACCATGCTTGTATCATATTACACACGCCTCGTTACTTAATCACTTACTCAAACCAAACCATCAAGATGAAATGTTTAACAACGGTAGAAATGTTTATGTATAGTCAAATGTCTATTGTCAAATGTAAATCATGTCAACGGATACAACTGGTTCACACGGTTCAATGGTTGCAAACGGTTCATATAATCAAACGGGTTTAGACGGTTCACATAGTCAAATGGTCACAACGGTTCAAAATGTAGCATAATGTGTTCATATGCTGGATGAGCATATGCAATAGAAATGCAATGTAAAACAATGTACTAAGTACACACACAATGGGCATACATAGCATGTAATGTAAAACAATGTACTAAGTACGCACACAATGGGCATACATAGCATGTAATGTAAGACGATGTACTAAGTACGCACACAATGGGCATACATAGCATGAAATGTAAAGCGATGTACTAAGTACGCACACAATGGGCATACATAGCATGTAATGTAAAACGATGTACTAAGTACGCACACAATGGGCATACATAGCATGAAATGTAAAGCGATGTACTAAGTACGCACACAATGGGCATACATAGCATGTAATGTAAAACGATGTATTAAGTACGCACACAATGGGCATACATAGCATGAAATGTAAAGCGATGTACTAAGCACGCACACAATGGGCATACATAGCATGAAATGTAATGTAAAGTGTTGTGATAAGTATGCACACGATGGACATACATAGCATAAACACAATGAAATCATGTACTATATATGTACTATCGAACATAGCAAGTATATGATGTGAAAACAGGAAAGCATGAAAGTAACAGATAGGCACATGTGTTTAACCCCAAAACAGTTTGGAAAACAGTAAAAGAGGGGTTTAATGTACTCACCTGAGATTGCTTTGGAGTTCTTGTATAATAACCAGATAATGCTAAAGATCACGGGATATCGAACGACACCTAATAGGTAGCTATGTTAATATATCGGACCAAATCGGAAGGATCGGATAGTATGCGGGTTCGTAAACCAAACGAGTATGGAGACTCGTGTAATATGGTTTAACAAAGCCTACATACTAAAATGAAACCTAACCTAAGTGCTTGCGATCCATTACGACCCGTTTAGGTAGCTTATGCTACCTTAATGCGTCGTTCGCGTAGAACGCGTTTGGAACGCCTAACATCGTGACCACAAGGTATAACCTCGGAAGGTTATAGCTATGGTCACCTAATGTGTTTGGTCGGATCCTAATGATCGACTAAATGGGTTGGGTTCGAAAGTATAAGCGATGGTTTAGATCGCTCACCTTACGACCCTATATAAGCACTAAACTAAAAGTGACAAGCTAAGCATGTTAGAACATGCTTAACTAAGTTTAGAAAACAGGTTTGGCATCAAAGCAAACGGCTTTGATGCTCACGAGTAGTTTGGTTACAAAATATGCAAGAATGCACATTTTGGCCGAAACTACGACTCGTCACTGAGCCTAGATAACGTGGTAATCAGTAGGTATAGTCACTACGGACTATAACCATCGTGATCACGCTCACGTTATGAAGTTCCATGAACTTCGTGTTGACCATAGGCTGGTCAATGCAGAAAGTCAACAAAACGTTGACTTTCGGACTCGAAAAGCGAATAAAAGAACGAAAGAAGACTTACGGAGGGTCCCCGAATGCTAATCTAGATCAAAGAGCTCAGGTATGAAGCAATGGCATCAACTTAGAGCATTTTGATCAGATTGTGTGGGTTTTTGGCAACAAGGGGGGGGAGGTATTTATAGGAAAAGTAGAACCGTTAGGATCGTTTCTTGAATATCGTGCCACGATCCTAAGCGTCCACTTGTCAAAATGTTGTGGTTACTGAATAATGGCCCTTGGCTCTTAATTGGGTGAAAGGGCATTGCCCCTTGAACGAACGAAAGGCCAACTGCAAGTGGATTCAACATTGAATCTGGTCTGATAGTCCCACGCGGCCCGCCTCAATATGCAGGCCAAACTCACGCGGGCCGCCTGGCCCCGTCAGATCTGCACACATTTTCAGAATTGGCAGTTTTGGTCCCTGTTGCGTATTTAAGCCATTTCCGACACTTCTAAGGCCCGTAAAGCCAACTTTAAGGCCCTAAAATGATGCCTAAACATTGTGGAGATGAAACATGCTCAAAAATGTTCCAGATGTTGGTTCGTTTGGCCGTTCGATCGCGATGTTCGCTTAATTACGACGGAATGCGCATAA
Organism: Helianthus annuus; assembly: GCF_002127325.2. Classification (NCBI taxonomy): domain Eukaryota; kingdom Viridiplantae; phylum Streptophyta; class Magnoliopsida; order Asterales; family Asteraceae; genus Helianthus; species Helianthus annuus. The sequence goes on along the minus strand of NC_035433.2, from coordinate 49,021,734 downwards.
GCGTGAAAGACGGTCCAAATGACGCGACGAATGGATTTTTCTTATGCCAAACACTAAGGCATATTATAAGGATGCTTACATAAATTTTTGGATGTCCGGATGTATTCAGAACGTAAGTTATGCGCGAAAGTGCAAACTTGTGCACTTTTTGACACTTTTAGTCCCTGAATGACCCAAAAGTTTATTTTAGCATACCAAACCCCTCAAAGCCTATTTCTAAGCTATGTAAAGGATATTTATGGTATGTTTAACTTATGGACATGTTCCAGAATGTTTGTTACAGTTCAAATTGGCATACTTTCGCTGTTTGTCAAGTTTAGTCCCTGTAAGCGAATTAACTTGTTTTTGCCATACCAAAGCCTTCAAAACTTATTTCTAAGTTATGTAAAGGTTATTTAAGGTATGTTAAGTATATGTTGATGTTCCGGAGTATTTGTCGCATTAAACTGAGTACGTTTACGCACCAGTTTGCGTATAATTCTCTAGAAAGCGATGTAGAGTTTGAAATTGAACAATAATTGATATGTGCAAAAGATACACATATTTATACAAGATCCCAAGTATGAAATACAATATTTCATCGGCTTGGTATTTGTTTGATGGTCGCGGTGACACAGGTGTCACAATAAGGCTTACTATTCTATTACGATTACTGAACTATTAACTGTGAACTCGCTCAACTAGTTGTTGACTCTCTGCTGCATGCCTTGCAGGACCTTAGGTACATTTGGGAGCTTGCACAGGGAGGAGCAGGTCGTTGTGGGACATGGATCGTGGATGCCATGTTAAAACATTTAAACATTTGAACTTATGTTACACATTGGGTTTTCATACTTATGCTTCCGCTACACTTTGAAACTATAATTATGTTTTGAACACCTATCGTATTGAATGATTGGTTTGCATTTACTTTTACTTGATATTAATTACATGTTCAATATGATTGGTGGCTTGATCCTGGTCAGTCACGCCTCCAAGCGGTGATACTCCGCGGGTGGATTTTGGGGGTGTGACAGGAACCGTCTGTGCCGATTTGTGACACACATGGTTTTAGGTTGTGAACTTAGTCAGGAATCGTCTGCGCCGATTTGTGACATCAATGGTCGGATAATCTCATTGGAGAAAAAGGGGTTGGTCGAGTGTGTAAATGGTGGATTGATGAAACCACTTTTGCTCCAGCAAAGCCACGTACCGGGCTTTGTGGTTGTCCCAAAGATAATTTTCTCTAATTTAATTTTAAGCTAAATTAACTTATTTTAGTTTTAAAGAAACGTGGAAAATTGAGACGGTTCCATGCAATCTGGAGAAACCTGGAAAAAGCTAGAGAAAATATATACAAAGTTGATGTGGCGCTGATGTGCCATCAAGGGAAAATGGGATGACTCTTTTCCCTCTTATAAAATTATTTTTTACCTCACTATTATTGAACCTGGTTAACTAATGAACCGTGTTACGACCAGTTCAACATCAACTACCGATCGATTAAGAAACAATATTATTATTTTTTTGAACAACAAGAAACATTATATATCTAATAACTTTTGCATATTTTTAATTATTTTTCTATTATTTTACTATTAAAACTACTTGTGGTTTGTTTTTTGTTTTTTTTTTACTTTAAAATATACATGCTACAAAATTTTGAATATGCCGCTGCGACCTATTTTTATTTACATTTCGATAGAATGTTTAGACAAACTTGAATGGGTCAAGTATAATTGATTATTAAGCTTAGGTGTTATCAGAAGATGTACCGGTAGTATTCGTTATATACACTTTTAACCCATTTAATTATTATTTATTTGATTTTTCTTTAATAACTTGTTATTATTATTATTATTATTATTATTATTATTATTATTATTATTATTATTATTATTATTATTATTATTATTAAATAAAAATTGATTGCACAGATGCATTTATTTGTTTCCTTAATTTGAATTTAAAGTGGAGTATTATTTTGGTATTGTAAGTTATACGAGTGTTGTAACCGTACTTCTATCGTGACGAACCAAACATATTCCGAACAAATAATATCCGTACCTATATTGGCATTATTGGAAAGGGTACCGGTATTTTTTTATAGTTTTTCGATTAATGCATAACATATGTCGATATCTTTAGAATATATCAGGACCTTATTTTTTTTCCTCTTTTAATGCTATAGCGAGTACCCATACAAATAACACAGTAAACTGATATTAACACCGGAGAAATCCCAATTGTTACTTGTAAGTATACAATCAAGAGGTTATCACGTTCTGTGACACATGGCACATCTGTGTTTAACTTGAGTGCCGTTCATTGGGCGGTTTATCCCGCGTGAGCAATAGAAGCATGCTTCCAATAAAAGTGAATATAAGTAATTAAAAAGGTTTTCAGTTGTCCGTAAGTGTAACGAACTTCTTACGTCATTGCATCATGCTAGATCACAAGGCGCCAACTGCCAAGCCATGCTTGTTTTGCTTCCATATTCCATATATCACTTAATAACAATTTTGTGAATGAAGAATTCATAATTTCTGTTATACATGTAAGTTAATTCTTATAAGGATCCATAAATATTTGTATATTATCAAAGTTGTAGCATAACGTTATAAAAAAATAAATAAAAAAATAAAAAATCTTACTACTATAAACATTTGTAAAACCAAGGTTTGTTACATTTCTGCTAAACATAAATTCGTAATTGTTTTGTACTTCAAAAGCAAGTCGTTTACATGAAAGTTTTGTTCGCAACTAAGGTCACGTTATTTGCAGTCACTATGGTGTCAAAATTGGATTCACAGAGAACATATTTGCAACCATAATTCTGGTCGCAAAACGCTGATATAGAAGGCCTAAAGGCGATCGCAATTGAAAAGTTTTCGAGTAATGATCCCTGCTTTCCCACAACTATCTCTTTCACTCCACCCCTCTCCCCCTCACACACATCAACGTCACGTTAAATTCTTTCTATTCCTTCCTCCTATCCTTAAACATATGGTATGCATTTTTCTCTCTCGCTTAACCAATTTTAATACAAATTATATGTAACTAGTATTAAGCCCCCCGCATTGCGGCGGGGCCGTAAAACCGTGCCAAGTTGCACCAATGTCACACCATCACCACGCAGTAACCACCAATACTGAAGTTGCAGCGTGTTAATGCGAAGAAAATAATATCGAAACATAAAACATAGAAAATAATAACTAAATCGACCTAGGACTCGCACATTACATCGAACCTGTTTAACGAAAAAATAATGTAAAAACATTAAACCACACACGCACAAGGCGCCGTGTTAACTCACAAAAATATAAAAACGAAACGTAAAACTAGAATTTCCCCTTTCTTTAGTCAATATTAAAAAAAGTCAATACTGATAATACTAAAAGTCAATATTTTTAATATTTTTTTGTCATATTGCCTATTTTGGGAATTTTCCGTTCTAGTTTTGCTTCCTTTTTTTTCATAAATTTATAATCTTGTCAAATCGAATAAGCCTTAAGAAAATCAATGGATGTTGTAGTCTAGTGAACTGAAATCACAAGAAATGAAAAACACAATGTTTCCTTGAAAAAATAGAAAATTTAAAAGTGATGAAAGTCACAATTCTGAAAAAATAGTTAGATATGTAAACTTAATTATGTTAGTACTTATTATTCAAACTTATACGTCCGATATGTATTAGAACTTATAAACGATGAGATAAGCGGGTGGCATATTCAAACTGCTTATAGCAGTTATTCCCGCCACAAAACAACCGCCAAATCTCAGGCTTATATATGTAAGGTCCGGCATCAAGTTCCGGTATCAAGACATTCAGAAATTTTCGTTTTGTTTGTCCGTTCTTACTCGTGTTATTTCTCTCCATTCAAAACTGTTTCTGCATATTCTAATTAACCATGAATGCTGATCCAAATAACCATCTTAAACCTGTTGCACATCATCTTGAATCCCAACATGAAGATGATGATAACAGCTTCCGCCAACATAGTGGTATCAGAGCCACGGATTCAAAGAAGTAAGAAATTCATCCCACGGCGACGACGATGCCATGCCAACATTGTTTTGATGAAAAACACGAAAAAGAGAAGAAATTCCCTCATGTAAGGCTGTGTTATTACTGTCATCAACCTGGCCATCAGATTTACTCGTACAAAGCGAAAGAACATGAAGAAGCCACTGAACTAATCAAACAAGCGATCAACACTGGAATTCAGAGACACGAAGATGAAGTCGTCGGCCATCAAGAGATGATCATTACCGGAACGAAAGGAGGGCAGTGGGGTGATATCTGGTATGTCAGTTCAACGTTTAATCACACTTTGCCAGTACTTTAAATGTGTTTAAGCGAATCAAACATTTGGTTGGGGTGGAAACGAAATCAGGGGAGAACAATGTTCTGTTTATTCGGGGAATTGGGGCTATGGAAATCAGATCTGGTAATGACATGTTACGAATACAAAGTGTGTTTTATGCACCGGAATTAGATCGAAACGTATTAAGCCTTGATCAGTTAACACTACAAGCAGTGTTGTAGAGATCGCTAGGCGCCAGTCTGGCGGAGGAGTACTGACTTGGGATTAATCGGGATTAATCAGGATTAATCGGGATTAATCGGATCGGAATTTATATATATATAATTTTTAAATTTATATATATACACATACTTTAAAATCAATATAATACTTAAAAATAGTTCAAAATTCAAACAACTAAGTTTAAAACATAGCAAATCAAGTATTTAAACATTCAATACACACGTTAATATCAATATAATACTTAAAAATAGTTCAAAATTTAAACAATGAAGTTTAAAACATAGCAATAAGTATTTAAACATTCAAACATTAACATATCAGTCATGGCCTCATGGAATATGTTTTAATGGGTTAAAAACATGTTTTTTTGGGTCAGGTTGGAACTAAACAACTTGGGCCATGTATTTAATGGTTAAAAACATTTCTTTGGGCCAGATTTAAACTAAAAAAGAATGGGCCGACTAGAAACGATTTGGCCGACTTGGAGCGATTTGGGCCGCCTTGCACCGACTAGGACCGACTACCGACTAATGGTCCGACTAGCTCTAAATTGATGTCATTTATACATCGTCTGACACTGATCAACAGTCTCAATTGATGAAGAAAGTCGTGGATCATGTGTTAGATAACGATGAGATAGAAGAGTCAAAGTCTGAGTCTGCGTCAGAGTCAAATTCTGAGTCAAACGCTCGAGGTCAAACAGAAAAACAGGACAAAATAGTGTATGATAGAGAATTCCTGTTATCAAAATCTAATTTGGATGATGAACCGTTTAAAGTTGCTTATACTTTGAATGATTCTGACAAATTATATTCTGATGAGGAATTTCCAATAAGAGGTGTCAAAACTGAACTGATAAAAGAGGTTTTCAAACTCACAGAAATTAATATTTCTGAAATAAAAGACTTATGTCTTAATGAAAAATCTAAAAAATACACCTCAAGAGTACAGCAAAGATTAAACAAGAAAAAGGATTACGGTTCTGGTTCTGGTTTGCAAACGAAATCAAACCATAATGGTAATTTCAAAAAGAAAGGTCTTGGTTTTACTCCTACAGAAAAACAGAAAAATGAAAAATATGTTCGTGATTTTAAATCCAAAATGACATTTGTTTCAGGTACGTCAGCAGACGAAGAAGAAAAGAAAGATTTCTAGAGGCAGTCAAACAAAGAGTTCCTTGCAAAGAAGCAAGATGAAATGAAGAAGATGGCTGAGCAGAAGAAAGATACGAGAACTTGTTTCCAATGCAACATTGTTGGACATATTGCCAGAGATTGTTTTAAGGCATTAGAATCAAAACAGGGAGTTTCTCGTAAACTGAAAGAGGAAGTGTTTGAGTTTGAACCACCAATTGATCGAACCAAACTGTTTAAAAATTCTATTTTTGAAATTGGTGAATGTTTGAACAAGTTTTACAAGAAGAGAGCTAAATCTGACAACCAGAAATGGGTTGTTAAGAAAGCTGTTGAAAGCTCTAGCGATGATTCTGATAAGTCAAAATCAGAGGAGCTATCTTCTGGCGATGAATCTGACTCCATAAAGTCAGATGAGCCACAGGTTGTTTTGAAAAGTGAAGCTATTTTGAAAAATGAAAAATCAGTTCCGATTGTGAATGATGAGGATTTTCCATCACTTTGAGCTGAAAATTATAAAAAGAAAATTGGTAAAGTTGAAATTTCTAACCAATTTTATAATGACAAACAGGAGTTTGATGCTGAGAAGGTCTTTAACCCCAAAGTAAAGCATATCTTTGGTAAGATGATTGATCGTAAAGTCAAAGGGGGTAAAGAATTTTATGAAAAGAAGAAGAAAGGTAAGAAACCGAGTGATGGTGACTCGGTGACACCCAAGGCTGGTCAGGCTTGGGTGGATATTTTCTTCAACTAAATACCTGACTTGCCAGAGCTCCCAGGTTGGTAAGCGAGGAGCAGGTATCGGCATCTTTCTTAATAAAATTTGTTCGGTAATGTCAATCATACAAATGGTAAAGAGGTTTGTTTGTGTGTGTTTTTACAAGTAGTTAGAAGATTTGAGTGTGCATTTTTGCATATGGTAAATCAAGGACATTAATTTGTACTTGCATTTTCCTACAATTGGTTGAAAGACAAGATGATGAACCACATCCCCAAATTTATTATTGATAACAGTGGTCAAATCAACCAAACTTATTTTCTGGAAAAACCATTTTGATTAAAACAAACATAAGTGTTTTGAGATCTAAATGGGAAAATAGTTTGTTGATAGGGGGAGTTCTGATTGTTTATGCCGAGTGAATGGTGATTTGATGTGATTTGATATCCGCTGTCAAGTGTTGTACAGTTTGTTTTACATTTCATGTTTCAAGTGGGTCAAGAGTCTAGTTTGATTTCAATTTTCTTTAATGTGTTTACATTTTAGGGGGAGTAGAAAATTTCAGAAAATCCAAAAACATTAGAAAATTTGAAAAAGCCAAAAACATGATAAAGTCAAAAATGAGTTTTGTTGTGAAAAGAGGAAATGATAGTACATCAGTAGACTGTCACAACATGCTAAAGAAATGGAAAGTTAAATGTGATAAACAATCTTACTGTGGATGTGTCAGTAGGTTTTTACACATTCAGTAAATTGTGGCGAGATATAAACCTAAAATTCAAACTTGCTTATTCTGTGGGTTAACAAAACTGCTTGGATATATAGGTAACCCCTGAAATCTTGTTTGAAAGGTCCCTTATTCTGAGATAGTAGGTCTTTATGTTCGGTGATATCTGGGGTATTATCCCGGGACTTCTGCAGTATGGAAATACTGACCTAGTCCCCGGATAATGCTTTCCGCAAATGCTTGAAACATAGCATCGCCCTCAGCTAGCTGATGAAACAATAAAATTTATAGTCGCTGCTGTTGTAAATCAAAAGATCCTCTAAAGGGGACACACCGAAAGTCGAAGCCGTCATCTCTTTGCGTATACGGAAGTATCGACCTGAGCTCTCACGACCCTCGCACATAACCCCTTTACAGATATCATCTGTGGTATACTCACCTGTAAGACTGAATATTGGGATCTAGATACGGGAGTATATTCAAGTAGTGGGACACACGGATAAGTTTAAGTTCTTAAAACATTAACATCGTATCTCGGAACACTTGAACTTTGTGTGAAAATTTAAGTGGATCAGAATACTGACAATCTAGGTAAATTGTTTAGAGCTTAAAATGAAATGAAGCTTAACGGTGTTAGTGACATGTCTCATAAACTGATATGATCCTCTTACACAAACTCACAAAAATATTGTTTGTAAATATTTCATTTCAGCATTTTTTTTATTTTACAAGTTGTGTCAATTACTTTCTTTTAGAAAAATCCAAAAAGATTTTTAGTGTGTTTTAGCATAAAGTTTGAAAATCTCAAAAAGATTTTCGACGACTGATATTGAAAAGCTGATTTTCAAAATTCCAAGTGCTAAACATGATGAACAAATGGTTGAGAAAGTGTGTTGTTTTGATAAGAAAGATGATTTAGTTGCAAGTGGTTCATCAGAAATGAATTGATATACTTCTTCGTAATTTTCAAGTGGTGTCTATATGCTTAAATGTTTATCATAAAACTTATGTTTGTGGTAGAGTTTTATGCAGGAATAATCAACATTTGAGGGGGAGTACATGTTGATGATGATGGATTTATAAGATGTCAACATCCAAGAGAAGAAGTATGTTGGTGATAAAAGAGAAAGAGATGAAGATAGAGAAAGAGAAGCCCAGAGACTGATCAAGCCTGAAGGTGCAAAGACACGACATTGTCAAAGACTCGATGAACGACTCGTCAACATCCGAGGGGGAGTTTGTTGGTGCACTACATCTGTCGACTTCGTCTTGTATCGAGTCTTAGTCTTAAATTGTTAGATCAGGGCACGTTTTACGAGAAAACTGGAGAATGTATGTAATTTAGGTGAGGGTTTCGCTCTTAGAGACATAGGGGTTTCGCTCATATGTCAATTGATAGTTTCGCTTATTTGTACATGTAAGGGTTTCGCTCATAAGGACATGTCCTTGGAGCGAAACCTCAAGCCTATGTAAAGGGTCATATGAGCGAAACCATGTAACTTGGTCTTGTAACTCATACCGAAGTGCTGCCGGTTTGAGATTTGGATGTAATCGTTGTCAAATCAATACAAAAAGGTGTTAAAAGTGATTTGCTAGCTGTTTCTAAGTCAGATACTTGTTTTCCGCATCTGTATCTGATCAAAACTCCTCTGAACGACTCTTCGGGTTGAAACACGATCCTACAAAAGTTACCTAATAAACGATGTTTTAAATTCAATAAAATAGGGTTTATCCCTATAAATGTATTGTAATAAGAAACTTGGGTTTTGCCCATGTGACTATTAATATTAAATATGGTGGTTTTACTCTGATAAACATTTCCTAACTACGATTCTGATGTAATTTCCGCTGCCAATTTAACAAGCTGATACCACCAAAACTCTAAGTTCGCGTCCGCCCGTTCCCGGGATAGATAAGGGATCGGGGGTTGCGACAGAAGGTGGTATCAGAGCCTAGCTACTGGTCTGAGCCAAAGAAGTTTTCTGCTGACACTTAAATTCTAAATTTTGTGTTAGGAAATAAATTACAGAAATACATGCATAACTGTATTTATTTATTATGTGTTATTTGACTATTTGTTAGTTTATAGCATGAGTGATCAAGGACCCTCAGACATGAGTCGTCAGTTGTCTGATTCACCTAGGAGTGAAGGTACCTCTTCATAGCCTGCTCTTTCTGGGTATTTTGCTGATCAGGAAGAAGGAATGTTTGCTTTTCAAGCCTAGTCAGAAGAGCCATTTCCTCATAAGAAAAGAGGATGGTTCAGTAAGGAAGCTTTTGCACGTAGAAAAAGAATGCGAAAGTTGCAACAGTAAAGAGTTTTAGCAGCCGCTAAGCGAGAGTCAGATGCCCATACACAGGATATGCTTAATAGAAGCCTAGCCAATTTCCATATCCTAGCTACCACTGCTGCTGACCCAAGTCTGCAACAACCAGTAGCCCCACAACCACAAAACCCAAACCAACCCATGGAGATAGAAAATCAAGTGGAGATGCATGATTTCAACCCAGAGGAAATACCTAGGATACCTAATCCCTTAGACCCAAATTACGACCCCTGGTGGGACGATAATAGGGACTTTGTACAACGTTACCCGATACAGGAAGACACACCCATACAGAACATAGGAGTCTATCCAGGTATGGACCCTTTAGAACCCTATTACCACAATGAATATATTAGGGAAATCTTAGAAGATCCTTACCAATTACAGGCACTTTCACCCCCATATCAGGAACCCGCACCCCAGATTCTGAACCCAGTCCTAGAACCTGCACCCCCAATGAGTGCAGGAAACGTCCAAGAACTTAGGACATTTGGTGAGGAAATTTTAGAAAGCAGTGAGAGAATGCGTCAGGTGGGAGAACGTCTCGTATGGAAATACGATGAACGCAATATGGATTTTTGGAAAAATCCATATCCGTGATGTGATGGAGGAAACGATAATAGTAATAATAATATAATATAATATAAAATAAAATATGTGTGTACGGATGCATATTACTATTAGTGTGATTCTATTTATGTTGGTATTGTAATTTTTATTTCAGTACTAGTGTGTAATAGATACATAATAGTATATGGAAATAGAGTAAAAGTCGCAATGATCGACGTTTTTGGCTAGATTGCGTGTTATGTGATTAACTATATTAAATATTATCTTGTGATATTAATATGGGATAAATGTTTAAACTTCAGATGGACAACGAAGTGAATCAGGAAAACCAGAATGATAATCTGAATAACGAGAATCCGAACAATAACAATGGAAACCAAATGGATAATAGTGCTGTTCAACATATAGTGGCACAAGGAATTATAGATGCAATGCCATTTATTATTCAAAAGGTTCAAGAAGCGAATAACAAGAGTAAGCATAGTAGTAAGCGACCAATTGAACCAGAACACAGCCTGAACAATGGACCCGTACTTCAGGCGCCCATTCCCAAAAGAAGAAGAACCATGCCATATGCTTGTTCTTACAAAGAATTCTGGTCCTGCAAACCAATAGAATTCTCGGGCAATGAAGGACCCATTGCAGCTCTACGCTGGATAGAGAAAAGCGAGGCTGTTCTGAAAATAAGCAAATGTGCTGAAGAAGATAAGATATTGTTTGCTTCTAATCTATTTAAGAATTCAACACTCGAATGGTGGAACACTATCCTACAATCAAGAGGAAGTGATAGAACCTACAATATGGAATGGGAAGAATTTAAGAATAAGGTAGAAAGGAAATTCTGCCCACCTAATGAGAAGGAACAAATAGCAAACAAATTCTTAAATCTTAGGATGACTGGTGTGGATAGTAAAGGATACACTAAGTTATTCTTTGAATATGCTAGAATAGTGCCAACCCTTGCTTCACCTGAACCAGTGTTAATCTCCCGTTATATCTGGGGATTAATTGGGGAAATAAGACATGTAGTCAAGGCAGCTAGACCTCAAACCATAGAAGAAGCTGTAGAACTAGCAAATACCTTGACTGATGAACTAGTCCGTACCCGAGAAGAAGATCAAAGAAGGAACCTAACCCAGAAGCTCACACAAGAATTTCGTTCTGGAAATTTTAATCGTGGGAAAAATATAGGTTCTACCTCTACACCTTACTGTAAAAATTGCAAAAGAAAGCATTTAGGAAGATGCTCCATATACTGTAACTTTTGCAAAATATCGGGACACAAGGAAGAAAACTGCAGGAAGAAAGCTAACAACAAGATATGTTACAATTGTGGAGAACAAGGTCATATCAAGCCTAATTGTCCAAAGTTAGCTTCGGCTACAAATAACAAGAATACTCAAAATGCTAGAGCATTTGTTCTGACTGCAGATGAAGCCAAGATGATTCCAGATGTCATAGCTGGTACGTTTTTAGTTAATGATATTTTTGCTAAAGTATTATTTGACTCTGGTGCAAACCAAAGTTTTATTAATACATCATTTTGCAAATTCCTAAATCAATCATTAACTAAACTACCACAAGAATGCTTAGTAGAAACAGTTAATGGAGAAACCATTAGAATTTCTGAAATCTTGCAGGGAGCAAGCATAGAAATTTTAAATCAGAAATTTATTGCAAACCTTTATCCCATGAATCTGGCAGGATTCGATGTTGTTTTAGGAATGGATTGGTTAATAGCCAATAAAGCCAGTATTTTATGTGATCAAAAGTCAATTCAAATAAATTCACCAAAAGGTAAAATGATCACAATTAAAGGAGATAAACCATCTAGAACTACAAAATTCATCTCTGTGATGAAAACTGCAAGTTACATAAGAAAAGGATCATTAGTGTATTTGATTTCCATAATCACTAACACTAAAGGAAAGGATTTAAAAGATATTCCAGTGGTATCTCAATTTTTAGATGTATTTCCAGAAGAATTGCCAGGGCAACCTCCAGATAGGGAAGTCGAATTTAGAATTCATTTAATACCAGGAACATCACCAATTGCCAAAGCACCCTATCATTTGGTACCCGCTGAAATGCAGGAACTGAAGAAACAGTTAGACGAATTGTTAGAAAAAGGATTTATACAGCCAAGCTCATCGCCATGGGGAGCACCGATTTTATTTGTCAAAAAGAAGGACAGATCAATGTGTATGTGCATTGACTACCGTGAATTGAACAAAGTCACGATTAAGAATCGGTACCCATTACCGAGAATCGATGATCTGTTCGATCAACTACAAGGAGCTCGATTTTTCTCAAAAATCGATTTAAGGTCAGGATATCATCAATTAAAGGTACAGGAAGAGGACATTCCTAAGACCGCATTCAGAACAAGGTATGGCCATTATGAATTTACTGTCATGCCATTTGGTTTAACCAATGCCCCAGCTGCATTTATGGACATGATGAACCGAATATGTAAGCCCTATTTGGATAAATTCATAATTGTTTTCATAGATGATATTCTAATTTACTCTAAAAGTAAAGAGGAACATGCAAAGCACTTGCACTTACTTTTAAGTCTATTGAGAAAGGAAAAGCTTTACGCTAAGTTTTCCAAGTGCGAGTTTTGGTTAGAACATGGACATTTAGTTAACCATGAAGGAATTCATGTGGATCCAACAAAGATCGAGGCGATTACCAAATGGAAAACCCCTGAGTCACCAACCGAGGTCAGAAGTTTCTTAGGATTGGCCGGTTATTATAGAAGATTTATTCGAGATTTTTCTAGAATAGCCATTCCCTTAACCAAGTTAACCTATAAATCCATTAAGTTTGAATGGGGACCAAAACAAGAAGAAGCCTTTAGAATCCTTAAGCAAAGATTAACCCATGCACCCATACTAGCGTTACCAGAAGGAACTGAAAGCTTTGTAGTCTATTGTGACACTTCTAAGTTAGGTTATGGATGTGTGTTGATGCAACGTCAAAAGGTTATAGCTTACGCATCTAGACAGCTTAAGACTCATGAAGAGAATTATTCAACCCATGATCTAGAATTAGGAGCTATAATTTTTGCCCTTAAAATTTGGAGACATTATCTTTATGGTAGTAAGTTTACCGTATTCACTGATCATAAGAGTTTAAGGTATGTTTTCGGGCAAAAGGAATTGAATATGAGACAAAGACGTTGGATGGAATTTTTTAGTGATTATGATTGTGATATTCAGTATCATACAGGAAAAGCAAATGTAGTTGCTGATGCTTTAAGCCGAAAGTATCACGAAAAACCAAAAAGGGTACGATCTTTTAAATTAAATCTACAAGTAGATTTAAATTATCAAATAAGAGAAGCACAAGAATCAGTAATCAAGGAAGATACTGAAAAATTAAAAGGTATGCTAAAAGAGTTAGAACAAGGAACAGATGGAATTTGGAGATTCCATAAGAAAAGAATATGGGTACCTAAATTAGGAAACCTACATCATTGTATATTAGAAGAAGCCCATAAATCTAAGTATACAATGCATCCAGGAAGTGATAAAATGTACCAGGATTTAAGGAAAGATTTCTGGTGGATAGGAATGAAAAAGGACATAGCAACCTATGTTTCTAAATGTTTAACTTGTTCACAAGTCAAAGCTGAACATCAGAAACCATCAGGTTTATTGCAACAGTTAGAAATGCCTGTTTGGAAATGGGAATTAATAACAATGGATTTTGTTACTAAATTACCCAAAACAAAGAAAGGTAATGATACAATCTGGGTGATTGTAGATATGCTAACCAAGTCAGCTCATTTCCTACCAATTAAAGAAACTTTTAGCATGGAACAATTAGCTAAATTGTATGTAAATGAAATAGTTTCTTTACATGGAATTCCTCTATCAATTGTTTCTGACAGAGATAGCCGATTTACCTCTCATTTTTGGTCAAGTTTCCAAAAAGCCATGGGAACCAAGTTAAATCTAAGCACGGCTTATCATCCTCAAACGGACGGACAAAGCGAAAGGATAATTCAGACAATGGAAGACATGCTTAGAGCTTGTGTAATTGATTTTGGAGGTAATTGGGACGATCACTTACCTTTAATAGAATTTTCTTATAATAACAGTTATCACACAAGTATCAATGCTGCACCGTTCGAAGCACTTTATAGACGTAAGTGCCGAACCCCAGTTTGTTGGGCAGAAATTGGGGAAAAGCAACTATCTGGACCTGAGATAGTACAAGAAACAACCGACAAGATTATTCAAGTCAAGGAATGACTGAAAGCAGCACGTGACCGACAGAAGAGCTATGCCGATAATCGACGCAAGCCATTGGAGTTTCAAGTAGGAGATAAAGTATTATTAAAAGTCTCTCCTTGGAAAGGAATAGTAAGATTCATAAAAAGAGGAAAGCTAAGTCCCAGGTATATTGGACCTTTTGAAATTATTAGAAGAATAGGACCTGTAGCCTATCAGCTACAACTGCCAGAGGAAATGGCAGGAATACATGATATATTTCATATATCCAATCTCAAAAAGTGCTTAGTTGATGAATCGCTAATAGTACCTCTTAAGGATATAGAGGTAAATGAACAACTCAAGTTTGTAGAAAGGCCTCTACAGATTGAAGACAGGAAAGTCAAGAATCTCAAACACAAGAGATTAGTTCTGGTCAAAGTTAAGTGGGACTCCAAAAGAGGACCTGAGTATACATGGGAGCTTGAATCTGAAATGCAACAGAAATATCCGCATTTCTTCCAATAGATCTCAAGGACGAGCTCTTAAACAAGGTGGGGAGAATGTAACAACCCTCGGTAAAATCAACACCCTCATAATATTTCCGGCACCCTAGTATATCTTAAAATGTCCCAATATGTCTTTATATACACCCCATATAAGAAAACCGAGCCCGAAATATATAAAATAGTATTTAAAATAAATAAGAGTTTTAATCTAGGGCTGAGGCGGGCCGCGTAGACCCACCTCAACCTTCACGCGGGCGGTATGAAGACTCAAAACTGACTTCGTTGATTTTTAAGTTAAGGCGGGCCGCGTAAGACCTCGTTTAAGCTAACGCGGGCCGCATAAGATCAACAACGCAGCGACACCAGAGGCCGACACGTGTCGACATCGTGGCTAAGCTAGGCGATGACCCGGATCACCTAAACCCTACCCGGGCTAGTACGCGGGCCACGTGAGAGTCCAGTTCAGCAAGTATAAATAGAAGGCATCGGATTTCATTTCGAATTCGCTCACAACGTTTCTGTATCTCAAATTCTGAAATATTAGGCATAGAAAGCTGGTATTATATCCCCTAATTAGCGAGGTTCTGCTCCGTTGTAAGTATTATAACCCCAGTTTCGTATTAGATACGCTGCCCGATTGATTTAGGGTTCCGTAACAACTGTCGTGGTTCTGCCCGACGTAGTTATTGGAATACTGTCTCGGGGAGGGTATCATTAATATTTTCAATGGGTTATAATACTAACCTACGTACATTTGTATAAATTATAGATTATTCCCAGGAAACCCTTACGCGAAGTCTAAGATAGCAATGTGAGTTTATCCTCTTTTTGTTAACCTTTTTGGAATATTTTACAAAACCTTAATTGTTTTACAATGTGATTAAGCGGTGATTGAGCCTTTGTAGTTCTTCAATTACTACCGGTATGTTGGGGTTTTGTATACAAAATTTACTACTGCGAGTAATAAGTCGGGGATGACAGTACGTTACCATTGGACAATGAGTTAGCCAATGTGTAATATGACCCACAAGTCAGGAGTGACAGTACTGAATGAGTAATTGTGCAGATATAAACAATATGATCGCTCTCAATACTGTTTTAATTAACAAAATGTTTCTTGATTAAACTGGGATTCACTCACCAGTATTTCCCACTGACAAATGTTTTTAAAACGCGTTTCAGGTAACACAATGTGACAACCAATTAGTAAAAAGCCAGCTGGAGAACACTGAAGGCTTGGGAAAAATGTGGCTATAAAAGTTACCTAATAAATGATGTTTTAAATTCAATAAAATAGGGTTTATCACTATAAATGTATTGTAATAAGAAACTTGGGTTTTGCCCATGTGACTATTAATATTAAATATGGTGGTTTTACTCTGATAAACATTTCCTAACTATGATCCTGATGTAATTTCCGCTGCCAATTTAACAAGCTGATACCACCAAAACTCCGAGTTCATGTCCGCCCGTTCCCGGGATAGATAAAGGATCGGGGGTTGCGACAATTTCAAAGATGAAAGGAGCATCTTTATCAAGTAATTTTGTTAGAGGTCTTGAGATTTTTGAAAAGTCTTTGATAAATCGTCTATAAAATCCGGCATGCCCAAGGAAACTTCTGATAGCTCTAACGGAGGATGGGGGCGGTAATCGAGAAATAGTGTCTATTTTTGCTCGATCAACCTCCATTCCTTCGCTTGAGATTTTGTGACTGAGTACTATTCCCTCCGTTACCATGAAATGGCATTTTTCTCAGTTAAGGGCGAGGTTGGTTTCCTCACATCGGGATAGCATTCGCTCAAGGTTATCGAGGCATTAGTCATATGAATCTCCAAAGATAGAAAAGTCGTCCATGAAGACTTCCATAGTCTTTTCTATCATATCATGGAAGATGGCCACCATGCAATGTTGAAAGGTTGCGGGGGCATTACATAGACCAAAAGGCATGCGTCGATAAGCAAAAGTTCCGTAGGGACATGTGAATGTTGTCTTTTCTTGGTCTTCTGGTGCTATCAGTATTTAAAAGTAACCTGAAAAACCATCTAAGTAACAATAAAATTTGTGACCGGATAATCTTTCTAACATTTGATCAATAAAAGGTAAAGGAAAATGATCTTTCCTTGTTGCCTCATTTAATCGACGATAATCTATACATACTCTCCATCCTGTGACGGTTCTTGTTGGTATTAATTCATTTTTGAGTAAACTGCTAAAATCGTCCATGTGGTTTAACTCAAATTGCTAGATCAGTCCAAAATCAACTTTTTTTTGCTAAAACAGTCCCTGAGCCTAGTTTCTGTTGCTATTTAAGTCCAATAAATTAACACCGTTAGAACCTCCGTTAATGAATGGGTAAAACTACTAAATTCGTCCCTGAGGTTTGATTCAAGTTGCTAGATCAGTCCAAAATCAAGTTTTTTGAATTTGTTAATTATAAACTTATTTAGGTATATAATTTTTCTAGACTTGCATTAATTTTTTTGAATTTGTTAATTATAAACTTATTTAGATTATAAACTAGGTATATAATTTTTCTAGACTTGCATTAATTTTTTGAATTTGTTAATTATAAATTTATTTAGATTATAAACTTATTTAGGTACATAATTCATTAATATCACAAGAGAAAAAAATCCTTTTGTTAGTTATATCATTAAATGTTTACCAATTATATACTTAAGTATTTAAATAAGATAATACTTAATTTAATTTAAATAAAATTAGTTTTAAAAATATAAATGTAGCTTTTTTGAAGAGCGTAATTTAACCGGCCCAGCCTTAAATACTGATTTTATTTTGATGTTGTTGTTGTTGCCATGTAAATATTTAGTATTTATTTAAGGATTTAAATAAGACAACAGTTAATTTAAACAATATTTAGTTATGAAAAATACAAACATTATATGTAAATTTAAATATTAAGAAATTAACATATTTTTTATTTGTTTTTATTTAAATCGTAATATTTAATGTTTAATATTTATCAATTATTTTAATTTAATATTTGTATTATAAAGTTCTTTTATTCATTTTTTCTACTTAATTAAGTGGTTTCTTATTTAATAATACTTATCATTCAGGTGAGGTCGGACAACATGTCGTGCCAGAACAAGTCTCATAAAAAAGATTATTTTGGTTTGAGTCAAAACGAGTTCGTGTCAAACCAGTGTTTAAGACAGGTCAAATAAAATTGCGCTCTCCAAAAGAGCTACATTCTGTTTATATTTTTATAACTAAACACAAATTTAAATTATATATTTAGGGTAGACTTGTAATTTATCTTAAATTTTAAGACATTTAAGAAAATATATAATGCATTTGGTACAAGTATTGATGCATTAAGAACCTGCCATTTACCATTTTTTTTTCTCTTGTGATATTAATGATTTATTCAACGAACATAAATATAACTGGACCCGCCTTAAATAAGTTTATAATCTTGTGATATTAATGATTTATATACCTAAATAAGTTTATAATCTACATAAGTTTATAATTAACAAGTTCAAAAAATTAATGCAAGTCTAGAAAAATTATATACCTAAATAAGTTTATAATCTACATAAGTTTATAATTAACAAATTCCAAAAATTAATGCAAGTCTAGAAAAATTATATAGCTAAATAAGTTTATAATTAACAAATTCAAAAAACTTGATTTTGGACTGATCTAGCAACTTGAATCAAACCTCAGGGACGAATTTAGCAGTTTTACCCATTCATTAACGGAGGTTCTAACGGTGTTAATTTATTGGACTGAAATAGCAACAGAAACTAGGCTCAGGGACTATTTTAGCAAAAAAAAAAAGTTGATTTTGGACCGATCTAGCAATTTGAGTCAAACCTCAGGGATGATTTTAGCAGTTTACTCTTCATTTTTCTCATTAGTTACCACCGTCATACCTCCTTTCTTAGGAGCTACTTGAACGGGACTTACCTAAGGACTATCGGATATTGGGTAAATGAGTCCGACGTCTAGTAATTTGATGACTTTATTTTTAACCACTTCTTGGACATTTGGATTTACTCTACGTTGTGGTTGTATTACTGATTTATAGTCATCATTCATTAAAATTTTGTGCGTGCACATGGAAGGACTTATTCCTTTGATATCTACAAGCTACCAAGTGATCACGTTTTTGTGTTTTTTCAATAGTCTGATTAATTTTTCTTTTTCTATACTAGTTAATTTTGACGAAATAATTACAGGTAATTTACCATCTTTGTCGAGAAAAGCATATTCCAAACCTTTTGGAAGTTATTTGAGCTCAAGAGGTGGGTCTTTAGGAGACTCCTTATTTCGTTGCTCATTTTGATCAAGAACCAAAAAGGTTTGTTCAATGGCGACCTCTTCTTCAACAAAGTGGTCAATTTCTTCTCTTGTATCGGGTGGTTCATCTTCATCTTCAATTAGGGGGTCATTATTGCCGAATGGATATTTTATTGATCGCTCCAGATCGACACTTTTTTTGAATGCCCTTAATTGAATGGGTAGACTGTTATACTTCCGATTTTTCAAAGCTTCGTGGGCGTTTACAAAAGGCCGTCCCAACACTAGTGGAGCGTCATCAAGGATGACGAAGTCTGTTGGGATTACCATTTGATTGGTTTGGACTAACACATCTTCAACTATCCCTATTTTTCCGATTAGATAGAAAATGGGTATTTGAAGTGGAGAAAAATCACCAATACTTAATTTTTCGAAAATGTAGTTTGGCATTATATTAACCCAAAGATCTTTATCAATTGTAATATTACTAATAAAGGAATTTTGAAAAAAAACATGGAACCGGTGTAATGTTAATTTCAAATGGATCATCTTTATTAGCGTAGTTTGATCATTTGTTAATTTAATGTTTACCGTTTCGTCAATTTTAGTGTTAGTGTTTATCTCTTTTAAAAACTTAGCATGAGTGGGTACTAAACAATTATTTTCGAAAGAAGGTGACAAGAGATTAATTTCTTGAAAATTAGACTCTTCTTGAATTTTAACGTTATCGGACTCACTTTTTTCGTTGTTTAACT
The DNA here is from genome assembly GCF_002127325.2 of Helianthus annuus. Lineage (NCBI taxonomy): Eukaryota > Viridiplantae > Streptophyta > Magnoliopsida > Asterales > Asteraceae > Helianthus > Helianthus annuus. The sequence continues at coordinate 49,001,977 of NC_035433.2, read as the reverse complement.
CATGTGTCGTTTTTTCACTTACTTGTTCTTCCATTTTTCCCTCTTCAACTATCTCTTTTTTATTACATGTTAATTCTTCCCTTGCGTGGGCTTCTTTTATACAGCGCTCGATAGTTTTAAGGTGTTCTATTATCTTTTTGGCTACAGGTGAGATAGTTGGTGGTTCGTCAAATTGAGTTGAATAAGTATTCTCAAATCTTGAATTCGGAAGTTCGATCCTTGGTTCCTCATAATACTCATATGAGGTAGATGTTCACACCATGGTTCCTCATTGTAAGTATATGATGGATAAGGGTCGTTACTTGGTTCTTCATAATACTCATATGAGGTGGGTTATTCACGCCATGGTTCCTCATGGTAAGCATATGAAGGTGGAGGCTCGTATCTTGGTTCCTCAAAGTATGAGTATGAAGGCTCATACCTTGGTTCATCAAAATATGAGTATGAGGGAGAAGGTTCATACCTTGGATCTTCATAGGTTGTGTATGAAGTGGATGGCTCGTACCTAGGCTCCTCATAGTAGTTCTATGAAGTGGATGGCTCAAAGAGGTCACAATATTGTACCGAAAGAGGATTACCACAAATGGTGCAATAGTCTTCCCTATAATCATCCTCCTCATAGTGGTAGTTGAAATCTCCTGAGTATTGATCCATAAGAATCACTCAGCAGATCACAACAGAGTTTCGGGACCAGAAAACAAAAATAAAAATGGAAACAGAGGCTGAGCACGACCCCGTGTTCAGTGAGCACGACCCCGTGTTCAAGTTCTGTATCTGGGTGTTTTAATAAATGTGACTGGTTTTGTGCAGCACGGGGGCGTGTTCAGCAAACACGACCCCGTGTTCAGACTCTGTATCTAGGAGTTTTAAAAAATTGTGCAGCACGGGGCCGTGTTCAGCGAGCATGACCCCATGTTCAGTCTACTGTAATACAAAAACTAATTGAAATGAAAAAATATGTGCGCGCGTTTTAAAAAGGTTTTGAAAAACTGATTAGGCCATCGATTTTAAGCTTTCTTAAAATCCTTGTGTCTCCGGCAACGGCGCCAAAAACTTGATGTGCGTTAGGAGTGATATATTTTTATTGATATTTTAAGCCCTTTTTAACACTTTAGTCAAGTTTTAAATTTATAAAACACAATATTCTACTAACACTAAACACACATATGGGCAAGTGCACCCATCGTGAGCGTAGTATAGCGTTGGTAAGATACCGAGGTCGTCCAAGGACACAAGAGCTTTTAGTACCGGTTTATCCTCAACGCCTAATCAAATCAAAAGTTTAAAAAAGGTTTTAAACATAAAGATAAAAAACTAAAAATGCTGAAAAATAAAATAAAATAAAAACAGATAGACAAGATGAATCACTTGGATCCGACTCGCCTTTAATGTAACCTTTGATGATTTCCGCACTTTTGCACTTTTTAAGAGATTATCTTAGTTATAGGAGTAGGCCCCTCTTTTGAAGGTGTCGTTACCCTCAACCCAGTGGTTTGAGTCAGCAAGGATACAATCCCAAAGGGTCGGAATATTGAAAGATAATTAATTAAGTTATTAATACGTAATGTGGTAGGTCCCTCTTTTGAAGGTGACGTTACCCTCGGCTAAGTGGTTTGAGTCAGCAGGGATATAATCCTAGCTAGCCGGGTTAATGTATTAATAGTAGTTTACATATGAGGGGATCAAGGCATTCGCACCCCCGCCATCCAACACCAGTGGGTATTGAAGGAGGTCCTAGTAAGCTTGACCCAGGTCCTTGCAGGATCTATACACTGAACAAGGCAAGAACCTTACCAAACCATTCCCTTAACCCCCAACCAGGTAGCCAACATATCTCTATATAGACCGTAGAGATATGAATGGTGAAAATTTTTTATTTTATATAAACAGTAAAATAACGCCAAGACATTGGGGACAAATGATAAGGATGTTTCACCTTCAACATAAGAAACTAGTTATTAAAGTCACTAATACAAAACCAAATAAAAAGTGCGAAAAGATTAAAAATCAAAAGTATTACACTAAATGCTTGTCTTCTCCAAGTGATGTAAGAGACATAAGCAAACATGGCCTTTGTTTGTCAAGAACTCTTACTATCAATCTTAGATCCCGAGACTACTACACACACTCTAAGATGGATGATGGATGATGGTGGTGGATGTGGGTTGTAGTGGTGGTGGAGTGGTGGTGAAATGAGAGAGAGGTGGTTTGCCAAGGATGCCTTTGAAGTGAGCCAAGCACCCCTATTTATAGTCTGCACAGAAGCCCGGACACGGCCCCGTGTCCATCCTCTTTCTCTTTCTTCATTAATTGCAATTGTCTGTATACGGCTCCACACGCCCCCGTGTTCGCTGGGCATGGCCCAGTGTGCAGAAGCGTATATGTACTATTAAGATTTGCAAGATTCTGCGAATCTTAGCGTTGACCACAGTCCGTGTTGTGTTGGGCACGCCTCCGTGCTGGGAATAGAAGCTTCTATAGCTTTGTCTTTTCTGCAGGCACCTGGATACGCCCTCGTGTCCGCTGGGCACGGGGCCGTGGTCAGCCTTCTGTTTCTTTGTTTTTTGCTTGGGAAGATGCTGTTGAGGGGTTGGGCATGCCACGTTTATTCTTTTTCTTGTATTTATGTTAGTTTTTGCTGCATATTTGTTTCTTTTGTTCATTTAAACTCATTTGTTCCTGAAAATACAAAAGGAAGACAAAAACATACTTTTTACAACATTAGTACTAAAAAGGTTAGTTTTATGCCTCATTTGATGTAATTTATATGTTGCATTTTACACACATCATTTACTGTTAATAACATTAAAAATAGGGTCCTAATATTAACACATGGAAAAAACTTATTTACACATGGTGTATACGAGCCGTATAATGTTATACGGCCCGTATTGAATTTATAAAACTAACAAAGTCTGTGCCAGCAGACTTTGTCAGTTTTTTTAATTCCATACGGGCCGTATAACAGTATACAGCCCGTATACACCTTGTGTAAATAATTTACCTGGTCGTATACAATGTATACGAACGATGTATACGGACCGTATACTGTTATATGACCCGTATTCTTTGAAAATTAGATTTTTCTCAAGGTATGTAAGGGATTTAAGGTGCCAATCACACGAGACATTTTACAGTCGAGAGGTGGTCAAACCTTTCTAAAAGTAGAAAAAAAATAAAACATTAACAAGTAACAGAGATTGAAGAACAAAAAGTCGCGTCGTATGACTGTAATAAAACGGAAGCTATCAACGCGGGGTTACGGGCATGGTGTTATTCTTTATTTTATATTTACAGAATAAAAGGAAGGGTGAGGCATTTGATGAGAGTTGTAAGGAGAAGCGTTGAAATCAAGGATCCCGTCATTACAACCACTTGTTTTCAACGGGGATGTAATGCAATGATAATGCAATGATTCCTCTCAATTGAATTGATAAACACATGCTTCAGAGGACTCACTTGAATCGTCTCGAAAGTTCTGAATAACCGATATAACAGCTTCGGTTTCATCAGCCTGTACCGAAGAAACCAAATTCACAACAATGAGTCCGAGTCCATTGTTGTTCGTGAATGTTTTGAATCATCATAGAAGACGTGTCGGGTTCTTCTGCTAGTGGTCGGGCTTCCAATGCTCACACAGAGTGATAAACATCGCTGATATGAACACAAACCAACTGCTTTATCTTGAGTCGTCGGGTAAACTTTTCCACAGGGGAAGGTGAGTAGTATGAGTCTGAGTCCATTGTGGTTCGTGAATGTTTCGAATCATCATAGAAGACGTGTCGGGTTCTTCTACTAGTTATTTGGAATGTTTCGAATCATCATTAAAATTAACAATGCGGTCTTGATTGAAGACGTAATTGCAAGACTGTTTGTCGGGCTTCCAATGCTCACACAGGGTGAAAAAACAACCCTTGATGTTGAAACCGGTTTTACCTCATGGAAAGGAAAGAAACAAATTTTTTTAGAGAAGCGTTGGGATTCAAGAGTTTATGAGTCAAAGTTAACATTCAGATTCAGATTCAGAAAGCGGATGATTTGTACTTGGTTTATTCTCTTTAATCTATTAGAACGATCCTTGTTTTGTCACGTACATGCGTTTAATTCCCAACATCCTTGTTTTGTCACATACATTTCGTAAGAAGCTTTCCGTGCACTGAACTTCAGTTGTGTACGCAAATTCACCACCGGTTTCTACATCACAAGCACATACACCGGTTTCCAGGTAGGGTTTAGAATGTTTGAAAGAATGTAGGTTCAATACCAACTCATCTTTAGTAGTGTTTGTTTGAGAACCTGATTCAGATAAAAAATGGTTCTCCAATTCCAGAGTAAGCAAATACACAACGGTTCTCCAATTCCAGATCAGTAATGAACGTTCAGTTGTGTACACAAATTCATCACCGGTTTCAACAGCACAAGCACATACACAGGGAGAATGTTCTCGAAATTGAAGGAAAAGAAAAAATGGTTGCTGATGTTTTTCACTATCAGGATTTTGTTGGTTTGTTTCCAGGTAGGGTTTAGAATGTTTGAAGTATTTTTGGTTCAATACCAACTCTTCTTTAATAGTGTTTGTTAGAGAACCTGATTCAGATACACAACGGTTCTCCAATTCCAGATAAGTTATGAACGTTCAGTTGTAATGAACGTTCAGTTGTGTACACAAATTCATCACCGGTTTCTACAGCACAAGCACATACAAAGTTAGGGTTTAGAATGTTTGAAGTATTCGGATTTTGTTGGTTTGTCGGGTTCTATAACTACAATCCTTCCAACGTTATTGAAAATTACTATATCACCCCCATCAGATTTTGTTGGTTTCTACAGCACAAGCACATTCCGAATAACATCACAAAGATTTGTTGAAAACCCAACTCTCTCTATAGATATGACTGAGAGTGAGGGTTACTCTGTTATATACGTCAACAAATGATTGGTTTAATAACAATTCATCTTTATTGATCTTCATATTCTTGGTTAAATACCAATTCATCTTTATTGATCTTCATATTCTTGGTTCAATACCAACTGCTCGAAATCTCTTTCGTTTTTTGGATCGCTCTAATAGATTAAAGAGAATAAACCCATTTTTACCATTTTTACCCTAAGAATACGGACCGTATACTATTATACGGCCCGTATACACCATGTGAAAAAAATTACCAGATCATTTTTTACCCTATGAATACGGGCCGTATACTATTATACGGCCGTATACACCATGTGAAAAAAAATTACCAGATCATATACAATGTATATGATGATTGTATACGGGCCGTATAATATTATATGGCCCGTATACTATGGGTAAAAATGGTAAAAATGGTTTATTCTCTTTAATTTATTAGAACGATCCTTGTTTTGAGAACCCTGATTCTGATTTAAACAATGCAATTATTCCTCTCAATTGAATAGACAGACACTTGCTTCATAGGACTCACTTGAATCGTCTGGAAGTACTGAACAACAGAAATAACAGCTTCGGTTTCATCAACCGGCTTTGAACGAGTGTAAAACACTCGCAGTCCTCAACCGGCTTTGAAACCGGACGGAATCTACGAAGAAACTGTTCGATTTCACGGTGAGTGGAGAAATTAGCGACGAAAAAACTGTTGGAATTTGTGGATTTCGGTTGGTTCAGAAACTTAACAAGAGAAGCAACTAAAAAAGCGGTGAACGGTATTTAATGTACACACCGCATTCGAAGATCCTTGCATTAGACACAATTTGTTGGAACTTGTGGATTTCGGTTTGTTTAGATCTCTATTCGGTCATCTTTCCTCTCAATTGAATAGACAGAAACTTGCTTCATAGGACTCACTTGAATTGTCTCAGAAGTACTGAATCAACAGAAGAATGAATCAACATGCATGCCTTGAAGTACTGAATCAACAGAAATAACTAAAATCAACAGAAATAACTGAAACTATGTGACATGGTTTCTTTTTGAGCTTAATGTTAACAATATCATTGCTGATGTTTTTCACTATCAGGATTTTGTTGGTTTGTTTCCAGGTAAGGTTTAGAATGTTTGAAGGAATGTTGGTTCAATACCAACTCATCTTTAGTAGTGTTTGTTTGAGACCCTGATTCAGATAAACAACGGTTCTCCAATTCCAGAGTAAGCAAATACACATTCCGAATAACTTCACAAAGATTTGTTGAAAACCCAACTCTCTCTATAGATATAACTAAGAGTGAGGGTTACCCTGTTATATACATCAACAAATGATTGGTTTAATACCAACTGCTCGAAATCCCTTTCGTTTTTTGGATCGTTCTAATAGATTAAAGAGAATAAACCATTTTTTTATCATTTTTACCATATGAATATGGGTCGTATACAATTATACGGCTTGTATACACAAAGTGAAAAAAAATTACCAGATCGTATACAATGTATACGATGATTGTATACGGGTCGTATAATATTATACGACCCGTATACCATGGGTAAAAAATGGTTTATTCTCTTTAATCTATTAGAACGATCCTTGTTTTGAGAACCCTAGACCACGGTCTCAGACTCTCTCACCCTCCTTTTCTCTCTCTGACAACCCTAGACCCAAACCACCGCAATCCACCACGATTATGTCTCTTCTAGCCACCGGCACCACCGCATGACCAACCTGTTGCAGCCAAAAGTCTCCAAGCATCTCTTATTTCTACTCTTTCTCTCTCCTCTCAAAAAACCCTAACTCATCCCTTCACTCATTGCCATCGCCGGCTTGACCCGTTCCCCTACCTGTTGTCGCCGTCTACCACCACCTCTTTTCTCATAACTCACTCACCACCTCCCCTTTGTAAGTTGCGGCTGTGACACGAGGGTTGTTGCATCAGGAAAGAAGGCGGAGACTCAACTGTGGCTGCACTGTTCTCGTTGTGGTCGACGTATACCAACGGTTCTACGAAAAAAAACATCATCTGTTCATCATTGTTCTTGAAGATGAAGATGAAGAAACGAGGGTTTATTCTCTTTAATCTATTAGAACGATCCTTGTTTTGAGAACCTGATTCTGATTTAAACAATGCACGACATGTCTGTAAAAAAAATACAACTGATTACTCGGTCGAATAATGGCCAATAAGAAACAAAGTATCTCGATATGGTTGGTGTAAAAGCTCACATTTTACTACATTTACCATGTCTTTTGACAAATCATCTGCTTCCTGAATCTGAATCTGAAAGTTAACTAGACCTCTCATGTTGTCATTCATAACAACTAAGCGTCTGGAGAAGAGTATGTTGATATAGGAGAGTTGATGCAATTTTCCAAGCATTTTAGAGAGACCTTTAAGTACGGATCCTACATCTGCATTTGGAACAAGAAGTCCAACAATATGAATGCACGCAACGAATTTGACAACCGGTCAAAGCACAGACTATAAAGTGTAAACTTATCGTGTGTTGTAATTTTAATGAAGCAATGAAGATTGAATATGCAAACCGCATCCGTTTTGTATACGGAAACGGTGACTATGGGAAATACAAACCCAACACGTCTTCTGTGATGATTCGAAACATTCCGAATAACTAGTAGAAGAACCCGGCACGTCTTCTGCTAGTTACTATTTTCTTCGATTTCAACAAATCTTTCAAGACCATTCACCTCTTTCAACCTACCAAAACACCGTAAACCTCTTCTTTTAATCTATTAGAACAATCCTTGTTTTGTCACGTACATGCGTTTAATTCTCAAACATCAGCAACCATTTTTCCTTTTCCTTCAATTTCGAGAACATTCTCCCTAACATGAGAAACGAAAGAGATTTCGAGCAGTTGGTCGATGACATGATATATAAAGATCTTGACACATCATATCCATTTTCAAGTTTTAGACTATATAGAAGACGTGTCGGGTTCTTCTGCTAGTGGTTTCTGTAACCAATTGGGAACCACATATTTGCTTCAAGATTTACGTCTGATGTCTAAGTTTGACCACAATTGACTTCATCTACATGTGTTTTGAAATAGGCTTTGTTCTTGGTTTAATGAAGTTACACGTAACATCTAGTTATATTCAGATTTAAACAATGCACGCCTCAACTGAGATAACGGACATCCATCAAGCTCAAAAAGAAAACTTGTGCTTCCCATAGTCACAAACGATTGCGGTTTTATTTCGCATAGCCACCGTTTCCGTAGTAAAAAACGGTTGCGGTTTGTCTTTCGCATAGCCACCATTTCCGTAGTAAAAAACGGTTGTGGTTTGTATTTCGCATAGCCACCGTTTCCGTAGTAAAAAACGGTTGTGGTTTGCACATTCAATCTGCATTACTTCATTAAAATACCACTAGTAGAAGAACCCGACACGTCTTCATGTTACGGAGAATGTTCTAGAAATTGAAGGAAAAGGAAAATATTTGTTGAAACAGAAGAAAATAGTAAAAAAGATGAAGTTAGGCGTGCATTTAGAACAAGAAGTCCAACAATCCGTTTATTAAAAGTAGCAATTACCTCCAATCATTTCCTGGTCAAATCACACAATATAAAGTTTAAAGTTATCATGTGTTGTAGTTTGGAAAGATGACCGAATAGAGATCTGAATAACAAACTGTGGAGAACTTGTTCGTGTCGGGTTCTTCTGCTAGTTATTCGGAATGTTTCGGATCATCATAGAAGACGTGTCGGGTTCTTCTGCTAGTGGTTTCTGTAACCAATCCATAATCACCCTTGGTAGTTATTCGGAATCGATAAATAACCAACACGAAGATCTCTGCGATCGCTAAGGTTTCCATCAACGGACTGATCGGTAACGTTACTCTATCTGTGCTCCGATTTAAGCGGCGTGTTCCGATCAACGTTTATCAACATTGTTAAAGGTGATGAAGAGTTTAGAAACATTAGAATGATTGTGTTTTTACTAGAAAAAACGTGATACTTGAAAAAACACCATTATATACAGCCCGTATACAGTTATACGGCCCGTATACATGTGGTAACACCAAAAACCTCACAAAATAAATCCATTGAGCCGTATACGTTTTACAAATCGTATACATATGTATACGGCTCGTATAACTATATACGGGTCGTATATAATAAAATCAAAAAAAACATTCCCTGCGCATTTTCCTATTCAAAAACATTCTATACGGGCCGTATAACTGTATACGATCCGTATACAATAGGGGGTGTGAAAAGAAGATATAGGGTATGTGGGAATAAGGGGGCGTTAAAAATATCCTTTTTTTATTTTTATTTAAAGTATGTCGGTACTACCCTATAGAATGCTTATTGCCTTTTTCAACACCATTAAGTTTGACATATTTGCATTCAATTAATCTATGAACTTCACATATGACATTCTGTGTACGTGTCATTTTTATTTATGCGCCTGAATAAATTATGAACATTTCGTTTAGCAGTCGCAATTCATAAGACTTCAATTTTTCTACCAACAAAATATGACTTTATAAGAAATTTATTTTAATTTATTAGTATACTCAATTAAGACATATTATAAGTTAATTATACCGTTGTCCCAATCCTTATCTGTGAGACCAAATTTTTAGATATTGTTTTTGTTTTTCAAATTTTGGTTTCTCCGACCAGGCAAAATTCTAGGAATATAATAAAAAATCTCAATGTGGGTAGCCCCATGTTTGAAAGAGATAGTTCTGGTTTTTCTTGCCGATGACTTCTATATCACAACATGCTTATGCACTATTTAATTACGCATAAGTTAAACTATGAATTTATTATCATAATTTATTTTTTAATGACCGTTGTATCAAAATATGGCCGACAAAACTTAAACTATGAATTTATTATCATCACACCGGCCTTATGCATATTCAAACAAACCAAAATTCTACATCATGCTAAATGGACATGTCCAGCTTTATAGAAAAATCGATCATATCACCACCTGAAAACGTGAGGACTTTCGTAACAGATGAATCTTTGTAAATGTCGTAGCTGTCAGTAATCTGTCCGATACGCACTACAATATCATATATAAATTAAGGTTGGATGGTCGTGGCAAAATTAATGACAACAATTGTAATACCCCTGAAAGAATTTCGACAGAAGTTCTTATCTTTAAATCTGTCGATAGTCACCTGACGGAAAATCCATCGCAATTATTATTATTATTATTATTATTATTATTATTATTATTATTATTATTATTATTATTATTATTATTATTATTATTATTATTATTATTGTTATTATTATTTTTGAAATTTGATCTATCTATCATTGATCCGGCCATCAGTGATTTCTTCATCGATAATTGCCATTTTTTTGGTAGTGGCGAAATTTAGCTCTCATGCTTTCAATACATATATTATGTTGCGTTCTTAATCTGTCATTGAGCTATTATCTAAAAGGAATTTAAAGTGTTATTTAAGAAAAAACACAAATATGTATGGTGATGAATGAAATCATGCGCATGCAAGTGTGCTAATTAGCAGACATGGTTAACAACTTTGTCCCTAGCAGTTTAGTTAATATAAAAACTAAAAAGTCCACTATTTATTTTGTTAAAGAAAAGAAGCAACTCTTGGTTTAAAAGAACATATATAGATCATGACATATAAGTCCCCAACTTCAACTTCAACAATTTCAACCTCTCTCTCTCTCTAGCAATTTGGTATGGAAATAAAAAACCATGAAAGTAGAAGACCTTCCCAAGATTTAGCAAGCAGCAACCATGGCAATTTTGGGCAAGAAAGTAGGTCTTATACATGTACTTTCTGCAACAAGGGTTTTTCGAATGCGCAGGCACTAGGTGGCCACATGAATGTTCATAGAAGAGATAGGGCTAGGCTACAAGAATCAATCGAAGAAACCCTAATCACAGCAGAAACCACAAAGACTATGGACTTGATTTCAATCGATGCACAGTCATCGGATGATGATAAGGATGACGGTGTACCATGGATTCCCACTGAAGCAGATAGTCACCAACATCCTGGAAAGAAAGATCATGATGTTAACTTCAAGAAACCAACATTGCAACTATCTTTGTCTATCGAGCCATCGTCTACAAGTGATTCGAGCATCAGATCGAATAAATTTTCTTCTTTATCATCATCAACAACAGAAGTGGACCTCGAGCTTCGACTAGGGATAGATTCTGAAACCACCACCAGAAACCGTGTTATAAGAGACTAGGGATGGAAAAACTTCAAAACAGGTTCAGCACACGTAAGTTTGCTAAAGATGCTCTATATTTGGTCAATATATACACTTATATAAGCTACTCCTTTTTGTAATTCTTTAGAATCAAGATACATGATATTTGCTTTCTTGTATTACATCTTTTGCATGTTGATCATGGCTAAGAAGTTTTCATGATCATATATTATTATATTCTAATTTTGCAGGTAGATCTACCTTCAAGCTAGTAATGGTTAATTAGTTCATTTGACTTATTGAAACAAGATCTCCAATCTTCATGTATGCTCTTAAGCAGGTTTCAAAATGTTTCATGAAACAAGATCTCCAATCTTCATGTATGCCAACAAATAGTCTAAGTGTGTGGTATTTTAATTCCACCATTTTTGTAGACTTGAATTCCAGACATAATCCTTTCGAATTGTTTGCTAATCACTTTCAGATTAAAGTAATTTGGTGATACTCCCAATCTCTAGTTGGATAAGTCAAAAGAAGCCAAGAACAAGCTTTAAAGTTATGAAAATATACTAAAATTCATGTCCCTATATAGGTGGGAAACAGACACAACGAAACATTGAAACTCTTCGTGAAAGAGTCTTATCGTTGGTGGTTAAGACTGTCTATAGCTGGCCAGTTATAACACTGGGAAACCCCACAATTCCAAGTTGCAACTAGTATTTGAGTTGCAACTGACAATCAAACGCTAACCGACGACCAATTTCTACTAATCACCATTTTCCATGCAATTTTTACCAATCAATGCAAATCCAAACCAATTTTGAGTGTATAAAGAAAAAGGATAATGCAATTTATTCACTTTAACCGGGAACCTCGATCTTTACCAAGGACTATGACCCTTGGACCCTGCCAGGGGCGATGCCCACATGGAACCTCCTTGACACTAGGGGGCTTCGCCCCCCTGAACTACCGAGTTAGAAATGCTAGACATGAGAATAGTCTTGTATAAATGTGTACTCCACACCTCCTAACCTGTAACAATGTTTATACTTATTTCTTAGTAAATCAAACTAACTGAAATGGCCTTAAGGACACTAACATCATCAAAATTCCTACCCATTTAAGTGTCATCCTTGAAGTAGTAAAATTTGTCATAATAGAAAACACAAACTCATGCATAAATGAAAAATTTCTGAATACAAGAAGATAATATGCACACAAGTTCAATATATTCTTATGTTCAAAGTTGACGTTATTGTATTCTTGTGTCCATATTCTTTAGAAAGTATATAAAAGCTAAGTTCTAACTTCTTGAAGCAGCTAAACTTCATACTCATGTAAGTAATTCTTTTTTGTCTTGCACCTACCATGTTATTATTGAAAAGAACTGTTAAACTTCAACCTCTCCTCACCTGCAGGTGTAAACACATAGAATGGGATGATGTATCTTATGTATTCCAATCTCTAGATGTAAGCTTTCCACATTGAATTCTACATCTAATGTTATGTTAGATGGGAACTGGGTATCTTAACATGAGATACTTAACTAGACTTTAATCTTGTCCCCACAATCGACTTGTGCAGCAGATATCTCCCTTACCATTTGGTTAGATAATCAGTTAGATTATGTTAAGTACAAACTCAATAGGTATTGTACCATGCATGACGAGCTAATATATCATGTTATGTCTATCACCTAATTTGGTTATAAGCTTACAATGGGTCATATTAATTTTCTCTGTATCGTTACACCAAACTTTCTGAATGTAGAAAAACATACAAACTATCTCATAAATGTAGACCATGGGTTTCCAAACATGAGCATATACTAAAATCATTTTCTACTACATGAGCATCGTACACACATGTGATTCTAATGAGTTGTTTTTAAGAGGGATATGATGGGAGGTTGAAAAAGAGTTTTACAGCAATACAAAAAGTTACATCCGCCATTAAACGACTCGCGAGCGGTAATACTCCCAATGAGAACGAAGAATACTTACAAATGTCCTAAAGGACTTCGCGGTAATGCCTACAATATTTTTGTGACGTTGTCAGCCAATTGTACGGTGATGAGTTCTTGCTTAGGCAAACAAGCACCGACATAGTGAACTTGTACTAAAATCATGGAGAAAAACACCACATTCCTGGGATGTTAGGTAGCATCGATTGTACGCATCTTGTTTGGAGGAGGTGTGCCACTGGGTTACGAGGCCAATATATGAGAGGTGATCAAGAATTCCTAACGGTCATGGTGGAAACGGTCACATCACAAGATTTATGGTTTTGGCATGCGTATTGAAGTCTGCCCGGTTCACTTAACGACATCAATGTGCTCCAACAATCTCTAATATATCTCATTGAATGGAATGGAACCGCACCTAATTGTCCATTTCAAGTGAATAGACATACATACAAATGTGGATACTATCTAACCGACATGATCTACCCTACTTGGTCAGCGTTTATGAAAACGTTTCCATATCCTGCCGATCCGAATGAAAAGAAGTTCAAGAAATTGCAAGAAGCGGCAAGAAAAGATGTGAAGCATGCTTTTGGTGCGCTAAAAGGAAAAAGGTGCATACTTTGACGACCCATGCGTGCTATGACTGTGGACAATATTATTAGTGTGGCATATAGGTGCATCATACTACACAATATGATCTTAAAGGACGGCAAGCATGCGTTCTTACTGGTGCACATCCTTGATCCAGTCATCGTACCCATTTTTTACGATACTATTCTACGCGGGTTAATGGATCGAGATAAGCATTTTCGACTTAGAAATGATCTTGTAGCCTATCTTGTAGCTCAAGATCTACCATACCTCGAGGAGGAAACCGATGAGTAGTTTGTTTTATATTTTTATTGTTTTTCTATTTATATTTTAATTGTCTTTTTTTAATTTTATTAATTTATTTAATTTAAATTGTTATTTAATGAAATTTCCATTTTAATTAAATTTAATTGTTGAATTTATTAAAATTAAAAAAAAGGTTAATGGCTAAGTAAGGCGTCGCCAATGTTTCATGTGTTAGGCTGGAGGGTATGGGATGGAGCCCCTAGGGGCTTTATCAAGACACGTTAGCGACGCATAGGATCCACGTCAGCCAAGGGGCTTTATAACAGCTTCTCTTAACTTGCAGGGTGTGGGATAAAACCCCCTATTAAACAAAATAAAAAAAAAAGATTGTATTGGTTGAAATGCATGTGGGCCCCACCTGAACACTTCTTCCTCCTCCTTTCCATGGTGGCGAGCTACCTACAGCCCCCCTCCTTAAACCCCATGATGTGGGGTGGCGCCACCACCCAGGCACCATTGATGCTGAGTAGGAAAGGGTGGCGCCCCCATACTCTCCGGCCTTAAGGGTACTTTTTAAGAAATTTGACATGGGCACATTTGATTGGTTGAGGTAAAGGTACAACCTTTAGGTGCTACTCCCCCCTAAGACAACCCGTAGTTGACAAGAATTTAGGCGTTTTCTGCCTCAACAATGCCCCCAAACGCCCCTGGGCGTTTTTCACCAAAAATTAAAAAAGGCTTCCGTTTTTTCCACGCCGAAGTTCAAATTCTTTGGCCAATCACCGTGCATCTCTTTTTGGTTAACAAATAACAATTTTTGAAGGTTTTTTTATTTAAATTCTATTACACCCCTTTTAACATAATGCCCACATTCCCACTACTCCCATTTTACAAAAACGCCCCATAATGCCTCATTGCTGACTGGACTGCCACATGACGCAAAACGCCCAAGAATGGGGTGTCTTCCACTACGCATGGTCTAAGCATATTACGTCATTGTATAGGGCTTAGTGGCCTCGTTAGATGTTAATAAGTTGTATTAGGTTACATCACGACATGTTAGGTGTTAATGGTTTATGTTTAATAAAAAGTCAATTAACTCATCATTACAAGCATTATTATGCGTTAATTATAGTACTTCATTACAATGCCAAAGTGATAAATTAAAAACAAGTTGCAGGTAAACGGGCAACAAGCTGAGCCGCAATCCCTTTTTGAATTGTAAAACCAATCCTGCTAAAGACGAAACGACCCTTAAACGTTGAGATATTATGATTCACAACCTGTTGGACCCTGTTTAGGAATTCCACGGAATCTGGGGCTAGGGAACCAAATGTATCAAAAGAGAATGGGATAAACACATGTTGATTCTCTAAACAAGCATTCTCGTGTTTAGCGATCTTACTTGATTCCGCCTTCAACGCAGCCTGGCCAGCAACAAACCCATTATCCCTGAGCCTAACAAGAGGGGACACTCCTGTAAGGTCCACACAAACGTGTTTTCCTCTGGCCTACCCAAACATAAGAATATCCGCTGGCCGAAGAGTAGACCTCCCATCGAGCTGATCCGTCAGAAAGTTCATGATGCGGGCCCAAGCGTAGAGGAGCGGGCCATCCGGTACTTGGAGGCCCAAGATCGCGTCACAAAAGGGGCTTCACTGAAATGGCTCTAACTTGGGCTACGGAGGTCCGTTTGGGACGTGTGACCAGTCAAAACGAACGGGAGAACGAGCTCTAACTTGCTGCAAACTGCCTACGGCGGTTTGGGTCATCGTCCGTGCCGAAAAAACGCTTATTTCTATTAGTTTTTTCCATTTTTATGTTTTTTCAAGTATTTTGGGCTTTTTGTTTTTGGGCTTGTGTTTGGCCCGTTGTCTTTTTTAGGCCCGTTTTGAATTTCCGTTTCTATTTATGTATTGCCCTAGTGAAATGAAAGATCAGAATTGAATTTTGAGAAAAACAGTTTTTCACTTCAAATTCCGAGCCCTTTGGGTTGAATTTTGGGGTTGGGGAAGAACAACACGGGCATTCACAGAATCAACGTGTTTGATCTTCGTTTATCGAATCACTCACTACATCAGTTCACTGGAGCCTCCTTTTTTTGCCGAAATCCCTGCCTGCTTTAGAACATCAAACAGAATATCCTTTACCAAATCGTGTCTGTAATTGAAAACCAGGTAACTCCTTACAATAGACCGCATGCTCACCAAAAGTATCTAACCAAGCCTTGTGACAAACTAGGCAGGGCTCATCAACCGGAAACAGAGGGATCATTAGCCGGTACTTAAGAATTGACCGGTATTCCACTGCAGACATGTGTTGGCCTAGTCCTTCAATGGGGATGACTGTCAGGAAATCCTGAGCATGAGGAGCCCGGAGACAATCGAAAACGGCTTTCTGACAAGGGGATGGACTAAACTTCTCTCCCAAACTCTGGACAATTCTACTAAATAGGTCATTCGCCAAAGCATTCTGGGCTTTAGGGGGTGTCCTTATTAGAGAAACCGCCAAGATCGAAATCCAGAAGGGACATATGCATGCAATCCAACGCATACACATAATCATAATTTAACCCGACAATACCATAGTCCCGAAGAATGTGGTCCTACAAACTCCAAGATTGCGCCTTCGAGGCAACGAAAGCATACGTAGATACATACTCAACCGAACATAAACCCAAACCCCCAAAACAGGTCGGAAGGGATGCGTTAATGAATTGTTTTGGGCAATGGCGGACCCAGGAATTTTTCCATAGGGGTGCGGAACAATTTTAAAAATTTTAGGCCCCTAGGTATATAAGTAAAAAATCGGTTCGTATCGGGTCGGGTCGGGTCATGTAAAATAAACGAACATCAAACTAAATTTATATAATCATTAAAAACATGTCAAACCTTGTTACAAACATAATTAAAACGTCGACGCCCTACGGGTTTTCATTTTTTGAAATCTATCCAAAATATCATCTAAACTAATTTCTTAAGCAATTCTTTCTTTATATAACATAAGTTCATCGCTCCATAACATAATGTTTCAATTTTAACTTTCAACTATTCAAGCCCTAGAAATCGTAACGTAAGTTGTAATCACCCTTAAAATATATAAACAATATAATCAACCTAAAAATATATAAACAACATAATCACCCTAAAAATCATCTAAACAACCATAAACAGCGTCAAAACACATAAAATTTCAA
This sequence comes from Helianthus annuus, assembly GCF_002127325.2. NCBI lineage: Eukaryota > Viridiplantae > Streptophyta > Magnoliopsida > Asterales > Asteraceae > Helianthus > Helianthus annuus. The sequence continues at coordinate 48,984,889 of NC_035433.2, read as the reverse complement.
ACCTATTTAACAACTTTATTACCCTTTTTTCTCCTATAATATCAACCAAAATCATCAAAATAACAAAGAAACTTACCCGTGTTCGGATTCCGGTTAGATTTGGTGTCAAACGACGGTGGTATTGTGGCTGATTACGGTGGTTGCCGGCTGCTGGACTGTTGTCGCTGGGTGATGTTGTTCGTTGGCAGTGCAGGGACGCAAGAGAGAGAGAGAGAGCAGGAGAGAATTTCTAAAGGTTTTGGGCTTTAATTATTTTATTATAGTTTGAAATATTGTTGGGTTTGGTTAATGGGCTAAGACTTAGTGGGATAGCTAGTTAGGAATTATAAGTGGGGTAAAGGTATGGGTATTTGGGTTTAAAATATAAATTGATAACACTTTTTACCTAAGGGGTGCGGACGAAAAATTTCAAGGTTGCGGTCAAAAAATTCTAAGGGGTGCAGACGAAAAATTTCAAGGGGTGCGGACAGGATTTTCGACGGAATTTAGCACTAAATTTTTTTTCCCTGGGGATGCGCCCGCCCACCTTGGGTTGACTTTAGGTCCGCCCTTGGTTTTGGGTTAAAGCACTTGTTTAGCGCCACAGACAATTAATAGAATAGATTTATACAAACAAATCATATAAACGTAATCCAAAATATAAATACTTTTGCACTACATCACATTTCAGATCTTATCTGAAAAACCACTAATATTTTTTATGTTAGATAATACTCCAAGCTTGCTCAAAGTAGAAAAACATACAAACTATGCCACAAATATACACCATGGGTCTCCAAATGCGAACATATTCCAAAACCATTTTTTACTACATGAGCATCGTACACACATGTCAATTTCTTATTGCGCTACATGAGCACACCTATGAAAGCATGCATAAATATATGTAGGGGCAGACCTAGGTGGTCTTGGTGGGGTTGCTCACATCCCATTAACTTGTTTTTAGTATTTATGTAATATAATCTCTACTAATCCCAAAAAACTTTAACACACGGACCCACTAGAAACTTTGAAATCGACCCTAAGAAAAACTAATTTAAAATTTCAAATCTTCACAAATCTAATCAAATCTAATCTAACTGCTATAATAAAAGAAAACCAACTTTTAGACACGTGTCATTCATTTAAGGTATTATCAAATTTATATTTATCTAAATAAATAAATAAATAATAAATTAATATTAAATCTTATCATACTTTAATAAAATATTATCCTCAAATCTAAATTGTTAATTTAATATATTTTTAAAACAAATATCTCTCTCATCTACTTATCTTATATTAAATATATAAATAATAAATTAATATTAAATGTTATCCTAATTATTTAAAAACATAACTTTTTTTTATTATTTGGTATGAAAAAAATTATGTTTATTCAACTCGAGTAAAAAGCGAGGTTTTTAAGAATATAATTTTTTTTTATTATTTGGTAGATTTTTCAACCCGACTATACACGGGTTTTTTAAAAATACTACGTTTTTAGTATTTAATATACAAAAATACATTTATTTAATCTGTGTAATACACAAGGTTTTTAAAGATATAAATCTTTTTTATATCTACTCAACACGTGTAATATACGGGGTTTTAAGGATGTAATTTTTTTATTATTTGGTAGATTTATTCAACCCGATTATACACGGGTTTTTTTAAAGATACGACATTTTTAATATTTAGTATACAAAATTACATTTATTTAATCTGTGTAATACACATGGTTTTTAAAGATATAATTTTTTTATTATTTGATATATAAAATTACATTTATTTAACACGTACAATATGCAAGGTTCATAAAGATATAAGTTTTTATTATTTAATATATAAAATTACATTTATTCAACCCGTGTAATACACGAGGTTCTAACCTAGTATAATTATGTAAAGTTATTATTATAAATTATACTTATATAACAATTTGCGTAGCTCTTAGCTACAAAACCCGTTTACAGGTTTTGATGACATACATCTGCCGGTAGCCCATGTAACCTACGTCACTCAACCTAACCCTCCCTCAAATTGAAATCTGCGACACAACCATCGTCCATCGCCAATCAACACTGCCAACTAAGGTTTTTTAGCTGGTAACCACCATCGTCACCACAATGCCCTTCTCGAACAGTCGGGCAATTCCTCACCACAATCCGCATCGCTCGAATACCCGTCATCTTCCACCAACACAGGCGCCCTACACCAACATCATCGTCACTGCCGTCAAGCTATAAAATTAAGGTTTCAACGATTGTTTCTCTCCCTCATGGTAACATCTGTAATTTAATATATCAACATCGGTAAAGATTATAAATTGCTTTGATTTTGTATAAGTTTGATTGCTTAGGGGATGATATTCACGATGTTTAAGTAAAAAGTTAGAATTCTTGGTAAGTTTTTATCACATATTAGGATTTAGGATTTGGCTCATGTGGTTTGACTAAAAAAGTCAAAGGATTTTGATTTTTGGTTTATGTGTATTCATTTAGGTTATGAATTTTCATTTTGCTAATAAAGTTAGGGTTTGTAGAAAGTGTTTCTCTTGATTACTGTATAGGTTTGATTCAGCCATTCAGGTAGCAAAGGCATTTATATTAATGTTAATTTATTGAAACAAGATTTAACTAAAAGATAACAATGTGTCAGTGTTCCTGATTTTGGTTAATTGAAGACGCTCCAATACCAGTTAGCTTTTATGCTTTAATCAGGGCCGGTCCAAGTTTTTTGTTGGCCCTAAACGACCTTTAAAAAGGAGGCCTTTTCAGAAAAGAAAAAAAAAGAATTATTTTGTTTACAGTCTTTATAAATCTAAATCTTAGGGCTGTATTGATGTAAAAAAAAAAAAAAAGTAATGTATGTACTCCTTAAAAACTTTAAATGATTTACCACGGTCAAATACTACAAGAAAAATAATACCTTAAGAATTGAGATCGTTTGATTATTCATAGCGAATGGGGTTAGGAACAGTTCCCAGGGTACTTTCGTAATTTTACCGTTTAAATAACTTTGCCACTCACCCATTTTGTCCCCTGCTTTCAGACTTCAGAGACAGAGAGAGTGAAACTACTAGAGAGAGACACGACGCCGACGGGAGCGAGTGCCAGCATGGCCTCCGGCCGGCCACTTTATCTTTAGGACGCCGGTGGTCTTGCTTGTGTGCGTCGGAGTTTCAATCGGAGAGAGAGAGATAACGATGGGAGTGGGTGCTGGCCGTCAACCGGTGATGCTGCTTGTGGATCCCGGCGTAGGTAACAGTGGTGCGTTTGGGGATTTCACAGCGACCGATGATGGTGGTGTCGTTTCGCGGCGGAGAAGATGAGTGGAATCGGTTGCTTGGGCGGGTAGACATGGTAGAAGACGGGCTGTTAGTGGGTAGGGGCGGCGACAATCGTCAGTTTTGGACTTTGGTGTCGTAGGATTGTTGTCGTGCAGTCATCCCTATCATTCCTCCGGTTTATTTTCACTTCAGTCTCCGTCGTTTTCACCAGGTACATATTACGTTTTCTCCTTGCAGTTTACCAAACATATCTTCGTTGATGTTGATTATATTCTGTTTTGAAATTACTTTCCGATACACTTATGGAAAAGTAATTTAGGACTCAATTTTGCTCTAGATTTTATGATTTGTATAAGTTAGGTTTGTTATTTTGGTAATATTAGCATGGAAATACCAAGCCTTAAATTAGTCACTATCTTCAGAAACTCTTAAGCATTACATATTCAGAGGTTTAATCTGGGTTTAGAGCAACTCTGTAATTTGTTAGCTACAAAAATATGACTTTTGAAGTCAAAGAGGCTCTTTTGAAAAATCTTATAGAGGAAGATTCCCACACTAGATATAAAGTTAAGAAGATTTTAGTTTTACTTAATTCATTATGGATTAGAAGGTTGTGATAGCTAACAAAAGGGTAAAATCATGGTAATGGATCAAATTAATCAAATTTAGAGAAAACAGGTCAACTGATTATTATTGACTTTAATGTGATTTGTCTACATGTTCCTTTGTTTCCATGTTTTTGATTCCTAGATATGTTTGCTAAAACACAGTATGATGATGATTTTTTATTCTATAGGTCCAAAATTTGGTTGAATACTGTTGATTTTGTTAAGTTGGCTCATGGATCGCAGCTTCAGTTTAATTTTTCACCAAACTGGATGATATGATAGAGTTTGTTTCGTGGAAAGAACCAAGCATGAATTGAATGAAGCGATGGAATAATCTTCGTTTATCTAATTTTTGTATATAGAGATATACTAGGTTGTATACATAAAACACAGACACGCTTTGGGTGAATTCGACCTGTTTCACCAGTTTGACCCATGAGTCCCATTTTTTAGTTAAAAACGTATTTTAATATTTATTCATCTAATATTCATTCTTCTAAATGGAAGATCCAAGTATATGGATCCTTGATCACAACTATCATGAAGCCATGTTCACCATCCATGGTAATTCTTAAATTTAACATATATAGAAGTGATAAGTATATGGTTGTGCTCTATTGCAGGCATGTGATGAAGCCATCTCTGAGCTAGACATGCATGGCAAGGATTCTTGCAAAGATGGTTCGTTGCATCTTGCCATGTTTACTTACAAAAGATTTTCACTATTCCCTTGTAGTAAGATACTATTTGTGATTATTTGATTATATGTGCAGTACTAACATGGTGCATCGCTCCCACTGCTTGGGTCATCAATGTTTCGCTTAATGCCCAACCACCATCAAGAATGCAATGAGTATATGTGTATACTTTTGGTTATCCGATGTAATAGGTGTATATTTTTGGATATTACAGTTATATGAGTTTGTAGTTTGATGTTGATTATCCGTACTCCCTGCCGCAACGCGCGGGCGGGTGTAAATACTAGTTAATTTACAAATATAAAAGTATTATAAAGTTGTTACTATTACTTAATTGTACATGTTAATTCTTATAAATCCATGACAATTCAATAGGTTGTGTCCAACATTATATTATATTATATTATATTATATTATATTATATTATATTATATTATATTATATTATATTATATTATATTATATTATATTATATTATATTATATTATATTATATTATATTATATTATATTATATTATATTATATTATATTATATTATATTATATTATATTATATTATATTATATTATATTATATTATATTATATTATATTATATTATATTATTATATTATATTATATTATATTATATTATCCACATATACAATTCTAAGATGGGGGAATAGTGCCAGGCAGCTGCCTGGCACTACCCCATTGGACCAACCTTTTTTTAATTTTATTTTATTTCCATTTTAAAATTACGCTTTCGCCCTTCGTTTAAAAATACGTTTTTACCCTCATTTCAAGATAAAATTATAATTTCGCCCCTAGCTCAAAATTACGCTTTTGCCATCAGTTCAAAAACTCATTTTTAATTTTGTTCTCAGTTTAAATTTACGGTTTTGCCCTTCGTTTAAAATTACGGTTTTGCCCCCCATTCAAATTAAATTTTGGTTTTCTCTCTACCTTAAAATTACGATTCTGCCCTCAGCTCAAAATTACGGTTTTGCCCACAGTTCAAAATTAAATTATGATTCCCCCCCACCCCCCAGCTCAAAATTATGATTTTGCTCTTAGTTTAAAATTATGATTTCGCCTTTAGCTCAAAATATAATTACGATTTTGCCCTCCCCATTGGACCAACTTTTTTTAATTTTATTTTATTTCCAGTTTAAAATTACGCTTTCGCCCTTCGTTTAAAAAATACGTTTTTACCCTCATTTCAAGATAAAATTATAATTTCGCCCCTAGCTCAAAATTACGCTTTTGCCCTCGGTTCAAAAACTCATTTTTAATTTTGTTCTCAGTTTAAATTTACGGTTTTGCCCTTTGTTTAAAATTACGGTTTTGCCCCCGTTCAAAATCAAATTTTGGTTTTCCCTCTACCTTAAATTTACGATTCTGCCCTCAGCTCAAAATTATGGTTTTGCCCACAGTTCAAAATAAAATTATGATCCCCCCCCAGCTCAAAATTATGATTTTGCTTTTAGTTTAAAATTATGATTTCGCCTTTAGCTCAAAATATAATTACGATTTTGCCCTCTATACAGACATACATGTTATGAGAGAGAAATATTCGGTTTATTGCCCCGCAACGCGGGCGGGGCAAATACAAAAATAAGTTAGAGGAATAGTGCCACACAGCTGTGTGGCACTTTCCTATTAGATCGCCCGTTTTATTATTTTCTATTTATTCTAAAATTACGGTTTCATCTTTAATTTAAAATAAAATTATGTTTTCGCCCACACTTCAAAAAAAAATTATGTTTTTATCCCTCCCTTAAAATTATGATTTTGTCTTCGGTTCAAAATTATGATTTTATCCCCAGATTACAATTATAATTTTGGCCTCAGTTCAAAATAAATTTTTGATTTTGCCTCAAACTAAAAATGACGATTCTGCATTTTCGCCCTGTTTCAAAAATTATGATTTCGCCTTCAGTTTAAAATTATGTTTTTGCCCGGTTCAAAATAAAAGTATGCTTTTGTCCCGCAATTCAAAATTACGATTTTGTCTTCAGTTCAAAATTTTGATTTTGACCCAGTTCAGATTAAAAATATAGTTTTGTCCCCATATTAAAATTTCGGTTTTGTCCTTAGTGCAAAGTTATATTACGATTTTATCTCTGGTTCAAATTTATAGTATTGCCATCACTTTAACTTTTGGCAAATTACGATTTTACCCAAGTCAACAAATACAACTTTGCCCTCAGTTCAAATTACAAGATTACTGTTGTTTTAGTTTTTTTAGCAAAACTATAAAAGTGTTTTTTTTTTTATTTTTTTACTGGATTAAATTTTTTTCCATGCCAAGGAGCTGCCTAACACTCGCTCATTAATTCTCACAAACTACAATTTTGGCCTGAGCTCAGAACTACGGTCTTGTCATCGTTTTAGTTTTTTTCCTCACAAAACTATAATAGTGTTTTTTTAATTGATTGAGAATAATTCGGCCATCGCCCCGCAACGCAGGCTGTGCATCAACTAGTTATATATATACGTACAATTTCAATGAGGGTGTACAGTTTTTACATTTGATTGGTTGACTGAGATGAATCTCTCTATTTTTCGTTGCACATGTTCGTTTATAGAATTTGTTTTCAAAGAGACATAGTTTTTTTTTTTTTTTTTCTTTTTTTTTTTTTAACAGCAAATTTGGATCACTGACGGACCACTGGAGTATCATCGTGCCACCAGCAGAACCACCCGATCATATCCATCTCCAATAGGCAATAATGCCTATACACCAACCACCCGATCATATCCATCTCCAATAGGCAATAATGCCTATACACCAATTCAGGAGGAAATCCAATAAATCTGAGAAAACCCCTTTTGTGGGAATCGAACCCATGACCTAATGGTCATAAGCCTTATCCCACCACCAAGATACCACTAGGCTACATAGTAAATGGTTGACCAGCAAAGTAGTTAAAGTGTTTAATTTTATAATTTCAGCCTCGGGTCTGGCCCTTCGCTCTCGTTTTTCCGGATTTTCTCATAAAAATCACAAAAGCAATATTTAACCAAGATAATTAACAATTTTCCCTTTTACTTTTGTTTATTACCTGAAACCTTTTGCTCTCCATATGCAACTTTGATGTATGCATTAATAATATGAGATTCACGTTGTATACTAGCTTTCAGTATTACACTTTTGAAATTTTATTCATAACTAATTAGTTTGATATTATAAATACGTTTGGTATTAGCTTATTGTCGGAAAATTACTAAACTTTACTGCCGCATATATTAAAAAAGCGGTGTATATCAGTATATGTTTTAACTTTCCTGTTCTTTTTCCTATTAATATGACTAGATTTTTGCCCGCCGCGCGTTGCGCCGGCGGGACAAAGTCGCAAACCAAGCTCACCATTAAGTGAATACATTTCAATATCATTTCTCAACCAAACAAACGAAATTTCGATTCTAATTCTAACAAATTATGGGAGAACCAAAAACTTTTAAAATTAAATTTAGATTCCACTCCATCCCGGTTGCTGGGTAGTTATTACTATTGGTTTAGTGCCGGTTGCTAGGCAGGTAACTCATTCTAATTGTGTTATCTTGAAAACAAATAAATTAAGGAATGAGAGAATTAACATTGGCCGTGACAAACGATAGTTGTACTGGATACGCTTGTGAGCGTGTCCGCAAGGCTGCTTCTTCTTGTCCTGCTTGGCGACCTTTGGGTTTGGCCTCTCACCTTGCCCGCACGCACCAATGATCCGTGAACTTTACCTGTATAATCAAATTCAAATGTCTGTGTTAAAATCTGGAATTAACAATGAGTGTTTGTTTTATAGAATGATCTCAGACCTAAAAGAATTGCTAACACCTATGTAAAAGTGTAAATATGATCCTTTAACATAATTAAATAGTTTAAGCAAGTCTTTTGAAGCAAAGATGGCTGAAGCTATTATCTAAAATCTAAATTCTATTCAAAGATTAAGTACAATAATCATCATATATGTTGCATAACCAATAAAACATGCAAAATCACTAAACTGATTCCATCACCTGATTAATTTTCAAAACAACTAAGTTGTACTTGATTAAAATTCTTCAAAAGACAGTGCATCTGTTACATTCACTTCAAAACAGATGAACTAAAAAATGTTTAAAGAAGCAAAGTAAATGGAGAAAATTGAGAGAATTAATACCGGCAGTGATGAATGGCGGTTATACTGGATACGCTTGTGAGCGCGTCCACATGGCTGCCTCTTCTTGTCCCGCTTGCGAAGGAGGTGACGGAGATGGTAGGCAGTAGTGGCGAGGGGTCATGGGGTTGGGTTGTTTACAACGGCTACCGGAGACGACAACAATGGTGATCGATGGCACAGGTTGGTGGTGGCGGACAGTAGTGTTGGTGTTGCTATCGGGAACAAACGCTGGTTTAAATGGCTCTGTAAAGAGAACAGGTTGAAAAACTATCCATCGATGATGGTACTGAGTCTTCCATACTCTCCTTGGATAAACCGATCTACGCAAAAGATTGCCTCCACCCTCCGGTAACCGCTAGCGCGACCCCTCTCTCTCTCTCTATTTCTTCTTAGAATTACCCCATCTGCTGGAAAACCACCTCCGGTCAATAAGCTTCATCATCAATACAGAACCCTCATCGTAAACACAAACACAAAAATTATAATCATAAGAAACCGTAATTTAAATCTAGATGCTTACCAGATTGCCGACATCCTTACAACCCATCATCATCGATTTCCACTTATCATCGTTCGAAGAGCGTTTCTGATTTCGTCATTCGTAATCCCGATGGGCCTTCGATTTAAGGCAATTTTGAACCCTAGTGTTCGATGAGGGTGTTTTGGATCTGGCGAGCTTTAGCGATTGCAGTGACAATGGAGGTAAAAGCACCTCCTTACACTCTTATTGATCTGGCCAGCGACCCTTTTTAAGCTCTCTCTCCTCATCTCTCTCTCTCCAAAATCCAAATACTGCATGCTTGCAAACAAATGAGAAACTAAAAAGGAACTTATAGAAATTAAAAAAACTAAAAAAGATAAATTCCAAAACTGATTATACCTAAATCATATTATGCCAATATGCTATTATATCTTCAATCTCCAAATGCCTCCTAGTTGAAACCCCACCCGTAAGGATGTTATTAGATTCGATCGCTCACCCAGGGGCGGATCTTAGTGGAGCCCCTGACAAGTTTTTCGGCCGTAGTGCTAATTTTCCGCATTTCAATCGAAATTTTGTATATATACTATGTTCGGCCCTGGCAAGTTTTTCGGCCGTAGTGCTAATTTTAGTGTCCGTGTCTTTCGGCCCTGGCAGGTTCAACGGGCAAGATCCGCCACTGCGCTCACCCCTTGCCTGGAAGGTGAAACAACAAATGCAGTTTGATTTAAAATTAACATAAAAAATATGATCAAGTAATCAAGTTGTCGGGAATGTCTTAATACCGTTCATGTGCTCAGAGTTATGATCTGTTCGTGTTGAATGAGGTTGGCCATGATCTAAAACTATCTATAGCAGCCCCTGATATACCATTTGAACTATCACCATCGTCATTTGCTGCTCAACATCATCTCACAAAACCATTCGAGATCCAAAGGTTGCAGGAATTCAGAAGAACCATCGTATTAAACTCCAATCCAATAAAAATTAGTTCTTGCTTGTAGATCTAAATAGAAACGAAACATGCAAGCCCAAAGGGGCTTGCCGGAATTCTGATCGGGAGCATATAAAGTGATAAATGGCTCACCTAGTGTCTCTCAGTTGCCGTAGGTAAGACTGATCTACTCAGATTACATACACACACCTTGAATCAGTTCGCCGGAACCCTAATATAACCAAAAGAACACTCAAAATCATACATAAACCCAACAATAAAATCAAATTCAGATAACTAAAGTTGAAAATCAAAGAACAAACCTGAACATGAAAAGTAGAAATAGAGAAAGAGCACGCCGTAAAGCCGACCAACTCCGATCATCTACGTCGGCGGGTTCGTAGAGGTAGCGAAGAAGAAGATGTAATGGCACATAGTTAGATGTGGTGGTGCGATTGGAGATGATGGCGGTGTTTCCGGTGGTGGTGCCGTACCACCTGTCGTCTCTCGCTCTCTCTGAAAGCCGTTAGGGTTTCTAAAGATGAAACTGGGGTGGAGAGCTGTGTCTTGGTGTTATCAGGGCATCGTGGCCTCCAAAAAGGGAAGAGGAAAAAGAGGGATCGAACTGCCGTTGTTTTTTGTGTTAAAACAGGTTATACCAACCACTTTAACAAATGCCCAAATGTGTGAAATGATGAAATAAAACTGTATATATACAATAATATAATGGAGTAGTTACTATTCATTGGCTTTGTTTTTTAATATATGTATAATTTTATCTTTTTAAAAATTTGTTGTCTATTTTAGTTTATTAAATGAGCTTAATTTTATTATATTGAGTGTTTTCACATCTATATATAAGGTTATTGGATTTTATCACACTTAACTATTGACTATTGGCCGCTCCCACCCTCAACTAACACTTTGACATCCGAAACCCCTAACTTAACACTTAGTGTGTTGTGGCACCACATTGTTAACTTTGCACTAACCTGGTTAGTTTTTTTTGCTGACATGGCCAACTTTTGATGACATGGCTTGTTTTTTATGAGGTGTCATGATGAGGTGACCAATTATATATATAACAATATGTGTATGTATATGTACAGAAGACAATAAATCATCCCCAAATCAAACAACCCTTATCAATATATAAAATCAAATCATCTTCATCTTCATCGGTTCTTCATCTTCATCACCGGCGATGCCGGATTCGAACATTTCCGGCCAACAAAATGGTTAGGTGTTGTAACCGTCAGTATGTTCAGCTCCGCCAGATGATATTTCAACAATTTCTCCATCGTCGTTAAGCAGATCCATTGTTGGAGGATCTGTACACGTTCTAGATCTAAAACTACTCGTTTTTTTTTATGTTTTGAAGCTCTATTTAGTGTACGAGCTGATTCGGAACGTAACAATTCTATTTGACGTCAATCGCATGAACAACTCCCTACACTGAACCTACACAGTCGGAACAACATTCCCAAGCGACTGCAAAGACCACCAAACCCACAGACGGTAGGGAGCTTCAGCCACCGCCGCCACTAGCACCACCATCATCGGTTTGTCCCATTCGGTGATAACAAATCCGGACTGTTCTTGTTTGGTGATAAAAATCGCCGGAGCTTCTGCTGTTAGAGCTCAAATTTTCAAATGTCACACCCCAACCAATGGCGGAAACATCGGAGTGAGACGAACAAAGATTGCTCATCACACATAACGCGAATTGTGACAATAGAATTAAAGATAAATTGATTTCATTCATAATAAAATGTTACAATATATGAAAGTTGAAATACCACATGTTAAATACAAGAAAACAATACAACAACAAGTATGAAATTTATACAACGTATTTGACCTAAGACGTCTAAATGTGTATCTAAGCATCAACACTACTTCAATTTCAAAGCATCGTCATCCTCAACCTGTAACATGTTTAAAATAAAGTTCAATGCAAAAGCAAAGGCGAGTATACAAGTTATCATACATAGCATAAAAGATAAGTTTCAAACAATTCCAAGTGGAAAGCTCTTGATACAAGATAAACAATAAAATCGGCATGTGTTCGACAAATCAACCCAATGATGAAACGTAATAAGCTCATGACATAACCTCAAGTTTACGGGTGGTGCGTTAATCCTATAGCGCTATATATGTCAAGGATAGGCCCGTACGAAGTTAATGATAAGTCTAACACAAAACGTATAACCCCAAGTTTAAAGTATCAAGTAATCAAGTAGGCATGCATGTATAAGGAATGTTTGTGCATTTATGAATAAAGTTTAAGTGTAAATTTATAGTTTAACATGTTACACCCCAAAGGTGATTGTCACACCCCTAATTTCCACGTGTCACCGGTGGGCCCGGTGGGGGTTCCGTGATGTAGTTGATATCGTCATAGTCAAACATACAATAATTAAATGCACAGCGGAAGCAAAAGAAAGATTTATTTCAACATAAATTATTGCAATATTCAAGTATCACAAAATGTCGAATTAGATCCACAGGCAGATTCAAACAAAAAGGAAACTTCATTTCAACAGACTTCATGCATCCTAAGCTTGCGAGACTTCTATGGATGCTTAAGGAGTGACCAGCCTATTACGCGTAGTACCTGCACTTAGCCTTTTTGGAAAATACGTCAGTTTACACTGGTAAATACAATTTAACTGACTCATTTTGAAAATGTTTAAAATTGATTTAAATGCTCATGGCATAAAACTTTTTATAACTTGGGATAATTATTTGCTTAATAATCTTGTAAAAGAATTACATGTTCGTTATGCATTCAGTGGCCCGGGTCGTGCCGAGTAAAGTTCAATAGACACACCACTTAATATAATACCGTCGCAAGACTTCTCTCGGCCGACGATTATACAATAATGAAATGCACAACGGGTGTACGCCTACACCCGTGTACTAAGGTCGTGGCCATTCTTTGAATGATGCCAAGGATATCCGGGACATGGTCATTAAACCCCCAAAGGCGTTAAACAAACAAAATAGCATTTTTAAACGGGTTAATTTGACAACACTTAGCCATCAATTGGTTAAGGTCAATTCCCCGACCAAGCGGTATTTTATATACCGTACCCCAAGCCCGTATAGGGAAAATAAGTTAAACATATTTACCTGAGCAAGGTATAAATCAAAAACAGCGAGTGCACGTAGCTTTTACTGGGCTCCTAGATCTGGAAATTAAGGTTTTAATAACCTATTAGAATTCTAACGGGTCTTAAGCTTAGACCGGTTAGTTAAAAAGGAAAAATTACAGTTTTAAACGCACAATAAGGCGAAGACCATTTTAGAATGTGGTTTTGACCCAACAAGCTTGCATACTTGTTTAATATGGGTAATATAATCACATTCGGGATTTTGAGATCGAAAAGATATGGTTTGACCCGTTTCGGCTAAAATGGCCAAACTAGTCACATAAGCCGATCCGAACGCGTATAGTGCGTAACGAGTAACCATAAGAGTCAAATACAAGTTTCTGAAGTCAATATGCTTAAAATATGTTGTGATATCAGAATGATACCTTCCATTATGCCCCAAATAGTTTTAAACCAAAACTATGCCTCATAAGGGCGTTTTGGTCATTTTATAAGGTGTAAAAGGGTTAAAATGATAACCTGAGTTACAGGTCTGATTAAATTAGTAAATATACTTAATTTACTAAGTTATAACAGTAGGGTAGCAAGTCTATGTGAAATTTATTATCTTTAACCTTACTATGCACCGTAGGGGCATTTTGGTAAATTCACATGTGCCTAAAAGGTCAATTCTGGAACTCTGAGTTCAAAACACTTGCCTACTGTTTAAAATATAAAAATTCACTAATTACATCAGTAGGTTCAATCCCTTAAGCTTAATAAGGTTTTAGAGCACACTTATGCGTTAAAAATGCCTAAAAAGGCGATTTGGAGCCATTTCCGGGTTTTCTGTAAAAAGCTGATATTTTTAATATTCCAGAAGGCTCAAAATAATTTATTTATCATAACAAATCAGTAGAAATTGGTTTGAGGTCAAAAGGATTTGTAAAACTCAATTTATGGCTAAAAAGGGCAAAACCGACATAAACCGAATTAATCTTAGAACACTAAGTTATGCTCAGCCTAAAAATAATTAAAAATCACCAATAATCCCAAAATATTATTTTATAACAGTGGGTAAAAAGTTTGGTATAAAAATTTGGGTTTTGATAGGCTATACGTAATTTACGCCATTTAATTAGTAAAGAAGCTCCTAATTACGCTATTGAGCATAACTCTTAATCTAGACCTCAAACTGACTTCAAATTTTGGGTGCAAGTTTATAAATCAGTAGCTAAGGTGTCTACCCCTTTACATTTTCAAAAATCACATTTTAAGGTCAAATGGGCATAATGGTCAACATATAAGCGATTAACGGAAACATACATGTGAATAGGATATCTAATGAACCGAGTTGTATAATCTCAGAGAGTTATACTAACATGCAAATAGGTCCAAAAGAAGTTCTAAGGCAAACCTAATCTTGGCTTAACGGTTCAGAACTGATAGTCAAAGCAATAGTTAAACTTTGCGACTTTTGGTTCCAAACCGAGCTTAAACTGAAAATTGTCGAGTTGAACATGTCGGAACATGTTCTTACATTAATTACCAAGTTATTTTAATGATCAAACGGATTGCATGTAACCTACATTGCTAATTATGCATTAATTTGCATATAACCCTTCTGTTGACTTTTTATAATAAACTTTGACTCGACAATTAGCATAGTTAGAGTGGGAATCTGGAAATACCCTTTTAAGGGTTTGTTACCCACATAATTACCTACTTAGAGGTACTTTTAATTCGTGATTTGACAGAGTACATTTTATTAATCACGAAGTCAAAGCTTAATTACGACGGTTTGACTTTTAGCTAATTAACTAGGCTAAAACGGATTAGGAAGGGTTAAGGACACTTACAAGAGTCCTAATTGAGATTAGAGATCACTAGGAAGATGGCTTGCAGTCCAGAGAGCTCCAGAAGTGAACTTTTGAAAGTGGGTGTTCAAATGGTTACAACATGAGATCCTTATATAGTGAATTTAATCTCCTAAGATGGTGCCACAAGAGTCTATGAGTGTAACCAGATGAAGACAAGTGCCCCCTAGTGCATGAAAAACCATTGGAGAGGCTCTGGTATTAGAAAACAAGCCATTGAAGTCGGTTACAGACCTGAACTGGCAGCTGCCAAAACTTTCTGTCGCTGGCACCCTGACGCGGCCCGCATGAGGGTATATGGGATTCTAATGCGGGCCGCCTGGACCGGCAAAACCTGCCAAACAAGTTTCATCTTTTGCACTTTTGGTCCCTGGTCCTTTGTAACGTGGTTTTAAGCTTTGTTTTTGCACTTTTGACCTCTTAACCTTATTTTTAAAGGTCTTGGGACTTTTACTAACTTGGTTAAGTCCTTGACCAACCTTGTAACCACTCATAAGGCCATAGAATTCAATGTTGACGCTTTTAACCCCTCGAACACGAATTTGATCATAACTTTCTCATACGATAACGAAACTTTATGAAATTTTAACCACATATTCTAGTGAGTATAATTTATCATTACAGAGCTTCGGGTCTGCCAAAAGATCACTCAGAGGTATACTTTGCACATGTTGACACTTTTAGCCCCTGTAGTTTGTAATTCCTCACTTTCTTTCATGTCTAGCTTCGTATGATCCATGATTTATTCGTTGGAAGGTATAAACATTATGTAGGGCTATTTTTGAATATATTTATCCATTGTTGACACTTTGGACCCTTATTTTCACATAGTTTTCCCGTTTGTCAACTTTAGTCCCTCCAAAGTATTCTTTCTCACGTTCAGAGCTTATGACACGTGTTTATACATTATTGGACACAAATTTTCTAGGTGTTACATCCTCACCCCCTTAAAAGAAATATCGTCCTCGAGATTTAAGGAAACAGATGAGGGTATTTCTCTTTCATTGTGGATTCTAGCTCCCACGTGTATTCGGGACCTCTGCGGGCATCCCACTTTACTTTGACAATAGGCACAAGCTTTCTCCGAAGCTTCTTTACCTGTCGATCCTCAATCGACACAGGTTATATGCACATCTGTGTGTGGTATGACTAGTGACTCATCAGCTAGACATTTCTTCAGATTGCAGACGTGAAATACATTATGAATACCATCGAGCTCTTCAGGTAAGTTTAACTTGTAAGCCACTGATCCTACACATTCGATGATCTCGAATGGTCCTATATACCCTGGGCTTAACTTACCTTTCTTACCAAATCGCATCACCCCTTTCCAAGGTGATACTTTGAGCAAAACTTTATCGCCAACCTCAAACTTGAGAGGTTTTCGCCTTTCATCCGCATAGCTCTTCTGCCTGTCTCGAGCAGCTTTCAGGTGGTCGCGAATTTGGACAATCTTGTCCGTTGTCTCGAAGACTAAGTCAGGACCTGATAATTGGGTATCCCCTACTTCTGCCCAGCAGATGGGCGTTCTGCACTTTCTACCATATAGTGCCTCAAAAGGCGCAGCCTTAATGCTAGTATGGTAGCTATTATTGTAGGAGAACTCGACCAATGGTAAATGCCTGTCCCAACTAACTCCTAGATCAATTACACATGCACGCAGCATGTCTTCCAACGTTTGGATAGTACGCTCACTCTGCCCATCCGTCTGAGGATGGTAAGCCGTACTGAAATTCAATTGAGTGCCCAGAGACTGTTGGAAACTCTTCCAGAAATGAGATGTGTATCTAGTATCCCGATCTGAGATAATAGATACTGGTACGCCATGCAAGGACACAATCTTATCCACATATAGTTGGGCTAACATGTCAGAACTGAAGGTCTCTTTAATGGGCAGGAAATGTGCTGACTTAGTCAGTCTATCAACTATGACCCATATAGTATCATTTCCCTTCGGCGTCTTAGGCAGTTTGGTGATGAAGTCCATCGTTACCATTTCCCATTTCCAAGTGGGAATTTCAGGCTGTTGCAGCAAACCTGACGGCTTCTGATGTTCAGCTTTGACTTTAGCACACGTCAAGCATTTAGCTACATAAGCAGCTATAGACTTTTTCAAGCCTATCCACCAATAATGCCTTTAAATCCTGGTACATCTTATCAGCTCCAGGATGAACGGAATACTTGGAACTGTGGGCTTTCTTGAGGATAACATCTCGAAGTCCTCCATATACAGGAACCCATATTCGTCCATTTAACCTCAACATTCCGTCCTTATCGTAGGACAACTGTTCTTCAGTCACTCCTAGTTTTTCCTCAGGATAGTTGTAACAACTCTCACAAAAAATTAATAATTAGGATGATAATTATCCAATAAGGAAACCCTAATTAAGACACCCATGTAATTCTGCATAAACCCTAAAATTTCCAGAACAATCGGAATCAGGATCAGGGCCCCTAAAACTCAAGGGGGGTAAACCCTAGTTGATAATTATCAACAAAAACTCATTGTTAAATTTTAACTGGACAAAATTTATAAGTCAGCAAGCCTAGTCCCGAACCTAGGCAGCCTATATTTAGACTGCTTCCCTTACGGACCGTAAGGGAAATGGCATACGGTCCGTAAGCAAGGCCCAAAAATTAGTATAAATAGCAGACATCGGGACTTGCATTCTGTTCTTGTTTCGACGAAGAAATTCGTTGTGTATGAAGAGTTATAGCACAATCAGTTCAATAACACACACAATTCACGAAGTGCTGCCGCAATCAGGGTATTAACTCGATCGCTATTACGATTCAACGTCCGATTGATTATAACTATCCAATGATTTCTTGAGTGCTGCTCAAATTGAGCTTATACTTTGTTATTCATCGTGATTTCGACTTGAATGTTTGAGTGCTTTTCGAATTCGGACTATACTCTGTCATTCGTTGCGAATCCGTTGAATTGTTAAGTATTGCACTTGTTAGTCGTTGTGAGGGTTTAATCTCGTGAATTGACGTAACTGCTGTATTAGTTACTAAACCCGTTTGTGTGTGCGTTGTTATTTAAATTAGGTTAATCAGGGCTATTCAGTAGGCTTATACTCTGCTCGTTAAACCTGCAATGTGAGTTATTCTCTTTTTATCAACTGTTTTACAATACCTCAAATTATTTTCAAAAGTTATAATTACAGGGACTAAGTCGTGGATATCTTGAATCACTGGCTAGTGGGGTATTGTGCACATTACTACTTTTCTCCCAGTTAGGTTCATTGACCTACTAGGGATAATCATCACTATTTGGGTTCATTGACCTGATAGTGGTTTGATCATCGTCACCATTGTGACATGTCACCATTGTGACACAGTGAAATATAAGATATAAACCATTGTAATAGCTCTTATGCTGTAATTTATAACTAAGGGTCATTTTATAAAACCTGAATGAACTCACTCAGTATTTCCCCGCTGACAAAATCTTTTTCAAACATGTTTCAGGTGATCTGTTGTGAGCAAAGAACGGTGCCGTGAAGCACTACAAGCTTAGAAAAGTGGCTCAATGTAAATAAATAAAGAAACATGTTTTGAGAAATAAAGATTTCCCAGTGAAATCACCTTATTGTAAATTATGGGATTTTATGCCTAAATTATATAAACGGACAGTTTTAAATATTAAAAGATCCTGTTTAAAAAAAAAAAAAGACTTCCGCTGTCGCCTAAATTAAATACCGCAGGTTTCTGTCACGCGGCTCCTGAAACGGGTCAAATCGGGTCGGGGGCCGTGACAGAAAAAGGTGGTATCAGAGCCACTTCTCAAGCCACTGATTTAAGCCAATTAAGTATTTAGAAAATACTTAATTTTTATTAATTGCTCTTTTGTGATTATGTGTTTTATTATCTGACTAATTGTGTACAGTATGGGCAGATCTTTTAATGCTAGCCACTGTAGCAGTAAATACAAATCTTTAAATATTTTGATTCAAGTTTTAGCGCCCTTATTAAATATAAGCCAGAAACTTGATTCAGTAAATAAATAAATAAATTTACAAATAAAACCAAGTGTGTTTTAAATTTTAGTAGTTTTGGTAGTTACCCAGTATGAAATAATATTTAAAAGTTTTTCTATAAAATTTTTGTTATAAATTTTAACTTAGTAATTGTGTGTATTTTGCTAAACAGCATGAGTAACTTGTCGGACGCCCTTCAGAATTTAAATCTTTACCCAGTAAGAATAGAGGTTTCCAGAGATTTCAATAGATATATACCAGACATAGAAGAACCTATAGAATTCAACAATTTACCTCTCGAGAAACCCAAGTCTAAGGAAATAGAAATTGAGGAAAGTTCTAGGCAAATTGAAAGGTTACCATCTCAGGAAGAGTTAGATTTTATATTGGCAAGCTATAATACCATTAAGCTTGTTAACGAAAATGTTTTTATTCACTCTCTTGAAACACAACTACCAATGAACTTAGAACCAGCTATTCCAAACCCTGCAACCCATTCGCAAATAGACGAATGGTTGATTAATGAAATACAGTTACAAAACCATCCCTATAAGCTTTTTCCTCGGTTCAATTCAGAACCTTTACCAAATCCACCAATAAGTAACGAGAATACGGCTGAACTTCGCCTTGGTGAAGAACTAATAGATATTGGGAATAGGATCCAAAAGATTGGGGGACAGATCTCCTGGAATATACGATAAGAGGGACACCATTACTAGAATATCATCTGACAAAAGGATAGGGGATTTATGGAACTGTGCTTGTGTAATAGTAATGGTAAAAAAATCAGTCTGTAAAATAATTACAAGGTAAAAGTATGTATTGATATCTACTATAAAATATAAAAATGGGAATCGAGAAATCGATAGTTCTGGTTATATGTATATTGTGAAATTTGTATGATAATTTTAGGTATAATTGTTTGATACTAATAAAATATATATTTATATATATAATAATTATCAGATGGAAACACGAATAATGAACCAGTTAATGACTCTGAGCAACAACCGGGGGATCAATATATGACTAGGCAAGATATAGAAAATATCGTTGCTCAAGGGATAGCCAACACTATTCCAACAATGATTGCTCAAGGGATAGCCAACGCTATTCCAGCAATCGTTGCTGCTGTTAAAAATCCAAATAGAACTACAACAAATCGTTCCTAGCAAACGTATTTCTGAAGATAACTTCAGTAATAGCGTAAACGGAGGCAATAATCATGTTAATCATGATAATGAACCACGACAAGCTCCGCTCCCTAAGAAAATGAAAGCTGCAACGCCTGGTTGCACTTACAAAGAATTTCTTGCTTGTAAACCATCTGAGTTTGCAGGCAATGAAGGAGCGACTGCGGCACTACGTTGGTTAGAGAAAACTGAGGCAGTAATTGCCATAAGTAAATGTGCTCAGGATGATCAGGTCATGTACGCGTCAAACCTTTTCAAAAAAGGGGCGCTAGAATGGTGGAATACGGTGTTACAAGCAAAAGGAAGAAGGATAGCGTATGCTATGAACTGGGAAGAATTTAAGAACTTGGTCTAAAGAAAATTCTGTCCCGAATATGAAAAGGAACAAATGACAAATAAGTTTTTAACCCACCGGATGGTAGATATAGATTGCCAAAAGTATACTTCGACATTTTTCGAGTATGCTCGAGTAGTCCCAACCCTGGCTTCGCCAGAACCGGTACTTATTTCTCGTTATATTTGGGGATTGATTGCTGAAATCCGTAACATCGTCAAGGCTGTGAAACCTCGCACGATTGATGATGCGGTAGATTTAGCCAATACTCTGACTGACGAACTAGTACGGACAAGAGAAGAAAATAGAAGGAAGGAAGTAGCCCAAAAGATTACCCAAGTATTCCGTTCGGGTAACCATAACAATTTCAAGAAAGGAGGGAATGGGCAATCTTCCACTAGTCCATTTTGCAATTCTTGCAAAAGAAAGCATTTTGGAAGATGCAAAGGATATTGCAATTTTTGCAAAATTCCGGGGCATCAAGAAGAGGACTGCATGAGGAAGAGATTTTCAGTCTGCTACAACTGTGGAGAAGCTGGACATCTTAGGCCAGATTGTCCAAAACTGAACAAATTATCTAACAATAAAGCCAAACCGGCAGAAGAAGCAAAAAGGAATGTAAGAGCCTTCCAACTGACTGCTCAGGAAGCAGAGCTCATTCCAGATGTGATAGCCGGTACGTTCTTAGTTTACAACGTTTACACAAAAGTATTATTTAACTCTGGTGCAAACCAAAGTTTTATAAATACTTCATTCTGTCGAACTCTTAATTTACCATTAACCAAACATTAGGCAGATCTTTACAGTCGAAACGGCAAAAGGAAAATATAAGACCCTCAGGTCATAAATTCTTTGCAAACCAAATTCCTATGAAATTAGCCGAATTTGATGTTGTGTTAGGAATGGATTGGTTAGTAACCAACCATGCTCGAATTCTCTGTGATAAGAACTTTATAGAAATTCAGGCACCCGTCGGAGAAGTATTGTGATTATAGGAAATAAACCACGTAAGGTTACGAAGTTCATATCAGTAATAAAAGTTGCTAGTTATGAACAAAAGCAAGGTATAGTATCTATGATTCCAATAATCATTAGTACTAAAAGTAGAAGAACTTAAGGAAATTCCTGTAGTTTCAGAATACCTAGATGTATTCTCAGAAGAAGTACTAGGATTACCACCAGATAGGGAGATAGAATTTAGAATTAATCTAATTCCAGGAACTATACCAATAGCCAAGGCACCTTATCGATTAGCACCCACCTGAATGCTCAAATTGGAAAAACAGTTAGATGAATTACTAAGCAAAGGATTTATACAACCTAGTTCATTCCCTTGGAGAATATCTGTATGTTTGCTAAGAAAAAGGATGGATCGATGAAAATGTGTATTAATTATATAGAGAATGAAATAAGGTTACAATTAAGAATCGATACCATTACTTAGGATTGATGATTTTTTCGATCAACTTCAAGGAGCTAGATACTTTTCTAAGATATATCAATTGAAAGTACAAGAAGAAGACATACCTAAAACTGCTTACAGAACTAGGTATGGTCATTATGAGTTTACAGTCATTCTCTTTGGATTAACAAATGCTCCAGCAGCATTTATGGACATGATGAATAGGATCTGTAAACCATATTTGGATAAATTTGTAATTCTCTTCATCGAGGATATACTTATTTATTCCAAAAGTCAGGAAGAACATTGTAAGCACCTGCATGCACGCTTAACTTTGTTAAGAAAGGAAAAGCTTTATGCCAAATTCTCGAAGTATGAATTTTGGCTGCCAGAAGTACAATTTTTAGGTCATATGATGAATCATGAAGGTATTCACGTAGATCCTGATAAGATAGCAGCAATTACCAAATAGAAGGTTCCGCAATCCGCAATGGAAATTAGGAATTTGTAAGTTTAGCCAGATACTATAAGCAGTTTATTAAGGATTTTTCCAAGATAGCTATATCATTAACTAAGCAAAAACAATTAAGTTTGAATAAGGACCTAAACAAAAAGAAGCCTTTAACATAAATTAACAAATGTTCCAATCCTAACCTTACCAGAAGGAACAGAAGATTTTTTAAAAAAAAATATGGTGATGCTTCAAAGCTAGGATTTGGATGTGTGGTAATACAACGCAAAAAGGTAATTGAGTATACATCAAGGAAATTGAAAAAGCACGAAGAAAGCTATACTACTCATGACTTAGAATTAGAAGCCATAATTTTGCCCTTAAGATTTGGAGACATTATCTGTATAGAAGTAAGTTTACTGTCTATACGGGTCATAAGAATTAATATATCGGGCAAAAAGAATTAAACATGAGGAAAAGGAGATCCTAAGTGATTACGACTGTGATATTCAGTATCACGAAGGAAAGGCTGAAGACGGCTAGGGATCGCCAGAAGAGTTATACAGATAATAGACAAAAGCCATTGGAGTTTCAAGTTGGAGACAAAATGTTATTAAAAGTATCTCCTTGGAAAGGAGTTGTTAGATTCGGTAAGAAAGGAAAGCTAAGTCCAAGGTACGTAGGACCATTTCCCGTGATCCAACATCTAGGACCAGTTGCTTATCGTTTACAACTACCAGAAGAGTTAGCTGGAGTACATGATGTATTTCATGTATCCAAACTCAAGAAATGTCTATCAGACGAATCCCTGGTAATATATCTCTTCAAGATATAGAGGTAAATGAAAATTTTAAATTTATAAGGAAACCCCTACAAGTAGAAAACAGGGAAGTCAAGTTTCTCAAAAACAAGCGACTAGTACTAGTGAAGGTCAAATGGGAATCCAAGAGAGGACCAGAATACACTTGGGAACTGGAATCAGAAATGAAGCAAAAATACCCTCATCTATTTCAGTAAATCTCGAGGACGAGATTTTTCTTAAGGTGGGGAGGATGTAACAACTCTCACAAAAAATTAATACTTAGGATGATAATTATCCAATAAGGAAACCCTAATTAAGACACCCAAGTAATTCTGCATAAACCCTAAAATTTCCAGAACAATCGGAATCAGGATCAGGGCCCCTAAAACTCAAGGAGGGTAAACCCTAGTTGATAATTATCAACATAAACTCGTTGTTAAATTTTAATTGGACAAAATTTATAAGTCAGCAAGCCTAGTCCCGAACCTAGGCAGCCTATATTTAGACTGCTTCCCTTACGGACCGTAAGGGAAATGGCATACGGTCCGTAAGCAAGGCCCAAAAATTAGTATAAATAGCAGACATCGGGACTTGCATTATGTTCTTGTTTCGACGAAGAAATTCGTTGTGTACGAAGAGTTATAGCACAATCAGTTCAATAACACACACAATTCACGAAGTGCTGCCGCAATCAGGGTATTAACTCGATCGCTATTACGATTCAACGTCCGATTGATTATAACTATCCAACGATTTCTTGAGTGCTGCTCAAATTGAGCTTATACTTTGTTATTCATCGTGATTTCGACTTGAATGTTTGAGTGCTGTTCGAATTCGGACTATACTCTGTCATTCGTTGCGAATCCGTTGAATTGTTAAGTATTGCACTTGTTAATCGTTGTGAGGGTTTAATCTCGTGAATTGACGTAACTGCTGTATTAGTTACTAAACCCGTTTGTGTGTGCGTTGTTATTTAAATTAGGTTAATCAGGGCTATTCAGTAGGCTTATACGCTGCTCGTTAAATCTGCAATGTGAGTTATTCTCTTTTTATCAACTGTTTTACACTACCTCAAATTACTTTCAAAAGTTATAATTACAGGGACTAAGTCGTGGATATCTTGAATCACTGGCTAGTGGGCTATTGTGCACATTACTACTTTTCTCCCAGTTAGGTTCATTGACCTACTAGGGATAATCATCACTATTTGGGTTCATTGACCTGATAGTGGTTTGATCATCGTCACCATTGTGACATGTCACCATTGTGACACAGTGAAATATAAGATATAAACCATTGTAATAGCTCTTATGCTGTAATTTATAACTAAGGGTCATTTTATAAAACCTGAATGAACTCACTCAGTATTTCCCCGCTGACAAAATCTTTTTCAAACATGTTTCAGGTGATCTGTTGTGAGCAAAGAACGGTGCCGTGAAGCACTACAAGCTTAGAAAAGTGGCTCAATGTAAATAAATAAAGAAACATGTTTTGAGAAATAAAGATTTCCCAGTGAAATCACCTTATTGTAAATTATGGGATTTTATGCCTAAATTATATAAACGGGCAGTTTTAAATATTAAAAGATCCTGTTTAAAAAAAACAAAGACTTCCGTTGTCGCCTAAATTAAATACCGCAGGTTTCTGTCACGCGGCTCCTGAAACGGGTCAAACCGGGTCGGGGGCCGTGACAATAGTTAGCTTCCAACACAGCTTCCTTTTGTGCAGCTAACAACCTTTCATTCAAACTATTCTTAATTTCAATGCTCTTGGCATTGATCCTTATCGGCTTCACTCTTTCCTCCTGCTCAAGGCATCTGCGACTACATTGGCCTTGCCTGGATGGTATCTTATTTCACAATCATAATCGTTCAAGGTTTCCATCCATCGTCGCTGCCTCATGTTCAAATCCTTCTGATTGAACAGGTGTTGAAGGCTCTTGTGATCAGAGTAGATCACAGATTTAGTCCCATATAGGTAATGCCTCCAAAGCTTGAGTGCAAATACAACAGCACCCAATTCCAAGTCATGGGTGGTGTAATTCTTCTCGTGCACCTTTAGTTGACGTGAAGCGTAGGCAATGACCTTGCCCTTTTGCATTAACACACAACCCATTCCGGTGTGTGATGCATCACAATACACTACAAATTCTTCAATGCCTTCAGGTAGAGTCAGCACTAGAGCGTTACTTAACTTCTTCTTCAAGATATCAAAAGATTCTTGCTGCTTAGGCCCCCAATTAAACTTAATGTTCTTACGTGTTAACGAAGTTAAGGGTGCAGCAATCCTTGAGAAGTTTTCAATAAAACGCCTATAGTATCCAGCCAAACCTAGGAAGCTACGAATCTCTGAAGGCGTCTTTGGCTCTTGCCAATTCATAATAGCTTCTATCTTTGCGGGATCCACTTGAATTCCACGTTCGCTCACAACATGTCCAAGGAACTGGACTTCGCGAAGCCAAAATTCACACTTTGAAAACTTGGCATAGAGCTTCTTTTGATGGAGCAACTTAAGAATGCACCGAAGATGCTTCTCATGGTCCGCTTGGTTCTTCGAGTAAATGAGGATGTCATCGATGAAGACGATGACAAATTTATCCAGATAAGGCTTGCATACACGATTCATGAGATCCATGAATGCGGCAGGTGCGTTGGTGAGCCCAAAAGGCATCACTAGGAACTCATAATGACCATATCGAGTCCTAAACGCGGTCTTATGTACATCCTCCTCCTTGACCTTCAGTTGATGATAGCCTGACCTGAGATCTATCTTGGAAAAGTAACTCGCTCCCTGTAGCTGGTCGAATAGATCATCGATTCTAGGTAAAGGATATCTGTTCTTGATAGTAACCTTGTTTAGCTCACGGTAATCAATGCATAGACGCATTGATCCATCCTTCTTTTTAACAAACAGGATTGGTGCTCCCCATGGAGACGAACTAGGTCTAATAAAACCTTTAGCTAGCAAATCATCTAGCTGTGTCCTTAATTCCTTCATCTCCGTTGGTGCTAATCTATATGGTGCTCTGGCCACTGGTGCAGCTCCGGGGATGATGTCAATCCTAAATTCCACCTGCCTGTCTGGTGGCAAACCAGGTAGTTCTTCCGGAAAAACCTCGGGATAATCAGAAATGACTGGTATGTCTTCGATCTTGGGCTTCTTCTCGTCAATGGTTACCCCATATAAATGACACAACCCTTACTCATGCATCTGGATGCCTTAAGCATGGCCACTTGCTCTGGCAATCCATGTTGAGTATCCCCCAGAATAGTGAGTGGCTCACCAGATAGGGTCTTGATTACTACCTGCTTCTTGTTGCACACTATCTGGGCTTGGTTATGCGATAACCAATCCATTCCTATTACTATATCAAAGCCTGCTAGCTTAAAGGGTAACAAGGACAAAGGAAAAGAGTGGTTCCTAATGGATAGGACACATCCATCTAATACAGTCGAAACTGTTTCTATTGATCCATCAGCTAATTCCACTTCATATTTCATACCTAGGGTTTTAACAGGTAATTTCAATAATTCACAGAACTTATTATCTACAAAAGATCTATCCGCCCCAGAGTCAAACAATATCCTTGCGTAGACATCATTAATGAGAAAAGTACCTGTTATGACATTATCATCCTGGATAGCTTCCTTTGCATCCATGCGGAAGACCCTTGCATTAGTCTTCTTTCCCTCCTCTGCTTTCTTTGCAAGCTTCGGGCAGTTGGGTCTAATATGCCCCTTCTCATTACAATGGAAACATGTGGCATCCTTGAGTTTCTTACAGTCTATTGCCTTGTGATCCGGGGACTTACAGATTCCACATGCTTTTGGTTGGGACTGCGATCTTGACTCTTGCCTGCATTTCCCAAAGTGGTGCTTCTTACAATCCTTGCACCGGGGTTTATCACCCGACTGATGATCACCCGTTTTAGATTCCGACCCTTTCTTCTGGTCGTTGTTTCCCTTACGCTTCTTATCTGAGCGTCGCGAACCATCATCTTCGCGTTTTCGTTTCTCGGCATCTGCAGCCCTCAGGGATCTCTGTCTAACTGCGTCTAGTGTAAGGGACAGAGATATGTCAGCTACTGATCGAAATGTTGTGGGCCGAGAGGCCTTGACACTTGCTTTAATTTCTGGGGCCAGACCCCCAATGAAACGGGCTATCCTCTTTGGTTCAGGTGTTACAAGATAAGGAACTAGCCTTGACAAGGTATTGAAGGTTGTGAGGTAAGCCTGACAGTCCAGGTTCTTCATTACTAGAGACAGAAAATCGGACTCTATTCTTTCGACCTCGTGCTGAGGGCAGTAATTCTCTTTGATCAGGGCAACAAATTGTTCCCAAGACATGTTGTATAGAGGTACCTTTCCGGTGGCTTGAATCAACGACTTCCACCATGATAGGGCATCACCCTTGAAAGATTGTGACACAAACTTCACAATATCTCTTTCAGCACAGCCACTTATATCTACCACTGTTTCCATTTCATCAAGCCAAGTCATACAGTCCACTGCCCCCTTCTCCCCAGTAAAATCCCGGGGTTTACAAGACACGAAGTATTTATACGTGCAACCCTTGGCACGTGGGGTATCATCGAACACGATCTTCTTGGAATGATCACCATTCTCATTCGAAGAATGTCTATCATCATCCTTCTTAGTTTCTTCCTTTTTAGACTTGGGTTGGACAGAAGGTGGCTTGCTGTGAGACTCCGAGTGAGTCTTGGATCTGTTATGTGGTGTAGACAAGGTCCTACTATGGGTCCCACTGTACTCACTGTACTGTCTTTCTAATGCCTTTGTAACCGCATCATCCACAAGCGCTTTCAGCTCTGCGCCAGTTAACTGTATTTTCGCATTATCGTGATTCTCTACCGGACGACTGTTTACTTCGTCCGACCCCGCCATATAGCTTCAATTGCTACATATAGACAATAATAGGCAAGGTTTTATTTAGAAGCTAATACAGTATTTTATATTTTTATTAACCATGGTTTTAAATAGCCATTGCTGGTTAATTTATTAATCAAATATTTATTCAGGATCTTTATTATAATCCAATATTAGAATTAAGAATTATCATATAACTTAGTCACGAAGATAGTGTTAATCTCTAACCCGGATTCTTACAGGATCAAGGTATTAGGGTTTGAATCACAGTTCATTACCCTATTCTAGACAGTGAGTTGCAGACTCCAACTGTCTCTTAGTCCCTAGGACATTAATATATATATATATATATACATATATATATATTACCCGTAGGCACTTTATCCCCAAGGGATGGTTATTTAAATACAGGGAAGTTTAAATTAACCCAATTTAAAGATGGCTTATGTGATTTATATTGCATCACAATTTGCCTGATATGGTAACATACATACAGATATTAACAAAGTTTTGGAATCTTTTAGACAGGTTTTACCATCTTGGCCATGTCTGCGACGACACGTGGCTAGGTTTTACCCCTAAGATTCTCTTTTAACATAACGCAGATCAATCCTAAGTTGAAACGTTAATTATGGACCTGAATCAAATTATGGAGATACCATCTTGGCCTTGTCTTAAAATGACACGTGGCTAGGTCTTGTCCCTTTTTAGATTGTGGCATTTTATGTTAATGGTAGGTCTTCTTTATTTTAGGAAGTGTCATTTTCATTTTACTTTTTATTCTAAGTTTATTCATATACTTATTTATAATAACAATCATGAAAATTTAAATGCAACATTTCACAAATAAAGATTTAACAGTACAATATTTGCCCTAAACGGGACTTCTACAAATAACATGCCCACGCAGGGGCGAAATACAACAAACAACAAACAAACTAACCCACGAAGGGGTCAACTGAAAGACATGCCCACGCAGGGGCAGAATACAAAAAGACAAGCTCGCGCAGGAGCTGAATACAGAAACAACAAGTCCACGCAGGGACTGATTACAATTAAATAATAAAGATCTTCAATAATCCCTTCTTTTGGACTTTCCTTTGATCAAATCTGATAGTCCTTTGAAGAAACCTCTGTTGTGTCTGCGCTCAGTTTGGATTTCCCGTTCACAACGGTCCAGTCTCTCAAGGACCTCCTGCTGGTGCTCTGGCGGGATAAGTTGTTGCTGCGGCAGTTGGTACAATGGTTGAGGAGGTGGTGGCTGCTGGTACACATATGGAGGGTACCCGGTAGTCCGAGGACCACCATAGGGCCCTTCAGGGTGTCGAGCGTTGTAATCCCACGCCTCCTGATATGGGTCCACGTTAGCATAGTTAAAGCTGTTGTGGCCCGGTATTTCAAACGGGTTGTATGCCGCGGAACCGGCATAAGCAGGGTTTGGGTTGTCAAAACCCGACGGAGGTGCCATAGGCACTAAGTTGACCTCTGGAATGGGGTTTGATGGACCCCCCATTTGTGGTTCTTCCTCTTCCTCCTGGAGTGGCGGATAATGACTACCACTCGATGGTTGGGGAGTGCTGATGCGTACTCCCCCTCGCACGGACATCCGTGCGTTTGACCTCCTCCACCTCGGTGGCTCCGGGGGCGGTTGTTGCTCCACTGGTGGTGGTGGTGGCGGAGTGACTGCCACAAATCGTTGATCCTCAGAAGGATCCTGTTGCTGCTGTTGCTGATATGGGGACGAGTGTTCAGAGGGCGTGAAGTACCAGTCCCACTGCTTGAACCTCTCCTGGTAACTGTCCGGACCGCGGTACGGCGATCCGTGGAATGATGACCCATCTGAGATCTCGATGGGGTGGTTCGGCGTCCCTGTAGCAAGCTCCATGGGGTCAGTATCTTCGTCCATGTCGTTTTCCCCAGAGAAGTGGTCTTCTGGTCCAAGTGGGTTAAAACCCACGGGTTCTGGAAAAATGTTGGCCGGGTTGAACCGGCTTTGGAAGACTGGGGTTGGGTCACCAAAGGAGTGGTGAGAGTTGGATCTCTGCAAGGGTATGAAAGAGGGTGGTTGCTCGTTGGGCTCATTTTCCGATTGGGGCCCAAAGGAATGCTGGTAAGAAGGTGAAGAGCTGAGGGAGACTGACCGCCTCCCGGGTTCAACATAGAGCCTCCACGGCTCTTGTGGGCTCGTGCTCATGGTAATGGATGGTGTTTGCCGGTGCGAAGGTCCGGCTTTGTGATCGTGACCCGTGACTGGGCCCTTGCCTCGTCCGCGAAGAAATCTTGGTGGCATTTTGACCTGCATACATGTTTTAGATAACAACAACAATATATAATAATAATAAGATCCAAAAATAAAACAAAACAGAGTTTGTCCTATGTTCTTTGTCTAGACTCGGAACTCGAGGAATGTGCATTTATTTAACTGAGATTAAACACAGAAGGCTAGTGTTTAATTCACTCAGCGTTGGCTCTGATACCAACCTGTCACACCCCTATTTCCACGTGTCACCGGTGGGCCCGGTGGGGGTTCCGTGACGTAGTTGATATCGTCATAGTCAAACATACAATAATTAAATGCACAGCGGAAGCAAAAGAAAGATTTATTTCAACATAAATTATTGCAATATTCAAGTATCACAAAATGTTGAAACAGATCCACAGGCAGATTCAAACAAAAAGGAAACTTCATTTCAACAGACTTCATGCATCCTAAGCTTGCGAGACTTCTATGGATGCTTAAGGAGTGACCAGCCTATTACGCGTAGTACCTGCACTTAGCCTTTTGGAAAAATACGTCAGTTTACACTGGTAAATACAATTTAACTGACTCATTTTGAAAATGTTTAAAATTGATTTAAATGCTCGTGGCATAAAACTTTTTATTACTTGGGATAATTATTTGCTTAATAATCTTGTAAAAGAATTACATGTTCGTTATGCGTTCAGTGGCCCGGGTCGTGCCGGGTTAAAGTTCAATAGACACACCACTTAATATAATACCGTCGCAAGACTTCTCTCGGCCGACGATTATACAATAATGAAATGCACAACGGGTGTACGCCTACACCCGTGTACTAAGGTCGTGGCCATTCTTTGAATGATGCCAAGGATATCCGGGACATGGTCATTAAACCCCCAAAGGCGTTAAACAAACAAAATAGCATTTTTAAACGGGTTAATTTGACAACACTTAGCCATCAACTGGTTAAGGTCAATTCCCCGACCAAGCGGTATTTTATATACCGTACCCCAAGCCTGTATAGGAAAAATAAGTTAAACGTATTTACCTGAGCAAGGTATAAATCAAAAACAGCGAGTGCACGTAGCTTTTATTGGGCTCCTAGATCTGGAAATTAAGGTTTTAATAACCTATTAGAATTCTAACGGGTCTTAAGCTTAGACCGGTTAGTTAAAAAGGAAAAATTACAGTTTTAAACGCACAATAAGGCGAAGACCGTTTTAGAATGTGGTTTTGACCCAACAAGCTTGCATACTTGTTTAATATGGGTAATATAATCACATTCTGGATTTTGAGATCGAAAAGATATGGTTTGACCCGTTTCGGCTAAAATGGCCAAACTAGTCACATAAACCGATCCGAACGCGTATAGTGCGTAACGAGTAACCATAAGAGTCAAATACAAGTTTCTGAAGTCAATATGCTTAAAATATGTTGTGATATCAGAATGATACCTTCCATTATGCCCCAAATGGTTTTAAACCAAAACTATGCCTCATAAGGGCGTTTTGGTCATTTTATAAGGTGTAAAAGGGTTAAAATGATAACCTGAGTTACAGGTCTGATTAAATTAGTAAATATACTTAATTTACTAAGTTATAACAGTAGGGTAGCAAGTCTATGTGAAATTTATTATCTTTAACCTTACTATGCACCGTAGGGGCATTTTGGTAAATTCACATGTGCCTAAAATGTCAATTCTGGAACTCTGAGTTCAAAACACTTGCCTACTGTTTAAAATATAAAAATTCACTAATTACATCAGTAGATTCAATCCCTTAAGCTTAATAAGGTTTTAGAGCACACTTATGCGTTAAAAATGACTAAAAAGGCGATTTGGAGCCATTTCCGGGTTTTCTGTAAAAAGCTGATATTTTTAATATTCCAGAAGGCTCAAAATAATTTATTTATCATAACAAATCAGTAGAAATTGGTTTGAGGTCAAAAGGATTTGTAAAACTCAATTTATGGCTAAAAAGGGCAAAACCGACATAAACCGAATTAATCTTAGAACACTAAGTTATGCTCAGCCTAAAAATAAATAAAAATCACCAATAATCCCAAAATATTATTTTATAACAGTGGGTAAAAAGTTTGGTACAAAAATTTGGGTTTTGATAGGCTATACGTAATTTACACCATTTAATTAGTAAAGAAGCTCCTAATTACGCTATTGAGCATAACTCTTAATCTAGACCTCAAACTGACTTCAAATTTTGGGTGCAAGTTTATAAATCAGTAGCTAAGGTGTCTACCCCTTTACATTTTCAAAAATCACATTTTAAGGTCAAATGGGCATAATGGTCAACATATAAGCGATTAACGGAAACATGCATGTGAATAGGATATCTAATGAACCGAGTTGTATAATCTCAGAGAGTTATACTAACATGCAAATAGGTCC
Source organism: Helianthus annuus (assembly GCF_002127325.2). Classification (NCBI taxonomy): domain Eukaryota; kingdom Viridiplantae; phylum Streptophyta; class Magnoliopsida; order Asterales; family Asteraceae; genus Helianthus; species Helianthus annuus. The sequence continues at coordinate 48,952,090 of NC_035433.2, read as the reverse complement.
AAAAGAAGTTCTAAGGCAAACCTAATCTTGGCTTAACGGGTCAGAACTGATAGTCAAAGCAATAGTCAAACTTTGCGACTTTCGGTTCCAAACCGAGCTTAAACTGAAAATTGTCGAGTTGAACATGTCGGAACATGTTCTTACATTAATTACCAAGTTATTTTAATGATCAAACGGATTGCATGTAACCTACATTGCTAATTATGCATTAATTTGCAAATAACCCTTCTGTTGACTTTTTATAATAAGCTTTGACTCGACAATTAGCATAGTTAGAGTGGGAATCAGGAAATACCCTTTTAAGGGTTTGTTACCCACATAATTACCTACTTAAAGGTACTTTTAATTCGTGATTTGACAGAGTACATTTTATTTAATCACGAAGTCAAACCTTAATTACGACGGTTTGACTTTTAGCTAATTAACTAGGCTAAAACGGATTAGGAAGGGTTAAGGACACTTATAAGAGTCCTAATTGAGATTAGAGATCACTAGGAAGATGGCTTGCAGTCCAGAGAGCTCCAGAAGTGAACTTTTGAAAGTGGGTGTTCAAATGGTTACAACAAGAGATCCTTATATAGTGAATTTAATCTCCTAAGATGGTGCCACAAGAGTCTATGAGTGTAACCAGATGAAGACAAGTGCCCCCTAGTGCATGAAAAACCATTGGAGAGGCTCTGGTATTAGAAAACAAGCCATTGAAGTCGGTTACAGACCTGAACTGGCAGCTGCCAAAACTTTTCTGTCCGCTGGCACCCTGACGCGGCCCGCGTGAGGGTATATGGGATTCTAATGCGGGCCGCCTGGACCGGCAAAACCTGCCAAACAAGTTTCATCTTTTGCACTTTTGGTCCCTGGTCCTTTGTAACGTGGTTTTAAGCTTTGTTTTTTCACTTTTGACCTCTTAACCTTATTTTTAAGGGTCTTGGGACTTTTACTAACTTGGTTAAGTCCTTGACCAACCTTGTAACCACTCATAAGGCCATAGAATTCAATGTTGACGCTTTTAACCCCTCGAACACGAATTTGATCATAACTTTCTCATACGATAACGAAACTTTACGAAATTTTAACCACATATTCTAGTGAGTATAATTTATCGTTACAAAGCTTCGGGTCTACCAAAAGGTCACTCAGAGGTATACTTTGCACATGTTGACACTTTTAGCCCCTGTAGTTTGTAATTCCTCACTTTCTTTCATGTCTAGCTTCGTATGATCCATGATTTATTCGTTGGAAGGTATAAACATTACGTAGGGCTATTTTTGAATATATTTATCCATTGTTGACACTTTGGACCCTTATTTTCACATAGTTTCCCCGTTTGTCAACTTTAGTCCCTCCAAAGTATTCTTTCTCACGTTCAGAGCTTATGACACGTGTTTATACATTATTGGACACAAATTTTCAAGGTGTTACAGTGATAAACAAAAAGGGTTCAAGTATACTCACAAAATTGCATATGCTTTCCGATTATCCAAGTGCTGACGAGTGAATGAGTTTAGGAGGTTGAATGTATACGGTTTGGAGTTCAAGGTATGTTTAGAGTCGAGATTCGGAAATTTAAAAGTATAAGGAAAGTAAGTGTAAGAAAATAATCATCTATCACATAATACTTGTTTTGACACAATGAAACTCCAAGGGTTAGAATGTTTTCATGGGTCAAAATACCCATTAGAATCATAACAAGTTATTAAGTCTTAGATGATGTAATCTAATACTTTGACAAATGACCACTAATTCATCATCAAATGTTTGATTACTTGGATAATATATAAGTATTATATAGTGTACATTATGTCATATAGGTCAAGCATAAGGTAGAAGGATAAATCCCCCATTTAGGAACCTCTTTTGTGTATCATACAAGTCATGTATGAGGTAGGAAGAACAAGTCTTCCATTTAGGTACCTCTTTGGTGTTCACCACTACACTTGTTGTTATAAACAATCAAGGAGGGTTATGAACATACAATAAAGAATAAATTAACTACAACTAATCTAAGAAATCATCAAGTAATGTGTGGATTTTCAAGTAGGATAGCCTAAGGTAGTCCTATAATCACACAAACATCAAGCCTTTAGCTTATTCATTACTTGTGGGTTAAACCCTAACCAAAACAGAAAGTTTATGAGGTTTTAACCTCTGATTTTAAGTGTCACAACCTTGTTTTTAAGCCCAACTAACCATAGAAGTGATTATGAGCATAAGGACATAGGAATGTGTATGAGATAACTCAAGTTCAAGCAAGTTTAGCAAAGTTTAATCAAAATAGAAAGTTTGGAGCCTTATTTGGTGATGTTCTAGCCTTCATTTTCCATGGAAAACCTGTTGGAAACATACCTAAGGTTGTTCCAAGCATTTAGGAAAAAGAATCAAGGAAAAAGACTAAGAAATGAGAAAGTTATGCTTTTTTTAGTGACTTGACACGAATCTATCCATCTTGCGAATTCCAGTTGATTGAAAGTGTTTGAGAGTGAGTTTGAAGTGTTTGGAAAGTGAAAAATGCTTGGAGGAGGCTTGGGTTTTATAGGGGATGGATTCGGGTTGGGTTGGTGAGCTTTAAATGCAAGAAACACAACTTAGAATGCAACAAAACCACAATAATGGACCAATCCCGTATGTTGTTGAGGCTGGTCTCAGATCCGAAAGGCTCGCGGTCCGCGAAGCCATTGGCTGGGCGAGTTGCGGCCCGCCAAGCTCAGGTCTGGTGGCTTTTATGTTGTAAAAGTTGTCATTTTGGGCCTCTCAAGTTTGTTGTTTAAGGTTTTAAGGTGTTTTAAGGGTTAATCTTGACATATGGGCATATTATAAGGTTAAAACAAGTATGATTAACATAAAACAAGTATGATGAAGTATAATTAGGCGTATGAATGTCGTAAATAGGTATCAAACATGTACGAATTGAATATGTAAGACAAGTATCGGTATACGTTTACAAGAATTACGGAGAATGAATCAAAGTATAATGAATCAAAATTACATAAGTATGAATGACTAATAGGGTATAATTTGAGATAAAACGATGGATTTTACTACGATTTAAGCCTTGGATTTACGATGATACGACAAAATACGATTATGAGAGGAATATGTTTCCAAGAATAGATTTACAAGACACGCTTTCTAAGTTAGGAAGGTTATGAAAAAGCGGAGCCTTACATCAAAATTCTAGGGCTTGAATTTTAGGGATTTTTTTGTTTTTGTTTTAAGAAACATATCCAGATTCGATTTTGCGTTTTTGTTATTAGAAAAGGTTTCTGATTTTGTGAATTTGAGGGAATTTGGTTCTAGGATTTCATAGAGAAAGGGAGTGGTTTGTGGTGGTGTGGTGGTAGAGAGAGGCAGTTTGTGGTGGCAGAGAAAGGGAGAGAAGGAAAGAAAGAGAGAGAGAAGAGGAAGATATTAATAGTACATATACATACACATAACATTAATTATAATTAAAATGTGCCATGTAATCATGCCCACCTGGGTAAGGTGGTGACACGTAGGATCAAAAACTAACAGAGTTAGTAATCTGTTAATAGAGTGGTGCCAACACAAACTTTAAGTCAAGTTGGAGGTGCCGGACGTCAAAGTGTTAGTTGGGGGTGGCAACGGCCAAAGGTCGATAGTTGGGGTGATAAAATCCAATAACTCTATATATAATCTATATATATAGATAACTAGTTTAAGTTCCCGTATGTTACATGGGTTGTATAAAGAAAAGACTTCTTATAATTGGAATTACATTTCATGATCTTCATCTTGAAGGACGACGACAATGGGCCATGCAATATCACATTTTCACATAAGAGATGCACCCGTCGAGTTAGTTTTTGATAGAAACGCTCTTACGGAGTTGTGTGATAAAGACATACATTTACGGAGTTGTGTTGATAAAACGGGGATGTGATTCATCATCTTGTCTATCTTTCATCATGAATAGTAAATCAAGTACAAATTAATGTCCCTGATTTACCATTTGCATCTTAGACTCTTCTGTACCACTTGTAAATGTAACCTCTTCAAAGTATACAAACATCTCAAAATTTAACCACAAATACCACTTGTGAGATCAAGATTACTACTTGTAGATACCCAAAAACTACCACTTGTAGGAATGTTACGTCTACATCACCATTTTACCAATCAGAATGCCGATTCCTGCTTCGCACTTACCGACCTGGAAGCTCCGGCATAGTCCTTCAACCTGCAAACATCCAAACATTTCAAAATTTTACAAACAAACTTCTCAAATACTAGAAAGATGCCGATTCCTGATCCACGATATAAACTTGGGATCTCCGGCATAGTCCTTTGACTATTCTGGAAAACAAACATCCCTCCAAGTCTTCTCAGACTTGAGGGCTTTCAACTCTTCAGCTGTAGGGTTGTATGTCGCCTTTTTAGTTGCGTAAAAATCTTTTACCCCTTTAGCTCTCCCACTCAACATTTTCCCAAATATTTTCTTAACATTTCCGTTGAATGTTTTCTCGACATCAAATTCTTTTTCATCATCATAAAATTGATTTGAAATTTCAATTTTACCAATTTTTTTTTTAATTTCCTCAAACTTCAGTGATGGAAAAACATCATCATTCACTGAAATTTTCTTTACCACTTGTGGCTCTTCTGGCTTTGTGGAACCAGATTCATCGCCGACTTTTTCTTCTACCTTTTTTGCAACCCACACTTGGTTGTCTTTTCCTTTCCTTTGGTAAAAATGTTTCTTTGAACATTCCCCAACCTCATTTTTCGAATTTTCAAAAATTTTAGATTTTTCAACAACTTTTTCTTTCAACTTCTGAGAAGCTCCCTGTTTTGCTTTGATATCTTTCGGACTATCCGATGCAATGTGACTGTTTTCATTGCATTTAAAACAGGTTTGAGTATTTCTCGGATGAAATACTCCAGTTCCATTCCTTCTCCTCTCAACAAGAAACTCTTTGTTAGACTGTCTCCAAAATGGTTTCTGCTGTTCATCTTCCGAGCTTCCACCTGATACAAATTCAGTGTTTGATTTAGAATTTTTCTCACTTTTATGATTTTCTGGTGGAACAAAACCTAAACCTTTCTTTTTGTAGCTACTATTTTGGTTAAGTTTCTTTGAAAAACCAGAACCAGAATTGTAACCTTTTTTCTTGTTTAGACGTTGTTGAACTCTAGAAGTATATTTTTTAGGTTTATCAAAACTTTTCAACACTTTTAATTCAGGAATATTAACCTCTATTAGTTTAAAAGTTTTGTTGATTAATTCCGTTTTGATACTCATTATCGGAAACTCTTTGTTGTAATATAATTTGTCAGAACCATTCAAAGTATACACAACTTCGAATGTTTCATCATTCAAATCTGCCTTTGATAACAAAAATTCTTTACTATAAGACCGTTTAACCGACGAATTTTGACTGTTGACTGACGACTTTGGCTTTTCAGACTCAGATTTCGACTCTGTCTCCTCATCAGTATCCAACACCTGATCGACCACCTTTTTGATTAATTCAGACTCATGATCAGTATCGGATGAGGTAAACGTCACATCAATATTTTCTGGTAAGACATCAGTTGTGTCGGTTTTAAGCTTTATATTGACTGCTTTTGCAAGTTGCTCCTCATTTGGTTTCCTAGGTGAATACCCATCCCAAATTGGAGGCGGACACTAACAGTTGTTTTCTTACCACAGTCTTTCTTTTCTTTCGGCTTCTCGTCTTGAAATGCTTCCATACCTGCAACAGTTGGATAAACACGATCAATAAGATAATCAGAGGTAGAATAACTCAACAATAACCTCCTAATTCTCTCATTTTCAATCTTTTCAGTTTCCAACTCTTGCTTCCATTTGGCACTCTCTTCAATGTAAAAATTTATAGCTTTTTGCTTCGACATTAAAGTTGCATTCATCATTGTCAGCGCCTGTTCTCTTTCTGAGTTTGTTGTTTGGAGACCAGTTACTGTTTTGTTCAACACGTCGTACGATTCTTTCACATAATTGAGATTGAACAATAACTGCTCTTTCTTTTTCTCGTACTCAGCTATGATATCATCTTTTGCTGCACATTCTTTACAGGCTTCCAAACACTTCTCACATGGCTTGATGACTTCAACAATTTTTTCAACTTCGACTGTTTTTACAACTTCAATCACTTTCTCTACTTCAATCACCTTTTCTACTTCTTTCTCTACCTTGATAACCTTCTCATCAACACTTTCAACATTCTGAACATCACCTTCAGATTCAGATTGTTGTTCTTTTGCAGCTTGTTTTTCCTTCAGTTTCTTCATTCTTTCTGCAAAATAAAAATGAAAATTTTCAGGAGACAAATGAGATTTTGCAATATTTATGTGTTTCTCTTTCTCATCATCACTGCTGCTGTTATCAGGTGATTTATCAAAGTGTACAGATTTATCAGAATCACCATCTGATATATCAGAATCAGACGGTGTTTTGTCAAAAACAACTTCCTTTTCTGGAACATTTTCATTTTGCTCAATTTCATCTAAACTCTGTATGCTATCATCTGAGCTATCTGAAACATCTCCAGAGTGTTCTGAAAGTTTATCAGTACTGTCTGAACTTTCATCAGATGACACAGACTTTCCATCTTCACTTTTCACATTCTCTCCGATAGATCTCATCCAAGTAGCAAACAAATTTGGTTCTCGGACAATTTTGGCAATGAAGGCTTTGAACTCTCCCTTCTTATCCACAAACATATCCCAACTGAAACCTTTAGGTAGTTTCTCATCATCTTGATCTATAATGCGTGCAGCTGTGGCTTCAGATGATATAAAGTCATTCCAGCTAAAATCCACAACACATGCTCTTTTGGAGTCTTCAATCTTTCTCCCGTGAGCTGTCTGTGGTTCTTGGGATTGACCAACTTGCTGATAGATAGCTTTGCGGTAGTAATCATCTTTCCCGAATGGATGCTGTGCTCCGCTAGCTTCTCTTCCTTTGCACTCCCGCTTGAAATGGCCTTTTTCCCTGCATCGAAAACAAGTAACTTTAGATTTATCAAAACCTAAAGTAGATACATGAGCATCTAGAAAGTCATTTCTCCCGGTAATAGTTTTGAACTTCTTAGCTCGTCGAAGAACACTAGCAAGACACCATTTGATATCCATGAGTTCCATCTCTTCGGCGTCTATCTGGTCGTAATCCTCTTTGGTAAGCATAGGATTTCCGATCCGACCAGCAACAAGGCCTTCATAAGATAACAGAACTGAACCCAGAAGTGCCATATGATCTTTCGCAGTGTCTTCAGAAAAGCTTTGACCCTCTGGTAGATTGAGAGCTATGTTGCATTGAATCACATATCCATTTCCGGTTTTTGTACTCTAAGACTGAAAACTAGTGTTAGTCTCTTTCGGATTCACACTTGGAAACGATGAAAACCCGCTGCTACTCTTGTTCAAACCCTGATCAACTTTGTCTGATGAATCTCCAGCACTGAAAGCGGTTTGAATCTTTGGACTTCTTTCAGCTTCAGAAACTGGAATACTACCTTTATAGTACATTTTAACATCTTGTTGACCACTAGGATTATTCATCCTCGCGATCTTTTGCTGCTCAAGATCCCGACTCTCAATTTTCTCAATAAACTGACCAATTGTTAGTTTGTCATAAACACCCGTGTTTTTCAGTATCATCAAATACGTTCCCCACTCTTTCTGAGGTAACGCATCAGCCAATTTATCAACCCATTCCTCACGACCTTTTCCAACTCCCAACATCGATAACGATCGCACTAAGTGACAGTATCTCTCGATCAGCTTTTTAGTATCCTCTCCTGGCAAACTGCTAAACAAATCAAATTCCTTTTTAAGCAATGCCTTCTTGCTTTTGATCATACTTTCACTACCCTCGAATTTTACTTTAAGAGCATCCCAAATTGATTTAGCAGTTTTGTCGTGCTGTAGCAAAATGAATATGTCTTCTTTAATTGCTTGCTGTAACAGACTGATCATCATTTTCTCTGCTCTGTACATTACACGTTCTTGTTCTGAGAATTCAGATATTTGTTTAATAACTTGCAATTCTGTTCGAGGCAATGTGTATTTTTCCAATATGCATTCCCACGATCTGAGATAATTTGCCTGAACCCAGTTTTCAAAACGATCCTTCCACCCGTAGTATTCTTCAATACTCATCAGTTTCGGGGGTTTCTGGGTGGTTCCCGTCTCATTTTCAAGATTCATGGCTTGAGCAATCGCAGCTGGTGATGACGGTGTTGCAAACGCATTGTAGAACTCGGAATTCATACTGACTTAACACGTTTTTCAATGTAGATGACAGAAAAGCGATCCAACAATATCCTTTGGAGCGGTCCAGTAACAATGTTTGTTCGAGCGAACCAGAGACTGTTCGGTCGAGCGGTCCAAGATTGTTTGAATGAGCGGTTCAAGCTTGTTCTAAAGAGCGGTCCAAGATTGTTCGAAAAAGCGGTTTAAGCTTGTTTGAATGAGCGGTCCAGAAAGTAGTATTTGGAGCGATCCAGAAGTAAACTTGTACACTAGAGCGGTTCAAACTATCAATTTGGAGCGGTTCAACCTTAAATGTGTATGGATGAGCGATCCAAAACGTGATCTAAAAGCGGTTCATGATGACGTCACTTCGAGCGGTCCACATTCCGAACATGTTTTGATCTGTTTTTAAGCTGAATTTCGGTCTGAAACTTCCAAGGGTTTGTCTAAGTATGATGTTACACAGTCTGTGAGATTTTGAACGAAATTCAACCGTGAAATCTCCTAGAAATGTGAAAAGAAGGTGTAGAAACGAGAAGAAACAATGAAATCTGGCTATAATCTGCAGAAAACCTCCTCCCAAGCTCTGATACCACTTGTAGGATCGTTTGCTGACCCGAACGAGTCGTTCAGAGGTTGTATCTTGCGTTTCAGATGCGGAATAATAAGAAATGCAAGTAGATATAGCTTGTTCTTCCTCCTAACTGATTGTTTGATTAATTTGAAACGATTTACAGCTCGATCTTCACACCGGCAGAACTTCGGCGTGGAATACAAGGACTCACTACTGAGGATCGCTCAAAGACCTCTATATATAGTGGTTTGGAACCGCTCATATGGACATGTACATATGAGCGATCCAGACTTGACCATAAAAGCGATCCACCATTGACAAATAAGCGATCCAAGACTTCTATCACCCTATGAGCGACCCTAGTTCCTAAAATCTATACAAACACTTGTTTTCTCGTAAAACGTGCCCTATGCTATACAATACAATGCAAGACCTGATCCTAGACACCTAGACGGAATCAACAGATGTAGTGCACCAACAGATCTACCCTACCTTAAGAAGTCTAGACTCAGGATGCTGACCGATCAGACTGCTGTCCGAACGGACAGCCAGTCGATCAGACAGTCAGCCGATCGACCGGGCCAGCCAATCGGCTAGCACAAGGTCCCAAACTTGAACAATTCATTGAAGTCTAGTATTGATCGAACTGCTGTTCGATCGGACTACTGTCCGATTGAATTACTCTTTGGATCATGAGATACTATGTTTCAACACTTAGTCGATTTTCAACATGTTCAACGTGTTTGGAGTGCCACCCGATCGAATAGTCATCCGATCAGGTGACACCCTGCTAAGGACTTATCTATTGAAGTACCTAATCGATCGGTTAAGCTGGCCGATCGAACAGCCGTCCGATCGACCGACCTGAAAGGTAAAGATACTTCAATGTTTTCAAATGCTACAACGAAAACTTCAAAAGTCAAACCATCATACACAAACACATCCTTCTCAAAGGAAGAAACAATCCACTCGTACAGCCATCCGAACGGCCTACCGACCGACCGGACAGCTGTCCGAACGAACAGTCAAACCGAACGGTCAGCCGTCCGATCAACCAGCTGCCCGACCCTCCAACACTTGTTTTCTGTTTTACGCGTTGCTTATCGTTATACTATCGAACTATTCAGGCTAACCCTACTCTCAAGTGCTCCCTTCAATCCATCAATCACTGTGAGTATACTCGATCCCTTTTTGCTTTTAGCACCTTTGGGGGTTACATACGTTACTTATACGAAATCACAATCGAACACACTACTCAATTACTTTAAACGCTAACCGTTACCGCATGTATTACGTGACTAAATGAATGCTTGTTGTTATGTTTACACGTGGAATGTTGTCTACCTGCCTTAACGACGATAGTACTATAGTTTGGACTCAGCACCCGTTCACACGGGGGTTGTTAAGGACAATTACTTGCATGGATTACAGTGGTAATCATGTATTGCGAACTTCCTCGGGCAGTCAACCCACAGTCATTGGTATCGATAGATCCATGTCGATAATTAACATGCTTCGTTTCTCTTTGTGTACGTGCTGGTTATGCGTAAACTATTTCGAACTCTATTATGCTATTATCAAACTTGTATGCTCACCTTTACATTTTATGTATTGACTTTATTTTAACGTATGTGACAGGTGTTTAAGATGCTTATCTGCTAGGAAGGCGATACTAGAATAAAAGTCTAGAGCATAGTTGTCTGTAGATCTTGCAGATCGAGTCTCTAGATATAGATAAACAATATTTATATTTAAATCTGAGTTGTTGGAACGGAATATTTGACTAGATGTTATCTGTAATAATTTGTTTGCTATTTGAGGTACGGTATGGGACGTATTATATAAATTGAATAGTAATGATAGTTGTTATGGAAACTTCTGGACAATCTGTTTCGCTCAGTGCCATGCCCCGATGATTCCGCCATCGGTTGGGGTGTGACATAAACATACACATATGTGTGTGTAAATAGAGATTATGAGACGGAAATAGAGAGTGTGATGGATTGATTCGCATGGCGGTTGGCCACCACCTACGGTGGTGGAGCCATCGCAGCTCTGTGATTTCTGAAACCTTTTATTGCATGTGTGTTAGATATGGGTTGTTTTATTTATATATATATTTTTTTTTGCTTTTGTGGGTTTGTGTTTGTCTTTAAAGCTGATTTGCATCTATAAAATAACACATCCAGCCTAGCCACCATCTCCGGTGACGGAGCGTAGGCGGAACTATGACGGAGCCACGATGTTTTGTGGCGGCGCCTTGTCAGCACTGCCATTTGTCGGTTTGTTAGTCTTTGTTTGACCAAGTGTTGTGGAATGTTGTTATATGATAGTGTTCTAGCCGGTGATGATGATGGTCGGTACTTGGCATGGCAACTCTGGTTGCAGTCGTAGCGGCACTCAACCGAGCTTTGTTGATTATAGCAATGAGGATGTTTGAATCTAAGCTTCTTTTTTCGTCTTTTTTCCGACTTTAATTTAGTGGTTGTGTTGATGGTGTTGGCCGTGTTGTTTGAAGATTGTGGTGGTTTTGTTTTTTACGGTTGTAATGTTGGCGGATGTGATGGTTGTGGTGGCTATTGTTGATGATTTTGGTGGTTGTGGTCTACCATCGAAAAAAAAACATTTAACATAGTTACATATGTCTAAAATCTGTGAAGTTGCATGAGAGCCGACAACCACATACACATGTTTAGAAACAAAACACATACAAACCTTGATTCTGGAACTGATGGGTATGGTCAAGGGTAAATAGACAACGATGGTTTATGGTGCAATAATCTGTACCCAAAACGGATTTACTATCTTAATGATTGTGCTTAGTAAATATACTTTATAGATCACCCTAATCTAACTTGCCGGAAAAAAGGATCTGTTAATATATTTTGACACCCCGCTACATTTACTCGGTTTCACAACACATCTTCAAGCCCCCGTCGCATCGTGGCAGGGTGCCCTTCTAGTTTATTATAATTTATAGATGTTTCTTTTATATAAATGGGTGTCTTTACAAAAAATAAAAAAATCTTTTCTTTATTAATGTGTAGTTTTACTAGTTACCAACAATAACAACGAAAAATTTGCAAAAGTAGGTGGTTTGGGAAAACGTAGAGTGAAAATAGATGGTTTAGGAAAAACTAAGTGAATTTAGGCAGTCCACTAGTTGAACTAAAGGACTTCAAAAGTTCTTTATGACAAAACTGTGTTTCTCTGCATTGTCTAGTTTAGTCCTCTAGTTTTTTTTTTTTTTTTTGAACGGTAAAAAAATAAATAAATAAATAAATAAATAAAAATGAAAAAAAAAAAAAAATGAAGTCCTCTAGTTCATGTGGAGGAATAGGAAAAGTCGTCTAGTTGACGTGGAGGATTAAATTTAGTCCTCTAGTTCAAGTGAAGGAATAAATGAAGTCCTCTAGTTTATGTGGAGGATTAAAGAAATTCTCTAGTTTAAGTGGAGGAATAAATGAAGTCCTCTAGTTCATGTGAAGGATTAAAGAAATGAAGTCCACTAGTTCATATAGAGGATTAAAGAAGTCTGTTACTGTAGGTACAGGACTTTGAAATCATCTACTTCATGTAGAGGAATTTAAATTCAATTGAATTTAGAGATCTTCACATATTAGGGTTGTAGGAATTTAAATTCAATTGAATTTAGAGATCTTCACATATTAGGGTTGTGTAATATGTTTTGATTAGGGCTTAAGTATGTATAATATTTATGTGTTTGTTCAATCCTTCTTTTTAAGATAATTTATATGTTTTTTAGAGCACCTCCAACTCAACTCCTTTTTTTGTGTGTTTTTGGAAAAGAGGAATTGTTATGTAATTTTTAAAATTTAACCTAATAAAATTATACATAATATATATATATATATATATATATAACAAATTACATAAACCTAATTAAACTATTACACAAACCTAATTATAATATTACATAATTAGTCCTAATTAAATACATAAAAGGCTTAATACATATCATCCCAATCAAATAGGCCGGTCTCTAGAGATGACACGCTACGATCGCTATCACAACTGTTCGACCTATAATCTTGAGGTAAGCGTCCGAAGTCCGGAGTTGGAGGGAATGGTTCATCGTGCACCGGTGATAGGTATTCCTCACCTGGGTCGGTTTCGTACCCTTCAGCCCAGCTGGGTACGGCTTGTGTTAGACGGGGGTTTGTGGGTGGAGGGTTTGAATGGAAGTTTGTTTCACTATCCCTAGCCGCACACAATTAAATTGGAGTTGTGCCATGGCGTGGTCAAACATCAAGTTCGCTTCCTCATCTGTGATACCATTCCAATCATATCCTGTAGAGGTGAAAGGTTAAGAAGATGAAGATTTAGACGGGGTGATCGTCGTGGCCTTACTGCAGGAGGTGAATGGACGGTTGTAGGTGGTGGGTAAACTGTTGCCGGTGGTAGGCAGACTACTGAAGGTGGACGTTTTGACGAAGCAAGTTGAGGGTTAGAATGTTGACGAGACGATCACTTGAGGTTTAACGATCCGTTTACATGAGTTGGATTATAATCAGCACCCATATCTTCGAATAAGTTTGGTAGTTGCATTGATTTGTTAAGTGAGAGATGCAAATGTGGGATGTATTTATAGGTACTGAAAAAACAAATAAATATATAAATTCAATTGAAACCTGGAACTTGAGAACCAAAATCCTACATCACATGAAGATCTCTATATTCAAATGAATTTAAATTCCTCTACATGAACAAGAGGACTTCAAAGTCCACCTTAAGTAACGAACTTCTTTAATCCTATATATGAAGTAGAGGACTTTATTTATTCCTCCACTTAAACCGTAGGACTTTTTTAATCCTCCGCATGAATTAGAGGACTTTATTTATTCCTTCACTTAAACTAGAACACTCAAATTAATCCACCACATCAACTAGAGGACTTTACTATTTCCTCCATAAACTAAAGGACTTAACTAGAAAAGGTTAAAAAAAATACAATTTTATCAAATGTAACTAGTGTACTACCTAAATTCATTAGTTTTTTTTCAAACCATCTATTTTCACCTATATTTTCCCAAACCACAACTTTTGCAAAATAAATTGAATGATATTCATATTTGAAAGGGTAAATTACTTTTTGAATCCATGTGTTTTAGGCGTTTTAACTACTTGAGTCCAAAATCAAAATGTTTAACGCCCTGAGTCCCTATAGCCACTTTTCTTAACCATTTGAGTCCAATTTTCTAACACTGTTAGAATTATTTTGTTAAAATTTGTTAAATGACCAAATTATCCCTACCTAATCTCTTCCTTATCTTCCTCTCTCTCTATCATATCAAACTAACTCGAACCCCCAAATTTCAATTTCACACAAATTCACTTACATACAATCAGTATCATACAAATTTCACCACAATTTGTATCCATAACTGCACATTATAATCAAATCCGTTGTCAATTAACCAGGTGGATTAGCAGAAGATGTAAACGAAACGATACCCCCATGGATTTTCTCTCAAACACAGCCTACATACCAGTAATCACAGCAACATCTCTTGTTGTTCTGGTCCTCTATGTATACAATCGACAGCAAGGGGGAAGGAAGGCGAAGAAGCATCATCCAATCACTAGGACCATGTTTAATCAGCTCCTTAACTTCCACAGGTTGCATGATTACATGACTGATCTTGCTATAAAACACAACTTACAGATTAATTACTCCTTTCCGCAACGATCAGGCGACGTAGAAGCACCGGTCGGTGGTGGTAGTGGTGTAGCGGCGGTGGTTGGATATGATGGTGCGGGTGCAGGGGTCGACCTCCGGTTGATCTTGTTGCAACGGTGGGGATGATGGTGGGGAGGGTGGTGATGGTGCGGTGCGGTGGTGGTAACGGTGGTATCTAGGAGTGAGAGTGAGAAGAGAGAGACAGTGTGTATGCAGGTAATGGGCATAGGTGTTTATTATGGGTGCTACTTTCTACATCCCCCTATCTACTTTTTTCACCCCCCTCCTCTCACATACTTACAGGTGGGGCCTGCGTGGGACCGACAGTTTTCCTCTCACAAGGGGGGTATAATCAGGAAGAGGGGGGGTGTGTATAGAATTAGCCTTTATTATATATAATTTAATTTTATATATAATATTAAAATCATGCATTAAAGACTTGTTCTTTGTATTTTGTGCATTAAATAGTTGTATTTTATGTGTAAATGACTAACGCATAAGATACAACTTTGTGGCTGTAGGGACTTTGTGGGCATAGGTGTTTAGTGGAAAGTTCAAATGAGATGAAAAATTTTGTAAGAATAAAAAGAATAAGTTTTAAACCAATAGAAATGCTTCAATTTAGTTCATTTAATATGTGTATTTAATGTTATTAATAAGGGCATATATGTAAATTTCTAATTGTAATTAATTAGCTAACTTACACTTGTAACTCCCATTTTAAATATACTCTTTCAAGGTAAAATAATTTAGGGTGAAGGACAATTTTTGACATGTGTAGGATAGGAATGGGATCAAATACAAACACTTAAGTTTGTAAGAACCATAAGAACCAATACATAATTGACAAGTGTCCATCAATAAAAAATTAGTTTAGGGGTAATTTAGACTTTTTGACCATATTTATTTATAACTAATTAAAAATAATTACAAAAAATATAATCAGCACAACACTATATAATTAGCACAACATCATTAATCGTTCTTCATTATCAGCACATCGTCCTCGAATCGTTCTCCATTATCAACATAAACGACATTAGCACAACATCTTCAATCGTTCTCCATTATCAGCACACCAGATGTGCTGATTATATCTACTTTTGGTGTTTGTTTGTATTATTTTGTAATTAACACATAATCAGCACCTTATTAGCACAAATATAAAACACCTTTTGTTAACTTTTTTTAAAAAACACTTTTATAAATACAAAAAGGTATAGCAATATGGTACTCATATTAAAGATAAAAAAATACTTGATTTTATGGTATATATTTTTAAAAAAAATAATGAAGTATATAAAAGTTATTTTAGTTTAAAAAACATTGGTGGAATTTGTATTTAATAGAAAATGGTCAAATGACTAGCAATTTTACAAAATTACCCCTAATTTGTTAGTAGTAATTTTTAATTATAAGAGTTTTATTTATAATCAATATCAACCCTTGATTTAAATTAACAATGGTTCAGATCTGTTCTTACGGTTCTTATAATTAGCACTGTTTGTACAGGATCTCAACCCGTGTAGGATAAATTATAGTATGTGTAGGATAAATTCTTAAATGTGTATGATAAATTTAGATATGCGTAGGGTAAATTTCGATAAGTGTAAGATATATGTAGAATAAATTTTGAAATGTGTAGGATAAAATGTTTTTTTGCTTTATTAATGAGAGATAACACAATTAATGGGAGGAGTTATAAATTATTTATTGTTTTACCATTATGTCATTTCTTGTTTTTCTTCTATTTCTTCTCAAATGAACCTTCCCCTAGGTGTTTATTATATATATAATTTAATTTTATATATAATTTAAAGAGTTAATTGCCATTTTAGTCCCTGTGGTTTGGGCCATTTTGCCAGTTTAGTCCAAAGGTTTCATTTTTAACATCTGGATCCAAAAAGGTTTCATCGTTGCCATTTTGGTCCAACTGATTTAACTCCATCCATATCTGTTAAAGCTGTCAGGGGCATTTTTGTTAGATATGAATACAGTTAAGTCAGTTGGACCAAAATGAAATGACAAAAATGCCCTTGGCAGCTTTAACAGATATGGAGGGAGTTAAGTCAGTTGGACCAAAATGGCAACGATGAAACCTTTTTGGATCCAGATGTTAAAAATGAAACCTTTGGACTAAACTGGCAAAATGGCCCAAAACACAAGGACTAAAATGGCAATTAACTCTAATTTAAAATCATGCATTAAAGACTTGTTCTTTGTATTTTGTGCATTAAATAGTTGTATATAATATTAAAATCATGCATTAAAATACCCTTGTAGTTAATAGACTTTGTGGATGGTGTTAGAAAATTGAACTCAAATGGTTAAGAAAAGTGGTTATAAAGACTCAGGATATTAAATATTTTGATTTTTTACTCAAGTGGTTAAAATCAATAAAACACAGTTACACAAAAACTAGTTTACCCTATTTAAAAATTAAAATTCTATGTCATTGCGAAAATTGCTCTCTCACATAAAAACCTATATACACGAATAAAAAGACAATCACGTGGTGTTATGAAGTCCACACAACATGGCTCAATCCCCACCGCTTCTTCATACATTTTCCCACTTTCTTACTCTCCAAACCCCAAATAAACCACTCACCAACCTTTGCAAACTTGTTAGCAACCATGGGTATGGTTTTGGGCAAAATCACGGTGGCAACACCTAAATTCGAAGTCCTCCACTCGACGGACGACTACGAGATCCGTCAATACTCACCATCAGTGGCGGCGGAGGTCACCTACGATCCATCCGAACTCAAAGGAAACAAAGACGGCGGGTTCACCATACTAGCAAACTACATCGGAGCCATGGGCAACCCACGTAACACCAAGACAGAAAAGATAGACATGACGGCACCGGTGATAACGAAGGCGGAGAAGATAGACATGACGGCGCCGGTGGTTACTAAAGAGAGCGGAGAACGGGTGACGATGCAGTTTATACTGCCGGAGAAGTATACGAAGGCGGAGGAGGCGCCGAAGCCGGTGGATGAGAGGGTGGTGATAAAGGAGGAGGGGGAGAGGAAGTGTGGGGTGGTGGGGTTTAGTGGGGTGGCGAATGAGGCGGTGGTGAAGGAGAAGGTGGACAAACTGAAGAAGGATTTGGAGAGAGATGGGTATAAAGTTGCCGGAGAGTTTGTGTTGGCGAGATATAATCCGCCGTGGACGTTGCCGCCGTTTAGGACTAATGAAGTTATGATTCCGGTGGAGTGAGATTGTGTAATTTTGTTTTATCGTGTTTATTATTACTCAAAATGTGCTTTTTAATATAAATATATATATTTCGCTGCCAATAAAGTTTTAAGATAAATTAAAAATGTATTGGTACTTGTTAGACGAGTCGAGTAACCTCGAAACGAATCCAATTTGAGTTTTGTAGATTAAACCAGACGAGTTTGAAATTGAGTAAAGTACAGTTTCAGTCTATGTGGTTTAAACCCAACTGCAGGTTCATCCCTCATTTGAAACAGCCTCTGTGGTTGTTAATTGCTCACAATCAAGCCCCTCACACTGACTGGCCGTTTGTAAATCTGTGAAAATACTAAAATACCCTCATAACTTTATTAACAATTACAGTACCTGAACGTATAAATGACATAATTCCCTCCATATTCAAAACAAATCCTAATCGTGCAACTAAGCACCGAAAGCTAAATTAATCTCCAACATGAAGGTATTAATAACAACTACAATACCCCGTAACAACACATGTAACCAGATTTGAACTTCAAATGGATTTGACTTTTTGAAATTCAAATGGATTTCACTACTAGAACTAGAATGTTGTTTTGATCTTTGTAACATCTGTTTTGACATGTTTATCCAACATAAACAGGTTATCTAAAACTAAACAAACAAGTTTTCAAACAAAAACATACAATTTCCATTCAACACAGGTTATCTAAACTTATGTTTTGACATGTTTATTTAAAAGAAACAGCCCTTAATGTCAGTACATGTTCATCCATGTTTGTAAGTCAGAATATGCATATTCATTATAGTAAGTCAAAATATGCATAACACTCCTAAATCATGGAAATCATTAATCAAGTTAAGGCCTTGATTATCACAACACTTAGTATAAGTCCTGTTGTGCAAACCAAATACATTTTCATCCCTGTTTTATAAGTAAGTCACAATATGCATAACTCTCCTAAATCCTACAAATCCCTAATCAATCCTAAATCCTACAATTCCCTGATCAAGTTAAGGCCTTGATTATCACAAACATGGCTGAATATGCATGTTGTCTTGTACAATCAAAACCTACAACACCTACATTACAACAATATCCCTATTGTGCATAGCTACAATATCAATCTAGAATCACTAACAGAACCTGCATTCACAATATCTATCAACAATCACTAACAGAACCTGCATTTACAATATCAATCAACAATCACTAACAGAACCTGCATTCACAATATCAATCAACAATCACTAACAAAAGCTGCATTCACAATATCACTCAAGAATCACTAACATAACCTATATTCACTTACTAGTTTAAATGCAGTCAAAAGTTAAATATTGAAACCAAAGTTACTAGTTTCAAATCATTCAAAACTTACATATTAATCACATGGTTTCATAATGGGTTGAGCATGATCGTTAACAACTAAAACCCAAAAAAAACGATCAAACTACAAAACCCATTATCAAAGTTAAACGTAGTTTCTAAGTATGCATCATAAATAGGGGGTTTTGTCGCCCAAAAGAACACCAACACTTCAATGTCGCACAAGCTTGATCCTAATCCTGACATGGTCCCTATTCACCACCACTTCGATAGTAGCACTCCCCACACCCCTAATAACCACTCGGACTTGGATCCTTACCAGACGGTTCCAACACTGGACCCTTAAACCAGTTGCAAGTTCAAATATTAACATCGTCATCGAAATGTATCAACTTGAAACTTGATTGTTAAGTGTAATTCAGGAAATGTTTGTCATACCCCAATCGAGGGCGGAATCATCGGGGCGCGGCACTAGGCGAATCAGATTGCTCAAGAGAATCCATAACAACTAAATTGCGACAATATCTAATGCGTTCAATATCCCATACTAATAAACAAATACAATCACATAAGCTGTCACAAATTTCATGTTCTCTCAATCAATACAAATCCGACAACCTAGATTTTTGGTGTGTTTCTAGACTTCCTAGCTTGATTTGATGTAGACTGCGACTAAACCTGCAACATACGTGAAAATAACGTCAATACAAAAGTATTGGCGAGTATACAAGTTTTGATAGAGTAGCATAGTAGATAAAAAGCGCTGCCAAATACCACATACATAAACGGGATACGACAACATATATACAAGACAGATACTACCAGCTAAGTCACTTGAGCTGTGATTGTGATTGATATTCATCCTAACTAGACCCCGTCTTGTTCAATAGTACTACACTAGTTAAGATGGGACGTCACGAGTAAAAGTCCTATCACACATGTATCAAGCATCACGTATAAATATGTACAACAGTTATTCACAAGTGATTGATAGTTTGATCATGCAATTCGTTTTGAAAAGTGCGATTTGATATGACGTATGTTACACCCAAAAGTGCGATAAAAAAGGGTTCGAGTATACTCACAGTAGGTGCTCAACAAGTAAACATAACTTAGTTGGATTGATTGAGAGCGCGTCTGAGTACCCTGATCATGGAACGATAGCGTAAGCATTGGACAGCTGAAATAGTGCGTTAAGTGTGATGGTGAGTCGAAGGGTGCTTCGATCGGATGACTCATCCGTACGGATGGTCATCCGGAGGATGACCCTTCGGTCGGATGGTCATTCGAGTGTGCTGTTGAAATGTTGAGCTTTTGAAGTTTTCGTTGTAGTATAGACTAGGTCATTCGATCGGATGGCTATTCGATTGAAAACTTAATAGTTTGAAAATAATTGGTCACTTGGTCGAATGGTCATTCGATTGGATGTTCATCCGGTCGGATGGCCGTTTGACTAAGGAATGAGTAGAAGGCCTGAACGAGCTACGATTCTATTGGTTTTGAGTAAAAAGTTAAGAAAGTTTGAAGAAAGGCTGAATCTAGGTGAAAATGTTAAGATTTAGGTGAAATCAGTGTTAAAACATTGTAGAAATCCCTTAGATCTGAGTTATTCTTGGTGGAATGAGGTCACACTTTGGTGTTCATGAGAACCCATGATGACATCATCCTAAAACAGCCCAAATCCACAGATTTCATGGTGAAAAGTTAAGTTTTGATAGTGAAATCGATGAGAAAGTGTGTGTAGATCAAGAAAGTACAGGATTTGAGATGAAAACTTACAAGAATTGCGAGAAATCGAGAGAAAACAGCTTGAGAGCATGCGGGTCGAATGAGGTTGTCACATCAAATGTTGTTGATGTGAGAAGTGAGATATTTATAGGTGAAAAGGGAGAAAGGCGGTGCAAGATGGGCCGGATGGCCTTTCGATCGGATGGCCATCCGATCGGATGGTTATCCGTTTGGATGACCATTAGATCGAATGGTCATTCGATCAAAGGGCTTTGGCAAGTTGGTTTCCGACTTTTCGTTTCGCGCATTGAGCATTGCGATAGTTTGTTCACACATATCCATACATATATATATATATTTATTATAATTAGTCATCAAAAGGTCATATATAAGTATCCACATTTCCAAGTTTGCGAATCGATAATCGAGTTGCTCGTGATTCCGAGTGCGCGTTCGAGTCTGTGTTGCGTTGTGATGCGCGATTTAGCGTAGCGAAAGTATGCGTTATATGCGAAAATAGTGTTGTAAGCGATATAGTTACATTATGATCTAAATCTCTGGTGCTAGGCGTAACGAGAGTAACGAGTAGTGGCAACGCACAAACGTGCGGGTTGTTACAGTCTGCCCTGCTTTAGGAAATTTCGTCCCGAAATTAATCCACAAGGAGGGTCGCGAGGGTTGATGCGGGTGAGGGAGTGATAAAAGCGTCATGATAAGCGGGCGGTCGATTGAAAATTGACGAGTGGGAGCGTTGCGAAGACTAGGCGAAAGCGGCGCGTAAGCGATTCGTATAACAAAGGATGGCAACTTGTGAAAAGTTGATCCAAAAGCGTTTTAAGTTCTCGAAAAGTTTTGTTGCAAAAGATTTTAAGGAAAGGTTGATTTATGAAAATTTCCTCAAGGTATAACGTTAAACTGTGTTGATGTTCACGCCAGCATCGTAAGAGAGTTTTGTTAGGTTGTAAAAAGGTGTCGGAAACTTGAATTTTGAAAATTTTCTTATGAAGTGGTGTTAACTAGAGTCGATCGTTAAACCAACATTGTAAGAAAGTATGTTTGTCCAGAAAAGGTTTTAAATTTTAAATCAGTTTATAAAAATTTTGCTTTTACAAATAAATTTTAATAATACGGTAAGATAGCGTCAAGCCCCACATGGCACTTTTTCACGAAAGTTCAAACAATATGACTAAAACACTTATATATAGGAAGTACCAGCGGCGTATCCACCATGGCTTAGTCATATTGCCTCCGTCCCGTGAAGCGGTGTCATGTGTGTTGACATGGTACAGATAGATTTTCGATCCCTTGGTCCAAACGACGAATGGTTGGACCAAGTTTCAGCGATCGCGAATGTCGAGGTAGCGCGAGTGTTGAGTGCGAAGTTTGAGGGCGGTAAGCGAAAAGCAAGAAACGATAAACTATAAGCGATAAACACCAAGCGATAAGCGACGAGCGTTAGGTTATAGGCAGCGAGTGACATGCAAAGAGCGGAAAGTGAAAAGCGATCCATGATAAGCGAAGAGCGATACGCGGTACACGGTAAGCGAAAAGCGAACAGTGATACACTAACAGCGATACGTGATAAGCGATAAGTGATACACGTACAGCGATACACGAATAGTGGTGAGTGATAGGCGATACACAAATAGCGATACATGATAAGCGAAAAAACGATCAGGGAAAAGTGATAAGCGATAGCGTTAAGCGTTGAAACACCAATAGATACCGTTTGCGATGCGATAGCGAGTGTGCGATTGCGTGCGCGTAGACTTACGTAAAGTCTATCGGCGACGCGTTAGAGATGCGATGGGATGTTACGCCTTGCGATTGATTTTAGTGTGTCGAGATAATCACAATAGTATAAAAAGGTCTAATAACGTTCAACTCTGCACGACATTTTCTTCACAAGACCTTGGAACATGCGAAGCACTTATATATAGGAAGTACCAGCGGCGTATCCCCCATGCCTCAACCACGCGCATCTACCCCATGAATAGATGTCGCGCTTTGTCAACATGGTTAAGACGCTTATATATAGAAAGTACCAGCGGCGTATCCACCACGCTTAACCATGCCTTGAGCGTTATGGCATCATTGGAACTTACTATGATCCTTGTGCACTGACCAAAATAATCCCGTGTGCGCCCGTGATTAAGCTGCTCCTTGCACGTTTATCGTAACTTATTCCAAGGACGCATCGTGGGGGTAAAACACATTATATCGTGATATAGTATATAGTGTCAGTGTCATCATGTGGTGCGATCTTTAGACCCAGTGAAAAAGTGAGGGAGAGAGAGAGAGTCAACGTTGCTACGAACAAAATAGAATAAGTACACAAAAGTTTTCATCGGAATATAACTTCAGTACAACATTATGCTATGCCTGATTGGCGGTCGTTGTTGTAGACTCCTGCTGAGATCGCGGTTATTGCTGGTGGTGTAGACTGCGTTGGCGGTGCGGAGAGTACTAGCGGGCTTCAAGTTCGTAGCCCTGTGCGGCAGTGTTGGGTATGGTGACCAAGACAGTTGCAGTTTGCGCAATAGCGACAATCGGCTTCCGCCTGGTGGTGATAGGTACATTTGAAATACAGGGGATGAGTTCCGGTGTAGGCGCTCTTCGAGTGAACTGGAAATGCTTGGAGAGGTTCTGGTTGCGACAGCTCAGTTATTGAAGAGTTTGGGCTCGAGGTCTTTCGTTTGCGGCTGGGCTGAGCGTCTTGTGGCGGTGCGGTGTCGTCGGAGGATTCGTCTGAGGATTCGTTGGAAGAATCGTCAGAGGAATCACCGGAAGAATCATCAGTAGAATCGTCGGAAGAATCGATGACGATTGCTTGATGAGCCTGTTTGACATAATTCTTGGAGAAGAATCCTTCCATGACTCGTTTGTCGTTGATTTCTGCGGCTAAGCGGTAGGTTTCTTCGATGGTAGCAGGTCTTGCAGCTTCGACAAAATCGCCCACACACTTAGGCAAGGCGCGAATGTATTTCTTGATAGCCTTTTTCTGGAGGGTCGACTTGACTTGGGCAGATGATGCTAAGCAGAGTGAACCTTGCTGTAAGGCCAGCATTGTCACCTTCGACTTGCTTGATTTCCCAAAATTCGTCTTCCAGTTTCTAGACCTCATGGGGAGGGCAGTACTATTTCTTCATGAGCTCCTTCAGCTCATCCCAAGAGAGGGCGTAAACTGCGTGGATCCCACGTTTGTTACGTTCGGCTGTCCACCAGTCGAGTGCTCGCGATTGAAAAACTCCGGTAGCGCATGTGGTACGAAAATGCTCTGGGCACCCACTCTGACGAAGAGTTACCTCGATGGCATCAAACCATTGGAGTAACTGAGGCACACCTCCTTCACCTGTGAAGACCATCGGGTCACAGGTTCTGAAGTGCTTATAGAGGAAAGCAGATTGCGGTGCTTCGGTCTTAGAGTCTTCCGCGGTTCGAGAGTTGCTGAGGGATTGAACCTGGGTGATGATTTGAGGAATCACCCTGGCCACTTCCCTGGCCACGAGTGATGCGATCCTCCTATCGGCGCTTCGTTGGGCTCTTCTCCTAGTTGTTCGTCTCGAGGTAGAATCGTTTGAAGATATCTAGACAGAGAGAGATTTGGGAGTGAGATTCGATCATAATGATTTTGAGTTAGTGATGCGATTTGAGCGCGTTTTAAAACTTGTTGCAGGTAGTATAGTAATGCGTATTCACATAGGAGCCACATAGGAGACGCAAGATCTCTAAGTTCTCACGTATTCACATAAGCGATTTGTTTGCATAAATATATATATGTGTAGTGTATACTTATACATATATAGTTATGTAGATAACGCGAGGACGCGATAATGAGGGGGGCGAGCGAGCCGTTAGCTTTTAGTTTTGTTGCGAATATTCGGCTTTTGTTTTAGATTGCGATGGTTGTGTGAGTTGTGCGTTCATAAGGCGGGGAGCTGTAACACCCCGTGTTTCGAAAGCCAAAGTCAAAGTTAAGATTGAAGCCAAAGGGAGAAAAGATTTCTAATTGCAATCTATCTCTCCCTGGTCAATCCCTGTTTTGACTTCTTTGACAATAGTTAGTCTATTTTGTGATTTACGTTAGTTGTATTATGTGGAGTAATCATTAAAAATCGAAGTAATCGAATTGTTTATCGCTACGAACCGCTTTACGGCTGTGAATGATAGGAAGTAACAATGCGATAAAGTTAATTAAACGCTAATCAATCTAATCTAATTAACATCGCGCTCGCAACTCGAACTATGCATTTTGGTGATTATTATACGTGTGTGTGTGCCTTATGTGTTACTTGTGCATGTTTATTTATGTTATGTGTGGTAATCAACCGAATCGCAATCGAATCGCAAATCGCAAACCGAATACGAAAATAAGGATACTTGTATATTGATATAGTAGTCGGGATTAAAAGTAATTTGAATAGAGAACTCTATCACACTCGCATCGCTCGCAATCGAATCGAAATATCAAAAATCGTGGCGCCGCGCACCCGAACCAGATGCCATCCGGCCGGATTGCCATCCAACCGGGCTGCCATCCGGTCGGTGTGCCATCCGACCAACCCGACATCCGGGAGTGGTGTCACCTGACCGACCCACACTTTCCTCTTTTGGAATCCTATAAATACCCATGTCACTTTCAAACTTTCTACTTTTGGAAATCCTCTGTCCAAGCAGCATGTGTTCTTCACCTTTTCTTCGATTTCTCTCAAACCAGGTAAGATCTCGTCCTAAATCTTGTACTTTCTTGATCTACACGCACTCCTACACCTTTCCATCTTTTGGATTTTAACTTTTAACCGTGAAATCATCAAGATTCGAGTATTCTATGATGACGTCATCATGGTGTTCTTCATGAACTTCATGTTTTGGCCTCAATCCTTCAAGAACAACTCGAATCTAACTGATTTCCACATAAATAAACAAATATCTACCATAGATCTAAACATTTTCACTAAGAAACGGATTAAAAGACGATTTTCTTACCTTCTTTCAACTCTTTTACACTCAAAACTCTCAAAACCGATAGAGTCGGGACTTGTGCCAACTTATTACCCGATCAGTGGTTACGTTAGCTCCAGATCTGACCCTATCCACGAGGTTCATCGGTTTCAGGTTAAACAAGAACTCCGTCATGAACAGTTCACTAATCGGGTTTGGGTGATTCCTGTCCGATCCGGAGAACCAAGTATTGACAAGTTCCCGATGTTTGACTCGTTATCAATATAACTCGATAAAACGACAAACCATCAGAAACAACCAAGTGTAAGACGAATGGAACGACCAGGACGGAGTGCCGTCCGATCGGACTGCTGTCCGAACGGACAGCCACCCGAACGGCTTGCACTATGGGTCCCACACTTAATCACTTTTTGGAGTTTGAGTATCGAACGAACTGTTGTCCGATCGGACTACCATCCGACCGGATTACTCTTCGGATCATGAGATACTTGACTTTAACACTTAATCGATTTTTCAAACATGTTCAATAGAGATGCCACCCAACCGGACGGCTCTCCGATCGAGTGACAAACTGCTATGAACTTGTTCTCACTAAAGTGTCAACCAATCGGATGACCGGCCGATCGAACGACCTGAAAGGTAAGGATACTTCGATGTTTTCAAATTCTACAACAAAAACTTCAAAAGTCAAACCATCATACACAAACACATCCTTCTCATAGGAAGAAACAATCCACTCGAATAGTCATCCGACTGGACTACCGCCCGACCGGATGACCGCCCGAACGGATTGTAATTCGCACGAATTGGCCATCCGATCGGATTATCATCCGACCGAACTGCCATTCGACCCATCAACACTTGCTCTCGTTTTTGCGAAACACTTATCGTTATTCTATCGAACTATTCAGGATAACATTACTCTCAAGCGCTCCCTTCAATCCATCAACCGCTGTGAGTATACTCGATCCCTCTTTGCTTTAAGCACTTTTGGGTGTTACATACGTTACTTATACGAATTCACATCAAACAAACTACGCAACATTTTCAACGTTAACCGTTACCGCATGTATTACGTGACTTAATAATGCTTGTTTGTTATGTTTACACATGGAATGCTGTCTACCTGCCTTAACGACGAGAGTACTATAGTTTGGACTCAGCACCCGCTCATGCAGGGGTTATTAAGGACAATTACTTGCATGGACTACAGTGGTGGTCATGTATTGCGAACTGCCTTGGGCAGTCAACCCGCAGTCATTGGTATCGATAGATCCATGTCGATAATTAACATGCTTCGTTTTCCTCTGTGTACGTGCTGGTTATGGTAAACTATTTCGAACTCTATATGCTATTATCAAACTTGTGTGCTCACCTTTACACTATGTGTATTGACTTTTATTTTAACGTATGTGACAGGTAATTAGGATGCTTATCTGCTAGGAAGGCGAGGCTATAATAAGCTTCTAGAGCCCAACAAATAGTTGTTTGTAGATCTGAAAACAGGAGTCTCTAGAAGCAGATAAACAATTGGGCAGTTTTGTAAAATCTGAGTTGTCGGAATAGAACTATTTGACTGGATTTTGTCTGTAATAATTTGTTTACCTTTTGAGGCATGGTATGGGACATGTTAATTTAAATTAATTGGTAATGGTAATTGTTATGGAAACTTCTGGACAATCTGTTTCGCTCTGTGCCGCACCCCGATGATTCCGCCATCGGTTGGGGTGTGACAGATTGGTATCAGAGACATAACTATAGGGAATTAGGCAAACTCGACCTAGTCCGGGTCGATGTCTTAGAAACCTAGTCTATAGTTAGGACCCAATAGACCAACTCGTGCATGTCCATTAGGGACTATGTATGAGCTTATTACTATTCTTCGCTATTCTCGCCTACGCTACACTATCACTGCACTCGAATTTTCAAGTAAAGACAAGCAATTAAGTCAAGACTAGGTGTGAAAGCCGCAAATTCTCAACTAAATTGCTTGATCAACCCGTATTTTCACTATTCACTTTGCTCATATCATTGCTGTTTTTGAGAATCATGACATTGTATGACCAGTCGTCTTCACTTGGAACAGATTCTATCAACTTATCAATGATCTCTTCATTATTTTTGACACACCAACTCTCTCCATTTCAAGTTTAAGATGACAGAATCTTTCAATTATTTGTAGAACAGTTTTACCTTTCATACAAGCAAACAAATCAAATTCTTTTTCAATAACGAACGCTTGTTTAAACGGGGAGAATTATACCAAACCAGGAGTGAAATCCATATTTTGATGAATAATCTCCTCTGTTTTACTAAAATCAAGGGGAGGTTGTCAAGCCAGGGGTGAAACCCTAACCTTGACGGCTTGTCCATGGTTTTACCAAAACTCTCACAAAGTCTCGACGGACTCCAACGACCTGAACTCACGATATGGCTAGAGGGATGTGCGCTGGATGCCTAAGAATCGAGGCAGAGGCCCTATCTTGAAAGTCAAAATGTGTACGACAGGTCCTTGAGAATAGTCGAATCGCTTTGGGTAGTCAATGTCTAGTAGCCGCAGACATCTCTCGATTTTTATGTGTTTCGATTCTGAGCCCGCAACTGGTGACTCTGATGACTCATTGATTTTTATATGCGTTTAACTGCTTATGTGTTTAAAAAAAATTGGAAACTTATTCGATTTTGCTCACATTTCGATTGACACACACGACCCGCATTGCTCTCCTATCTCAAAACGTTAACAAATCGTTACTACTATGAGGGAAGCTGTAAGCTATGATGCTCGCCATACTATATGCTTACACTATACTAATCGCTACACTAGACGCAATCGCGATATCGAACGTTCGCAGGCTTTGAATGATAGGTTTCTGTATTCTGACTGCCTCTATGACTAAATGCGTACGTGCTTCTGTGTTCTGTGCTTTTGTGCCCTACGTGCTTACATGCTTATGTACTTATGTGCTTATGTGTTCCTCTGTGAATCTGTGATTTTCGTGCCTACGTGTTTATGCAATTATGCGACTGTGTTCCTAAGCTTTAGTAAGTATTAGACGTGTGAGGTGAGATTCGACTATGACGTGTCTGAGACCTACGACAATGTCTATTGAAGACAATGTCAACTGGACCGTCATCAGGATCCCGTCGCCCATCACTTTCTCGCCAAGAAAAGAGAGACAAACGTCTTGCTGCTATCATCGCCAAACAAGTAGCAAAAGTTGTCAGTAATGTCTATGAGAACGCCAGCAAATCATCTGAGGAGTCGAGAACCGAAGCTCTTAAAGCTGCCCCCAAAACTGCCTTCAGTTTCAATCAGTTTAAGGCATGTGGACCAAAGGAATTCATTGGCGAGGAAGGTCCCACAGCGTTGTTCCAATGGTTTGATTCCATTGAGGTCACTCTGCGACAGAGCGGTTGCCCCGACGATCTCCATGTTCTCAACGCTAACGGCGTCTTCTAGTCCCGCGCACTAGACTGGTGGACGGCCGAGAGAAATAAAAGAGGAAACGTTGCAGCCTATGGCCTGTCGTGGGACGAACTCAAGGAAGTCATGCTGGAAGAATTCTGTCCTCCTCATGAACGCCAGAAGTTGGAAGATGAATTTTGGCACATTAAGCAGAAGGATGGTGAAAACGCTGCTTTAACTGTTCGATTCAAGTAGCTCAGCATTATCTGCCCTGATCAGGTGAAGACTTCTGACATGGAAATCAAAACGTATATTCGAGCCCTGCCTGACTGTGTCGCAGATTTCGTGCAAGCGGCTAAGACTAAGACGAACGAGGAGACTTACCTACTGGCCGCTGAAATCAACGACAAACGGGTCAAGGCTGGTTTCTGGGATAAGACCTCGAAGCACCTGCATCAAGCTACCGCCGCTCCAACTGCCGAAACCGCTGCTGCTCAACTGTCGAAGTCCTCACGCCGAAAGAAGAAGAACAACCATAGCAGCTCCAGCAACAAGAACTTCACTGCCACTACCACTGTTGCTCCTCTCCATGCCATACCGGCCCAGCAGCAGCCCCATCACCGTCCAGCTCCAACTACTTATGCACCACCAGCAAAGCGTGCATACACAGGACCCCACCCGGTTTGCCCAACATGCTCGTATCATCATCCGGTGGGTATTGCCTGTTGTTTCTGTGCTCACTGCAACATGTACGGCCACTTCACTGTTAACTGCCGTACTGGTCCTCGCAACACGGCAGCTTCTACCACTGCTCATCAAGCTCTGCTCCCTGCCCCGCAAGGCTAGCATGCGGCTCCGACACCCGCGATCAACGCCAGAGTCTGCTTCGCATGTGGTGATCCCAACCACTTTGCGAACATGTACCCGAACAGGGTGGTGAAACAAGAGCCCCAGCAGCAGCAGCCTCACCAGCAGCAGCAGCCTCAGCAGCAACAACAAGCCGCACGCGCCAGAACTTTCAACATCAACGTGCGCCAAGCCCAGACCGACAACAACGTGGTCAATGGTACGTTCCTTGTGAATGGTATTTATGCATCATGTTTGTTTGATACTGGAGCCGATAATTGCTTTGTGTCATTCGAATTTGAAAAGCTCCTTAGTCGTAAGCGCTCTTATCTCTCCTCGAAAATCGATGTTGAAGTCGCTACCGGGAAAACTGTCGCCGTAAATTCTGTTCTTCGTGATTGTACTCTTGAGCTCAACAATCACATCTTCCCAATCGACCTTTTTCCGATGCAACTCGGAAGTTTCGACGTCATAATAGGCATGGAATTTCTTCGCGAAAACCATGCTGAAATTGTGTGCTTCGACAAAATGATTCGATTCTTGCTCGCGAATGGTGATTTACTGTGTGTCTACGGCGAAACCGCTTCGAAAGGTCTCAAACTCATGTCATGCATTCAGGCTAGCAAGTATCTCCGCAAGGAATACAGTGCCTTCTTGGCCAACATTGTAGTAGCGGAGAAGGAAAAGAAAAGGAAGACAGAAGTGAAAGACGTCCCAGTGGTCCGTGAATTTCCTCAGGTGTTCCCTGATGATCTTCCTGGACTTCCGCCTAGTCGTGATATCGACTTCCGTATCGACCTCATTCCTAGAGCCAACCATGTTGCCAAAGCTCCCTACCGACTTGCACCATCCGAAATGCGTGAACTCTCAAACCAACTCCAGGAACTACTTGAGAAAGGCTTCATTTGCCCGAGCACCTCTCCTTGGGGCGCGCCAGTCCACTTCGTTAAAAAGAAGGATGGGTCGTTCCGGATGTGCATTGATTATCGGGAATTTAATAAGCTAACCATCAAGAACCGCTATCCCCTAACTCGCATTGACGATTTGTTTGATCAGCTACAAGGTGCTACGTGTTTTTTCAAAAATCGATCTCCGCTCAGGCTATCACCAGCTACGCATACAAGAGGAGGATATACCCAAAACCGCTTTTCGCACTCGCTACGGCCATTATGAGTTCGTTGTTATGCCTTTTGGTTTAATCAATGCACCCGCGGTCTTCATGGATCTGATGAATCGCGTGTGTAAACCCTATCTCGACCGTTTCGTTATCGTGTTCATCAACGATGTCTTGATCTATTCTAAGTCAAGAGCCGAACACGCGCAACATCTACATTTTGTTCTCGAACTACTCCAGGGGAATCAACTCTATGCTAAGTTCTACAAGTGTGAATTTTGGCTGGGGGAGGTTCAGTTTCTGGGTCATATTGTCAATAGTCAAGGTATTCATGTCGACCCTGCGAAGATTGAAGCAGTTAAGAGCTGGATTACACCTAAGAACCCGTCCGAAGTTCGTTCTTTTCTCGGACTAGCGGGTTATTATCGCTGATTTATCGAAGGATTCTCCAAGATCGCTGTGCCGCTTACCGCTCTCACGCATAAAGACAGATCTTTTGTTTGGGGAACTGAACAAGAGTCTGCTTTCCAAACCCTCAAGCACATGCTCTACAATGCTCTTGTTCTCACATTGGCTGACGGAAATGACGGTTTCATTGTCTATTGTGATGCTTCCAACCTTGGTCTTGGTTGTGTTCTCATGCAACGGGACAAGGTTTTAGCTTACACGTCTCGTCATCTCAAAATCCACAAGAAGAACTATACAACCCATGATCTTGAGCTAGGCGCGATTGTTTTTGCATTAAAGATTTGGCGACACTATGTGTATGGTACCAAGTGTACGATCTTCACCGATCATAGGAGCCTCCAACATATCTTTAACCAGAAGGAACTTAACATGCGTCAACGCCGATGGGTAGAACTTCTCAATGATTACGACTGTGAGATTCGTTATCACCCAGGCAAGGCAAATGTCGTTGCCGACGCTCTAAGTAGACGGAGTTATTTGCTCAGCATCCGCGATACCCAAGCCCAATACGATCTCGAAGCCCTCATCCACGAAGCCCAACATGCTTGTTTTAATGAACACACTCTAAAGAAGGAACGAATCTATTACGATGAAGCTCAATTGGTAAACAAGTCGAATGGGATTTTCTATTTTCTGGACCGAATTTGGATCCCTAAGCGGACCGAATTGCGAAACATTTTGATGGACGAAGCCCACAAATCCCGATATTCTATTCATCCTGGTGCCAACAAAATGTATCAAGATCTTCGCTATAAGTACTGGTGGCCGGGCATGAAGAGGGATATTGCTCTCTACGTTGGGAAATGCCTGACTTGTGCAAGGGTCAAGGCTGAACACCAAAGGCCCTCTGGCTTACTCGAACAACCCCCAATCCCTATGTGGAAGTGGGAGCGTATAGCTATGGACTTCATAACAAAGCTTCCACACACGTCGTCAGGCCACGACAGCATATGGGTTGTCATCGATCGCTTAACCAAATCAGCCCACTTTTTGCCAATACGGGAAGACTACAAGGTAGAACGAGTAGCCCGAATCTACACCGACGAGATCATTTGTAATCATGGGACGCCTCGTGACATCATCTCCGACCGTGACGCTCGGTTTACATCGCGGTTGTGGGAAACGTTTCAAGCAGCTCTTGGTACCACGCTTAATCTGAGTACCGCATTCCACCCTCAAACCAACGGTCAGACTGAAAGAACGATTCGTACTCTTGAAGACATGCTCCGTTCGTGTGTCATAGACTTCGATGGTAATTGGGACAAATACCTGCCGTTAGTCGAATTCTTGTACAACAACAGCTATCATACCAGCATCCAAATGGCACCGTTCGAGGCTTTATATGGAAGAAGATATCGATCGCCTATTGTATGGCACGAGATCGGTCACTCGCAATTAACCGGTCCTGAGCTATTGCAAGAAACGACTTACAAAGTCCTCCAAATCCGAGACAACTTGTTGAAAGCTCGAAGTAGACAGAAAAGTTACGTCGATAGACGACGCAAACCCCTTGAATTTGAAGTTGGCGACTACGTACTCCTAAAGGTATCACCTTGGAAGGGTGTGGTCAGATTTTGCAAGAAAGGGAAACTAGCGCCTCGATATGTTGGACCTTTTAAGATTCTGGAAAGGATCGGAAAAGTCGCCTACAGACTCGAACTACCGGGGGAACTTAGTAACGTCCACCCGACTTTCCACATGTCGAAGCTCCGAAAATGCCTGGCTGAGCATGATTTAATTGTACCACTCGACGACCTCCAAATAAACGAAACACTACACTTCGTGGAAAAGCCTGTCGAAATTATGGATCGCCAAACTAAGCAGCTCAGATGCTCGCGCATTCCTATTGTGAAAGTCCGATGGGAAGGCAAACGAGGCGCAGAATTCACTTGGGAACTCGAAAGCGACATGAAGGCGAAGTACCCACAGTTGTTTGCTACGGCTTCGACCTAATTTCGGGACGAAATTCCCTAAACAAGGGGAGGCTGTAACACCCCGTGTTTCGAAAGCCAAAGTCAAAGTCAAGATTGAAGCCAAAGGGAGAAAAGATTTCTAATTGCAATCTATCTCTCCTTGGTCAATCCCTGTTTTGACTTCTTTGACTGTAGTTAGTCTATTTTGTGATTTACGTTAGTTGTATTATGTGGAGTAATCATTAAAAATTGAAGTAATCGAATTGTTTATCGCTAGGAACCGCTTTACGGCTGTGAATGATAGGAAGTAACAATGCGATAAAGTTAATTAAACGCTAATCAATCTAATCTAATTAACATCGCGCTCGCAACTCGAACTATGCATTTTGGTGATTATTATACGTGTGTGTGTGTGTGCATTATGTGTTACTTGTGCATGTTTATTTATGTTATGTGTGGTAATCAATCGAATCGCAATCGAATCGCAAATCGCAAACCGAATACGAAAATAAGGATACTTGTATATTGATATAGTAGTTGGGATTAAAAGTAATTTGAATAGAGAACTCTATTGCACTCGCATCGCTCGCAATCGAATCGAAATATCAAAAATCATCGCGCCGCGCACCCGAACCAGATGCCAGCCGGCCGGATTGCCATCCGACCGGGCTGCCATCCGGTCGGTGTGCCATCCGACCAACCTGACATCCGGGAGTGGTGTCACCCGACCGACCCACACTTTCCTCTTTTGGAATCCTATAAATACCCATGTCACTTTCAAACTTTCTACTTTTGGAAATCCTCTGTCCGAGCAGCACATGTTCTTCACCTTTTCTTCGATTTCTCTCAAACCAGGTAAGATCTCGTCCTAAATCTTGTACTTTCTTGATCTACACGCACTCCTACACCTTTCCATCTTTTGGATTTTAAGTTTTAACCGTGAAATCATCAAGATTCGAGTATTCTATGATGATGTCATCATGGTGTTCTTCAAGAACTTTATGTTTTGGCTTCAATCCTTCAAGAACAACTCGAATCTAACTGATTTCCACATAAATAAACAAAGCTCTACCATAGATTTAAACATTTTCACTAAGAAACGGATTGAAAGATGATTTTCTTACCTTCTTTCAACTCTTTTACACTCAAAACTCTCAAAACCGATAGAGTTGGGACTTGTGCCAACTTATTACCCGATCAGTGGTTACGTTAGCTCCAGATCCGACCCTATCCATGAGGTTCATCGGTTTCGGGTTAAACAAGGACTTCGTCACGAACAGTTCACTAATCGGGTCTGGGTGATTCCTGTCCGATCCGGAGAACCAAGTATTGACAAGTTCCCGATGTTTGACTCGTTATCAATATAACTCGATAAAACGACAAACCATCAGAAACAACCAAGTGTAAGACGAACGGAACGACCAGGATGAAGTGCCGTCCGATCGGACTACTGTCCGAACGGACAGCCACCCGAATGGCCGGCCACCCGAACGGCTTGCACTATGGGTCCCACACTTAATCACTTTTTAGAGTTTGAGTATTGAACAAACTGTTGTCCGATCGGACTACCATCCGACCGGATTACTCTTCGGATCATGAGATACTTGACTTTAACACTTAATCGATTTTTCAAACATGTTCAATAGGGATGCCACCCGACCGGACGGCTGTCCGATCGAGTGACAAACGCTGTGAACTTGTTCTCACTAAAGTGTCAACCAATCGGATGACCAGCCGATCGACCGACCGTCCGATCGACCGACCTGAAAGGTAAGGATACTTCAATGTTTTCAAATGCTACAACAAAAACTTCAAAAGTCAAACCATCATACACAAACACATCCTTCTCATAGGAAGAAACAATTCACTCGAATAGTCATCCGACCGGACTACCGCCCGACCGGATGACCGCCTGAACAGATTGTCATCCGCACGAATTGGCCATCCGACTGGATTATCATCCGACCGAACTGCCATTCGACCCATCAACACTTGCTCTCGTTTTTGCAAAACACTTATCGTTATTCGATCGAACTATTCAGGCTAACATTACTCTCAAGCACTCCCTTCAATCCATCAACCGCTGTGAGTATACTCGATCCCTCTTTGCTTTAAGCATTTTTGGGTGTTACATACGTTACTTATACGAATTCACATCAAACACACTACGCAACATTTTCAACGCTAACTGTTACCGCATGTATTACGTGACTTAATGAATGCTTGTTTGTTATGTTTACACATGGAATGCTGTCTACCTGCCTTAACGACGATAGTACTATAGTTTGGACTCAGCACCCGCTCATGCGGGGGTTGTTAAGGACAATTACTTGCATGGACTACAGTGGTGGTCATGTATTGCGAACTGCCTTGGGTAGTCAACCCGCAGTCATTGGTATCGATCGACCGTGTCGATAATTAACATTCTTCGTTTTCCTCTGTGTGCGTGCTGGTTATGCGTAAACTATTTCGAACTCTATATGCTATTATCAAACTTGTATGCTCACCTTTACACTATGTGTATTAACTTTTATTTTAACGTATGTGACAGGTAATTAGGATGCCTATCTGCTAGGAAGGCGAGGCTAGAATAAGCTTCTAGAGCCCAACAAATAGTTGTCTGTAGATCTGAAAACAGGAGTCTCTAGAAGCAGATAAAATTGGGCAGTTTAGTAAAATCTGAGTTGTCGGAATAGAAATATTTGCCTGGATTTTGTCTGTAATAATTTGTTTACCTTTTGAGGCATGGTATGGGACATGTTAATTTAAATTAATTGGTAATGATAATTGTTATGGAAACTTCTGGACAATCTGTTTCGCTCTGTGCCGCGCCCCGATGATTCCGCCCTCGGTTGGGGTGTGACAGGAGCGAAAACCGATAAATCGAGAAATCGTTATAGCGTAAAATTTAAATCGTCAACACATAAGCGTAAATAAGTTCGATGAAGCGTAAAATCGGCGATCGTAAACTAGAATATAGGTAGATAGAGTGCCTTGGGTGTTTAGGCGTCGACTACCCAAAGTAACTCGACTATTCTCAACAAGTTCACGTGCGCTTTGGCCTACTAGACTATACCTTCACTGGGATGCAGCTACGGCATTCGTCCTTCGAGTCATCACACGGCTCGTGTCATTGATACAATCGTGACGTTGGTGAGAGCTTTTGTGAATCATTTTAGGGAATGGGACAGTCATTAAGGTACGGGTTTCATCCCTGACTTAACAACTTCGCCCCTAGCTATGGTTGTGCTCACCAAGTAAACTCGGGAGTTCCGCTAGATTGAAATAGAGATTTTCGTTGAGATATGGATGTTACTCCTAGTTCAACGAAAGGTTCTCGTGCTAGAAATATGCGCTGAGTGAGCGACCTTATCGAGAGTTCTTGGTTTTCACACCTAATCTCGACTTGACCACTCGGTTGCGTTATGCGAGTATTTTAGAAAACGTGTGTAATGTGTCAGCCTTAGGAAAGGCAAATAGTATTAAGCCTTAGGAAAGGCTTCCTCGTGCGAAGTTGTAGTATGCGGTGTTCTCACAGAGGTGCAGTTTTAGCGAGTTCGAATGAGAGTATAACAGCACTCTGGCTCGTACTGAATACCTACCGGTTTCGCAGGAAGCAACAGGCCAGCTGTCAAAGGTAGGTGCTTAGACTATGGACTAGGTCAATTCTAAGACAACAAACCCGGACTAGGTCATGTCTTTCCTAATTCCCTATAGTTATGGCTCTGATACCAATCTGTCACACCCCAACCAATTACGGAATCATCAGGGCGCGGCACTAGGCGATCAGATTGCTTAAGAGAATCCATAACAACTAAATTGCGACAATATCTAATGCGTTCATTGTCCCATACTAATAAACAAATACAATCACATAAGCTGTCACAAATTTCATGTTCTCTCAAACAATACAAATCCGACAACCTAGATTTTTGGTGTGTTTCTAGACTTCCTAGCTTGATTTGATGTAGACTGCGACTAAACCTGCAACATACGTGAAATAACGTCAATACAAAAGTATTGGCGAGTATACAAGTTTTGATAGAGTAGCATAGTAGATAAAAAGCGTTGCGAATTACCACATACATAAACGGGATACGACAACATATATACAAGACAGATACTACCAGTTAAGTCACTCGATCTGCGATTGCGATTGCTATTCATCCTAACTAGACCTCGCCGGGTTCAATAGTACTACACTAGTTAAGGTGGGACGTCGCGAGTAAAAGTCCTAGCACACATGTATCAAGCATCACGTATAAACATGTACAGCAGTTATTCACAAGTGATTGATAGTTTGATCACGTAATTCGTTTTGAAAAGTGCGATTTGATATGACGTATGTTACACCCAAAAGTGTGATAAAAAAAGGGTTCGAGTATACTCACAGTAGGTGCTCAACAAGTAAACACAACTTGGTTGGATTGATTGAGAGCGCGTCTGAGTAGCCTGATCATGGAACGATAGCGTAAGCGTTGGACAGCGTGAAATAGTGCGTTGAGTGTGATGGTGAGTCGAAGGGTGCTTTGATCGGATGACTCATCCAGACGGATGGTCATCCGAACGGATGACTCATCCGGAAAGATGGTCATCCGGACGGATGACCCTTCGGTCGAAAGGTCATTCGAGTGTGTTGTTGAAATGTTGAGCTTTTGAAGTTTTCGTTGTAGTATAGACTAAGTCATTCGATTGGATGGTCATCCGGATGGATGGCCATTCGATCGGATGGCTATTCGATTGAAAACTTAATAGTTTGAAAATAATTGGTCACATGGTCGAATGGTCATTCTATCGGATGGTCATCCGATCGGATGGTCGTTTGACTGAGTGACCTGTTTGTTTGAACCTTTGCAAAATTGTTTAAGTGCTGAAAGCCATAAGTCATCCGTCCGGATTTTCGTTCGATCGGATGGCACTCCGATCGGATGCCAATCCGTTCATCGACCTGATCGTTTTGGAACTTGCAAAATTCGTTAAGTTAGAAAGTTTTGCGGTTTAACCGAGACGGTATGACAACGTATTGAACAACAGAAACCACACCAAGTCCAAGTCGTTCGATCGGATGGGAATCACCCCGTCTGATCAGCAACTGTCCTTGACGGAATTTCATGTTCAACCCATTAAGTCGGTTGTCTCGTCGATAGAAATTTGTTCTCAGCCCAGCACTTCACTAAGGAATGAGTAGAAGGCCTGAACGAGCTCTGATTCTATCGGTTTTGAGTAAAAAGTTAAGAAAGTTTGAAGAAATGTTGAATCTAGTTGAAAATGTTTAGATTTAGGTGAAATTGTACTTTACTCTTTGAAGTTAGACAAGCTGAAGCGTGACTCTACTCGCTTCAATTATCCTAGAAGCGAACCAATCCCTAACTTTTGGGGTAGAGTATACCCAATCGGGTAAACATAATTTCATTTGGCCCGCTTGTTTTTGTATCCGGTCTACCAACTTTTGGGCCAAGTTGCTTTAGTGTGCTTGATTTTCGAAATGCGCCAAATTTCGTACCCAAAGGTATAAACATGAAAGGAACCTAACAAGAATTCCACGGGTTATGGCTTAGTCTAAATGTGTGAGGTTAGTTTCAGGTCGAACCTATTAGCATGTTTAGCTAAGCAGGTTTCTCGGGTTCTCCTAGCAGGTTCGACTTGGTTCTGGATCAAACTTACAAACACATTTAGCTAAACGTGTCATGTTTGGGTTGACCTAGCAGGTTTAAACATGACTTTGGATTTTTATAGTTTAAACATAATTGTTTTATGTAAGATTGTATTATTTGTAATTCTATAACATTAATATGTAAATAAAATAAAATCGAATATAAATTTGAGGTTCAACATATAGTGTTTGTGTCGGCCCGGGAAAACTGTTTCATCATTTGTTTCATATGTATGATATGATTTTCATGTTTGGGTTGGTGTCATGTTCAACTCGTCAACCTCTGAATAAGTACACAGGCCCATTTAACACCCAAAATTAAAACACATTCAAAAAGTAAGTAAACAAATAAACATGTCAATTCATGAACAAAGGAATGGTACCCATTGACCTAAATGTGTTTGACCCAAAACTAACTCATCCAACCCAAATCCATGAATTTCATACGCTGCAAATACTAATACCCGTTATTATTATTTATTGATGGTTTTACACCAAAACTCAATTGTCTTTTGATTGCACGAAAAACTTTAGTGTTTCGTATCTTAACAAAAGAAAATCTGTAATATTATTTATCCATGGTTTTAAGCCAACCAAAAAATATATATTATGAAGATCTTCACGTACCCCCCTTATTTTTCTCTCTTCCACTTCGTATCCTCTCATTCCTCAAGAACAAAAACATCCTTTTATCCAAAACCAAAAACAAACACAAGTTTCTTAATCCAAATCCAAGTTTTTGTTGTTCAAGAAATGTGTGAAAATGGAGCGGAGAACGGTGACAATGAATTGGGATCACTTAGAAGACTTCAATGTAGAAGATGATATTGATGAATTCTTTGAAAGCACCAACCGCCTCTCGGTTGTTGTCCCTCTTGACATGCCTTTACCTGAGGATGACGACGACCCACAATTCAACGATGGTCGAGTGTCTTTCTCTAACAACCTCGCCTCCAATTCCATCAAGCGACCTCAACTCTCCACGGCTCAATACGACATGTGGATGGTCGCACCTGGATCAATCTCCGACAGGCGAAGGAAGCTTTTACAAGGCATGGGGTTGAATAGCAAAAAAGATTTCGCTCGGTTACCTAGCACAAATACCACCATACTTAATGAAGAAGCCCATACGAAAAGATTGCCTTCCACGAAAGTTGTTGTTATTCCTACCGACGCAATCATATCCAATGAAAAACCAAATGATGATACATTGGTAAAAGAATCTTCACCCCCTTTAGAGGAATCAAGACAGGCTGAACCTGAGTTGCAGTCGGACGATAAAGCTAAAGCTCAGCCACATGCTAAAGCCGAGCCTCAACCTCACCCAGAGCAACAGCCTCAGCCTGAACCTGAACCTGAGCCTGAACCACAACCTCAACTGCAGGTTCATGTTCAAGATCAGGCTCAGGCTTTGGCTTTGTCCCAGCCTATGTTGTTAGTTCGCTCTAGATCAGATAGTGATATAGAAACAAGCTCCTTCAACACAAAACGAAGAAAAGAGGATATGATTGGATCAATATCAAAACAAAGCCTTACAAGAACATCATCGGAATTGGTTACACCATCCGTCGGGTTATCATGCCAGTACGCCAACGTTCTTAGAGTTTACACCACCAGTACTAAAAGTTCCTTGACGACATCTACCACCAATAACAAGAAGAACGACATGCACACTACCTCAAGTGCACAAGTGGATTCTTTCTTCTTGATCAAGAATCTAGATACCGGAAAGGAGTTTGTAGTGAAAGAGTTTAACGACGATGGAATGTGGAATAAGGTGAGTGATCTACAAACTGGGAAACAACTCACGATGGACGAATTTGAGAATACCGTGGGCCATTCACCCGTCGTAAAGGAGTTAATGCGTAGAACAAGCCGCAAGAGAAATGGCATGATGGCCATGACCAACTCTTATCTTAGCAAGAGCTTTAGAAGTAGCAAGAAGAAAGGGGCTGCATTTTTGAAGCACCTTAAAGGTTCAATGATCAGTGGATCAAAAACAGATAAAGAAAAGTTGAGTGGATCAAAAACAGAAAAAGAAAAAATGAGTGGATCAAAAACAGAAAAAGAAAAAATTAGTAGATCAAAAACAGAAAAAGAAAAGGAAGAAAACGTAACGACGACTACCACGACTACTGCTACTACCACAACCGTAACTACTTCTTCATTGTCTTCACAAAGCAGTAGACAACACAAAACGAGTGTAGAACGGGTAACTTCTAATGACAAGAACTCGAGTTCAGAATGGGTTAAAGCTAAAGCTTATGGAAAACCATCAAAAGAATTCTCAGCATTGCATCTATGTCAGAAAATCGAGGCTCATGACGGGTCGATTTGGACGATGAGATTTAGTTTTGACGGACACTATTTAGCATCCGGTGGTGAAGACAAAGTTATTCATGTTTGGGAAGTGCAAGAATGCGATGTTCATTCAATGCGGTCAGGAGATGACAAGGGTGGTTCAATTACTCCCGATAACAGGCCCCCGTTACCCGAAAATTCAACCACAGACAAGAAGAAAAAATCAAAGAATCATAAAAGAAAAACGGAAGTTCCTGAGTACGTAAAGGTGCCCGAAAGTATGTTCGGCCTATCAGAAAAACCCCTTTGCACATTCAGCGGCCACCAAGATGACGTGTTGGACCTATCTTGGTCACGATCTCAGGTTATTATTCTTTTTCGATTGCGATACATGTTAACATAAACTTAAGATCTTTGCGATTATGTGCAGTTCCTGCTTTCGTCTTCAATGGACAAAACCGTAAGATTATGGGATATCGAAACCAAGAACTGTTTGAAGCAGTTTGCACATAGCGATTACGGTACACCCAACTTCTAAACATGTTTACGATGCTCTAGTAATTCAAGAAAGTGTCCCGTTTATGTATCTGATAAGGAAGAATGTATTTGCGGCAGTGACTTGTATACAGTTCAATCCAACAGATGACGATTACTTCATAAGCGGTTCGTTAGACAAAAAGGTTAGAATATGGAACATACCAAGTCGAAAAGTTGTCGATTGGAGTGATCTTCATGACATGATAACTTCAATTTGTTATTATCCTGATGGGCAAGTATGTCAATCCTTATAAGATATTACCTAATCAGTCATTGTTTATGTGTATTTCAATTTTTAACTAACATTATGATCAAAGGGTGCGATTGTTGGATTACATAACGGAAACTGCAAGTCGTATAGTACTGCCGGTACGAACTATTCAACTAT
Organism: Helianthus annuus; assembly: GCF_002127325.2. Taxonomy (NCBI): domain Eukaryota; kingdom Viridiplantae; phylum Streptophyta; class Magnoliopsida; order Asterales; family Asteraceae; genus Helianthus; species Helianthus annuus. The sequence continues at coordinate 48,909,737 of NC_035433.2, read as the reverse complement.
TTATCGTCATCAACCGCGCAACAAAACAGTTTTCAAACTAATCTTAGAATCACTATATCGTCTATCTTGTTTTAGATTGCAAGCTCGAGCTTAAAGATCAAATTGAATTGCATACTAAAGCGAAAGCGGATCCAAAAAAGATAACTAGCTTTCAGGTGACAATAACTTTAATGCTAGATTTTATCGTTCTTTCTTAACGAAGATCAAACGATATTTGTAATATGTATTAATCCACCTAATCTTGTGACGTGTAGTTTTCTCCTTCGAACCCATCGGAAGTGGTCATTACATCTGCTGATTCCCGTATTAGAATCATCGAGGGGTTACATGTCGTTGAAAAACTCATAGGTGTCGCCTTTTGCCCCCTTAGCTTTGCATAAAAACTTTATTATATTGAATACAAAAATATGTATTTATAGTGTTCTGATTTTACAGGTTACAAAAATACTAGCAGTCAATTTACAGCGCAATATACCGCAGACGGGAAGTACGTAATCTGCGCTAGTGAAGATTCACAAGTATACATATGGAAGCATGAAAAACCGAAACACAGTGGTGGTACTAAACCCAAATATGTGACCACTACTTCTTACGAACACTTTACATGTATGGAAGTAACCGTTGCGGTACCGTGGCATGGAAGCAACAAATCGCAAGGGTTAGACAACGAACCACAAGCCAAATGCAACTCTAAACGGTCTGGGCCGCTTTCTGTAGACGATAATGCGCAGGCTAAAAAATCCTCACATCTGCCACCAGTTCCCAAAAAGGGCACAGAAAAAGGTACGAATGAGGACTCAGAACAGCCTTCTAATACTGACACAGATGTCGGTGAGTCCGATGATGGTTCGTTGCTGTTAGGCATTGGTGCCGCTGCTGCAACCCCCAACAACAATATCCAATCAACGGCATGGGGTTTGGTGATCGTGACTGCAGGGTTGGGTGGTGAGATTAGGGTTTATCAGAATGTCGGGTTGCCTGTTAAGGTCGGGAATCTGTTTTAAGATCTCATGTGATTGTGAGGGTCTTAATGTGGGCTATTTGATGGCTCCAGTGTACATACATGTACATTAAATTAGTTTGTGAATATTCAGTTTTTTATAGGAAGGGTAGAAAAAGTGTTGTATGCATGTATATGTAAGAATTAGACCCGGAAATTTTAATACAAACAATTAAAAACTAGATTCATTTGAACTTTTATTTATTTATTTATTTTTCTCAAATGCTTTGATTTGCCTACCTGTTTTTGAGTAAAGATTACTAATGTTTCACGAGCTATCATTACAACTAATAATTGTTAAATTGTGATTAAATTAATTTAGATATATCTAAACTTTAGACTATAGCAGCAATAAATATTTAATTATAAACAAAAAGAAAATGTATTTTTATTTTATAAACGATTATAGTCAACAAATATTGCTTTTTGTTGGCGTGCGGTTGCATTTCCACTTGCTTTCATAGAAACCATCATGATGACATTGACATACAAAGAATAATTTGCATACTTTTTTTTTATTTAGATGATTAATTTATAGACCAGAATTCTAACAATTTTCCCCCTTTTTTAATATATTATAATTATATATTTTCTTTTTCCTTCCCCCTAAATGTTACTGCAAACAACACAACAAACTCATAATTGTGAAAACTGAAAAGTAACTAAATGACTACCAATGACTGATAAAATACTAAGTTTCAATTCAGCTTACCTACAATTAGAACACATCAACACCATAAAAACATACTACAACTAAAAAACAGAACTCTAACCTTTGAACAACATTTGACATTCACCATCACCATCTTCTTAGTAAAAGTAACCTCTGCATTTGGTCGACCCACACAAACACTTTTTTCTCTGGGGCCCGTTTTTCTTCTCAGCCTGTGGAATTCCATAATCGTACGTTAACTCTTGCAACGGCGGAATGTGTTTGATCGCGTAAAATCCAATATGAAGATGACATTCCTCTTCGTTTTCACGCAAAATCGGCTGCCAACATACATTAGGCAAACAGCTATGGTTCATAAACCGACCCACATTTCCTTTATTTTTGGCACTGACAATTACGGGAAACGGAGGCTTAACGGGCTCGTCAGTAGGAATGGGCTCCAAAGCCTCAAAAGACCGGGTTGAATCAAATACGTATTCATCATCACTATCGCTACCGTTTTCAATCACGTCACCTGCATACTCGCATATAAAAGCTCCAGCCCGGATCGGATCCCATGACCTAAGCCCCCAACCCTTGTCCTTCGTTCGGAACACTTCCAAATGAAGTTTGAGGCCTGTTTGAGAAACCCGGTTTCTACAAGTGGAAGGACATAAACAAGAAGACCCGCACTCATGAATCACCGAATTATGACTTAAAAGAACACCACCGATAGAATACGGAAGATAACCACCGTTTTTTTCAACACAAGGGCAGTTAGTGGCGGGCTGACATCCATTAGAGCATCTACAGATTGAAGATTTAGACGAACGAAACGGTTTTGCAAACTTTAAACTCGAAGAGTAAGTAAAATACGCAGGGCCCTTTTCACTATCCACATCGTTTACGAGACAAATGGGTAAATTTTCCGCACCGGAAGTAAGATCGGGTAAGATAACACCAACCCGTGCAGTAACACCATCTCTCCATTGTTGAATTGACTTCCATAACATGAACCCTTCGGGTTGACCCGCAACCCGAATCAATTTGTACTTGAAAACATTGCAACCCGATTTTCCTTTTTCGATCCACGATTCATGGAGTTTGTATACACCATCATAAACGTATATTTTCCCGGTTACATTCGTCCCATCTTTAAGCCCACGAACGACCCGTACCTCATTACCTTTATGCAAACTTTTTTCTAAAGCGAGATTACCCCTTTCAAGCTTTTGATCCGTTATTAACTTATCATTCCTTTGACCACCACCTTGACCACTATAAATCAAAACCTCACCGTCATCTCCGTCATCTTCATATCCACCAGAAGTAACAATACTGACGGCAATGGGCTCTTCATCACCGCTAACCTTAGAATTTAAATAATCAATCCCGGCCATAATCGGTGCGTGAAGTCCAGCTAAGCATAGTTCCATTCGGAAAAAGAATACGTCACCTATATTGACCCCGGGTACTGCACCGATCCGTCGTCTTGTATTAGCCCGGGCTCCTTTATTCATCAAGATTGTACCCGATCTTAAATCAGCTCGTCTTGATATACCGGGAATAATCCCTTTTGCATCATCAAGCTGCATGATTTTTCTCCTTAGTAAATTATAAACCAAAACCACACGTTGGACCAAATCACGATCACTATCAGCTTGAAGTGACGTATTGATATCCACAAGATTAAACGATCTTAAAAGATGATTAACCATTTCATCAATGTCAACCTCGGAATTAGAAACTGCTACCGCTTCTGGGCCCTTGACGATTTTACGCGCTTTACGTTTTCGCCTAGTGGCATCACTGCTATCCTCTGTATCGATAGTGAACCCGTTTTCATAACCACCGTTTTGCATATATCCATCGTCATACGGTTCATGACTCTTGGTGCTCCCTTTTGGTCTCCCTCTGCCACTAGTGTTAACTGGTGGGACCGGTGGGGCCGGTGTTCGAAAGGAATTCAAAGGGACTGGTGATACAATAGGGTTAGTGTCAGGTATTCCTTGATTGGGTACACTAGCGGGCGTTTGAGACTCGTGTGAACCAACAAAGGGGAAAAACTGAGCCGCTCCAGGGGGGAACGGAGCAGTTGGAGCACCAAATGCGAACGGAGGAGCCTGTGGTGATGCAGATGAACCCGAATGTGACGGAAAAACCGGTACAAGACATCTCAATGGCTTAACAGTCATAACCCTAGACTTGTCAATCGGACCCGAAGGAACCGAATCGGAACCTAAATTGTCTTCCATCAAACACACTAGCCTTTTAAATTCAACTAAAGTCTCCCAATCAAAACCACAATCACAATATGATTAACTAAAAGGAATTTCAAAGCTTAATAAACCTTCAAACTAATAACCCAACATTTAAACTCCCATATAACGCCAAAAGGTGAAAACTTTGCCAGAAATATAGCTTCAAACTTTCCTCCTGAAACATGCAAGTTGAAATACAGGTTTAAAGAGCGATACGGTTCTGGGTTTTCAGTATTAAACATGATATATAAACCTAAACAGGTTAAAACCCTAAACAAGAAATAACAGATTAATATATATAAATAAATAAATAAAGGTGAAACCAAAGATCAGCAACGTAATATCTAAGATACAAAGATCTGAATGGATGAAAAAAGCGGAAAACTGTATGTGTAAACAATAAATTCTTATAAAAGTATCAGATTTGAAGAAGAAGAAAAGTATTGAGATCTAAAATTACCTCCTCCGCCACTGTGGTTCCGGCAGCGATTTTACATCTATTGCGTTTGTTTTCTATTAATTTTATTTTTTAACCTATATTTGGGCTTAAATCTAATCCAACCTATAAGTCTAATCCTTTTATTATTAAAAGCAATATTGGAGGAAACTAAAAAAGGGAAAAGAAATATATACTTTTTATATTTCCAATTTTATCCATATCTATGTTTTTTAATACAAAAATTAAAAAAAGCATCCAAGGTAAATATAATATTCTTAAATTTATAGTGTTTGGGGATTTTTTTAGTTTAGAACTAGATTGTTATCGTAATTCGTGTGTTGCGGTGGTGATGTCTTATTTGTTTATGGCTGGTGGCTCTTTAATTATGTGAAAACATGTGTTTCGACGTATACGATCTAAAACATTGTGAGAACAAAAGAAAAAGAATCGAACCTGAGTTTGTTTGTTTAGTGAGAGTTCCCTAACCACTACAATACCCTTGACTTTGCCTTAAGACTTAGCGGCATAAAAATGTACAATAACTCCGATTAATATCGTCAAATGAAAACGTATTATATTTGACCTGATTTGACCTGACTCATTTTCAAACACTGGTTACGTCAAAACATAGACCAGCCGAAAATGTACGGAAAACAGTATGAAAACGTAATATATTTTACCAGACTCGTTGGGAAAGAAATTACATCGAGATCTGAATTTATACTAAAACATACATAAAAATAACCTTGTAAGAAAAATAGTTGGTTTTTTACTTTTAAGCTAAAGAATGAAAATGCGGGGAGTAAATTGGAATGTTAGAACGTTCTCATGGGGTGAAAATGACATTTTATTGTGTTTTTAGGAAGTGTAAGGGTGTAGGTGTCAATTTCAAAAGTTTAGACGATGTTTTTGTCAATTTCGAAGTTTAGGCTTTCTTTTTGTCAGTGGCATAGGTCGTCGACCTTTGTTTTTAAGATATAAAGTTATATATAACAGCTAGCAAAAAAGTACTTTTGTCATTTTAAAATGTTAAGATTATATGTGTGACTCCTTTCTTTTGTTTGGTTTCGTTTTTATAGGGTAAGGATAGTGTAAAAAGGGCCTAAAGTGTAAGAAGTATATTATAACACTATATATAATATTATATAACACCATATAAACACCGTATAACAATATGTAACACCATATGATGCCATATAACACTATGTAACACTATATAACATTATATAACAAATATAACACTATACATCTATCATAGACATGCTATCAGACAAATTATAATGTTATATTTGTTATATAATGATATATAGTGTTACATAGTGTTATATGGTATTATATGGTGTTACATATTATTATACAGTGTTTATATGGTGTTATATAGTATTATATATAATGTTATAATACACTTCTCACACTTTGAGCACTTTTTACAGGATCATGTACCTGTTTTTATATAGAATAATTTATACACTCTTTAAACCTAAGTTTAAATTTGTACATTTGTTAGTTGTTATCATATGACTACAAACCTGAACCATTTTAAAATGAAACATTTTTTTACTTGGTTTAGTATAAAGAAACTCATATAATGTATAGATTATTTGTTACTACTTAGTAGTTTGTCCTAAATGAAATAGATTTAATAGTCTGCGTATACATTATTACGAAATCATATTATACAAATATAAACTAGCTTATTATATATAAAGTATATCGTATATTACGGCTTAACGTACTTCACGTACAACAACGTGCGTGATTTGTTATATAACGTGCGTGATTTGATATATAACATGCGTGATTAATGTTTTCAATATGCGTGATTATTGTGTTTTAACATGCGTGATTTTGGATTTTTGAGTTATAACGTGCGTGATTTTAAAATGAACGTGCGTAATTACCTCTCATACGTGATGTACGTTAAGCCGTAATATATATATATATATATATATATATATATAGAGGATCAATTTCGAGGAGAGATTATATATATATTATTAAATAATACCTACTTTTATTTTCTCTCTTAAGGCTTTGCTAATAAAACCAATTTCGAGGAGAGATTATGGGTTAGGAGAAAGGAGTGTGACAACCCTCACTAAACCAGGTATCCGTACGACTTAATTAATAATTAATTGCTGCTTAATTACTGTGCTTACTTGAAATTACTGATGAACTGCTACTTGATTTCTGATACTTGTACATACCTGCATCATACTTTACATACCGTCACTACCTTATTTACATACTAAACTCTAGTGACAAACATGATGCACAAAAGCACAGTAGCACTATGAACGGATAACCTATTGAACATGCTGATAAAGCCAGCATCAGGCAGATATTGCCTCTAAGGCCTGTATGAGCCAGAAATATTTTACTACACCCATAGTGAGTGTAGGGATACAAGGGTTGTAGAACTGCGTCTCTAGGGATACGTTACAATGACTGGATGTGCCTAGGACACACACTAAGCACAAAACTAAGCACTTTAATTAACAATTCAGCTTTTAGCTAACTAATAAAGTGCCAAAACATGAGAAAAACATTACTAGACACTTTCCAAAGTGTCGGGAATAAGTCGTGTCACTAAAAATGGTATTAACGACACTCTAAAGCTTTGTTAAGCACTTTAACGGATTACTATCCAACCGAACAACCGGACTATACCCGGAACATGAAAATATTGCCATTAACATTATTGATCTTTTTCTGAGCCAGTTAGGGTCCCTGAATACCCTAATGCCCGTCATAAAGCACAACGCACAACTAACCGAGTTAATATCTAACTAACTTACTTAACCGAACTATTAAACTAACTAATACTTGAAATCTAACCAAACTACCCCCCCCCCTTGGCCGATTCGGTCACCTAGTGACCATATCTTGTACCATTTTTTATTTTTATATTTCTTGGTGTCCCATATCTAGGCAACACAAGATCTCTTGGTCCATAATTCCACTTTTGCCTATAAGTAACTTGATTTGGCACATGAACTTTCACATTCCAACTTCACACAAAAACTCTCTCCCTTGCCCTCTATAGGCTTCGGCCGAACACCCCCCATATACATCCACCATTTTCGAGTTTCCATCTTTACATTCCAAGGTCATACAAACATCAAGGGTCACGTATTAGGAGGCTTGGTGCACTCGGAGCTCGAAGGACCTCTTTCTCTAGCTTTTATCCACCCTATTTGCGCTTAGATTCTTCCCTAGCCTCGAGCTAGTGGTATGTCACTTAAAACATCTTCTTGAACTAATCTAGAATGGTTAATATGATGTGTAACGGTTAAAACTCGAAATCTTGCAAGATGAAGCTTTAAAGTTTACTAAAAGCACTTAAAAGATGGTTAAAAGCTCATGTGATGTGTAAATGTTGTAGTAATTGATTTGTGTGGTTATTCGGACCCGATCTATGTTGTGGTAGCTCGGATCATCATTTAACCCGGGTTGGTCATGATCATGGATCATGACATAAGGTTGCTTTAAGTGAAACAAGGGTTAAAGGGTGAAACTCTACCACACGCGAATCATGAACTTGTGTAAAAGCGTTTTTACTTGTAAAATAGTGTTTAAAACTAGTAGATCTACGGATCTACAAGTGGTAATTTCAAAGGACCGAGTGTCAAGAAATCATGTTTTCTAAAGATGGATCCTACACTAACAAGAAAGATTTTTAGAACACACAAGTGTGTAAACACTTGTGTAACACAAAGTTTCGACAAAATAACTATTTTTGTAAAATTTACAAGAAGTTGTAAAGACGGATTTTCTCTAAAAACGAGGTTTTTACGGGATCGGATTGATTTATATAAGGATCCGCTAAAAATAATGGGATTTACACCATGGTTTTGGGAAAACTACAAGTTCATGAAATCTTTGCGATTTACATATTTATTTACTAGTTTGTTGTGTTGAAAATTGTTTTGATCGAATAAAGAAAATTGTTGAATTGATTTGTAAAAGAAAATGATACGCTTGAAAGCGCGGCCACCTCCAGTTACAGAGGAAACTCTGGCAAAATTTTTCCAAAAACCTAACACTTAGAATTATTTTCTCTACAAGTGTTAGAAATACTTTTTGACATGTTTTCAAAATATATAAGTTTCGCCACGACTTTATTTACAAAATATCGGAGGTGGGATTTCACAAAATAAAACTTAGCAAATATATATTTAATATATATATATATATATATATATATATATATATATATATATTCATAAATCACTTGATGCGTGTTTATGATTATTTTGTGAAGATACATAAATATTATTTTTAGAATAAAAATAATATTATCAAACATTAACGAATCCGAAATAATACGGACGCTTTCACGATAAATATATAAGTTACACCGGTAATTACTATTACCACTCGATCGTTAAAACGTAACTTACGCAATTTAAGGAAATATTTATGAACGCGTATATTTGACAAAGTATTATTTTGGGAGAATTTTGTGAAGTAAAAATATAATATTTTTGAGAAAAATATTTATATTTTGGGATTGGAAATAAAAATATATTAAGTGAGACTTAATGATATAATTCGAACACACATGTATTAAATCCCCCATCCTTGGGAAGGAGAATAATTACCAAGTATGCACGGAATGTAAACACGAAATAGTTGTCTAACTATTTCCCAAAAACCTAAACCATAAAGCTAAGGCACGGCCGTTCGTCTAATAGAGTTAGAACTTGTAGGTCGTTGCACAGCTGCTTGACTTGGAGACATACTTGGTAGAGACGCACCGTTGTGAGTTCATGTCCCCCTTTTCTCTTAACTGTTTTCAGTTTTCTAAACTGCGGGGGTGAAATACATGTTACTTTGATTATAAATGCTTTATACATGGTATGGTTAGCGTAAGGAGGGTTACTACTTAGATCATGTGAATGGGTAGGCGGAAACTTGAGGTCATTAATCCTCAGGGTAGGACCGAGGGGCAGGAGCGATAGATCTATTTGGGTGTAGCGAGCCCAGTCCCAGGCCCAGCATAACGGACCTCGGGATGACTTTGTACCCGACGCATAAATCTGCTAGGTTTGAGCCTTCCTACTTGCATTTCACACATATCAATGGCCTTGCAAACCATTGGTGATCTTTTTTTCTTTATTTGCTACATACCAGGATTTTGATAAATACAAAGGTTTATATACTCACTTACACATGAACTCGCTCAACATTATTGTTGATTTTTCAACTTACATGTATTTCAGGGAATTAGAGGATCTGGCACGGTATGGCACGTTTTCCCGCTGCACTAGTACGAGGTCATCCGGGTTTTAGGAATGTGTCTCTTTCCTGGACAAGTCACAGTCCTTAAACCATGTTTATGTTATGATATGGTTGTGTTTGTGAACAATGTTTATGTTGTTAGGATATGTTCCGTTAAAACAATGCTGTTGTTTTTGGATTTTAAAACTTATTTGAATGGATGATCTTGCATGGTTTTTATTCATATAGTTTTGTTATGGTTAAGCCATGGTATTAAGAAGTCACACCAAATTAACCACGCTTCCGCAAAGCCAGGGTGTGACAGCTTGGTATCAGAGCTCTGATCATAGCGAACTAGGATTCTTTCTCGAGTCTAGACTATGATCACTAGGGCTCTCACGAAAACATTTTTACTGCATACCACTTAAGTCCAGATCCAAAACCTTTTTATAAACAAATGTTGAGCACATTTTATTTATTTATTTTTAGGCTCAGTCTTGGAGGCTGAGGCTCGGTCTTGGAGGCCGAGGCTCGATCTAGGAGATCGAGGTAGATGGCTAGTGAGACTAGGATGAGTAGGCTCAGTCTTGGAGGCTGAGGCTCGGTCTTGGAGATCGAGGCTCGATCTAAGAGATCGAGGTAGATAGCTAGTTGGACTAGGGAGAATAGGCTCAGTCTTGGAGGCTGAGGCTCGGTCTTGGAGGCCGAGGCTCGATCTGAGAGGTCGAGGTAGGTGATAGAGCAGTCTTAGAGACTGGGAGGAATTTGGCTAGTGGGACTAGGAGTGTCAGTCTTAGAGACTGGGAGGCTAATGGGACTAGGAAAATTATGTGATTTCTTACTTGGTGACTAATGTGATTATCTGATTATATGACTATCTGTGTTTATGTTACAGACATATGGACTCGCCCGGTACAGGCGACTCAGACACCACCGGACCTAGACCTGTAGTATCTGATGACCTAGCATCTTCAGAGCACGAGGTGCACACGTCGGACGTTTCTAGCACGGATGAGGACGACTTCCAGCCCTTCGCACTACCTGACGGGGCTGATGAGCTCGCCGATGGCCCTCTTGTTGAGTACCTACCGTTAGTGGAGATTCCTGCTCCCATACCCTTAGCTGTTTACCCTGCCTACGATTTACTTCTTGACGCCGAGGCTGACGGCGACATTGATCTGTTTGACGCTGATCTCCTGGAGGATGATGAGGAGGGCGAGGCCCTCATAGCCGATGGAGGACTTTTACTGCTTGCAGATGCTCCAGCTGCGGAGTCACCTGCGCACTCACCTGCTCCAGACTCCTTCGAGTCTGTGGCCTCCGCACCTTCCCACACTCTAAGCGCACAGCACTTTTCACGTGGTTCAGATCCTGACCAGGCATCCTCTGTTGCCCCTATACCTAGCTTTGCATTCGACCACGAGGATGTGGAGGATTCCGATCCTATCTTTCCCCCGGGATTCGACCCGGATCAGGATATAGAGTTTATACCTATGGATCAGCCTATGGAGGATCCAGTCGACCCAGCTGACCCAGTGGATCCCATCGACCCCGAGTTTGACTTTGAGATGGCTTTTGATAATCCCGAGCCTGCCATGGCCCCTGAGCAGGCAGCCGCTCTAGACCCTGCGTTTGAGCATGACCCAGTTCATGCTGACGCACCCCTTATTGAGCCTGTGTTTGCTGACCCACCTGTAGATGATCACCCTGTGGATGCTCCATTGCTGGAGGGCGATCATGTCATTGCTGCTGATCATGTTGATCACCCACTTATTGCTGATGCACCCGTTCACCCTTTTGTTGCTCCCCCACCTGATCCCGTTCCACTAGAGCCCGAGCATGCACTGTTCGCGGCACACATGGATCCACCAGATGAGCACGCACAGCACGGGTGGATTCCTGCTGATGATGATGTTCCACCTATTCCCCCTCACATCACTGATGCTCAACACGTTGATTTCTCTTTTCCAGTTCCTCAGTTTACACCTCCAGCGCGACCTGGAGAGGGTTCTTCGGCCCATCCCTTTGGGCATGTGCCGACGTCTGTTCCTTTCATGCCACAGTTTCCACCTGTTTTACCCCCTGTTTCTCCATTTCATGTGGCACCTTTTGATCCAGCCAGGGAGCCGTTTCTCTGGTCATCACCGCCTGTCATGCCACCGACTGACCCCTACCATCCCTTCCATGTGGGGCACACTATTGAGGACGTGTTGATGTCTTTCGTTTTTCAGCATGAGTCACACACGCAGCGCATTCAGGAGCTTGAGAGAGCTCAGTCGCCGCCGCCATGTCCGTGTCATGGTCAGACCCATTCTCCTTTGCAGCCTTCTCGACCTGTACCTCCGGATTATGCTGCACGCCTCTTTGCCCTAGAGCAGCAGGTTGCTTCTTTCATTCGTACTCAGAGAGCCATGGAGGAGGACTGGCTCCAGTTGCGTCGATTGTTTTACACTCACTTTCCCCCTCCTCCACCGCCATCCGTATAGAGCTCATCAGTACCATTTGGGTAGACGTTGGTGAGAGGACCGCGATTGCTTTTGACTGCACAGCATTTTTGGAGACTACTTTCTGATATGACTTTTGTTGATTTTGTACATGGGATGTAGTGACACTGATTTGATGTAGTTTTTGGACAGGGGTGATGTAGCCCCTAGTTGATTGATGATTGTATGACACTGTGATGTACTGATACACTTACCATGTGGTCTCGATATATGGCAATCGCAGTATTCTCATCATATTTGATGCTTGATTGATTATTTATGTTTTGATGACATGGGATGTTGTGTGAATGATATTTGTGACAAGAAATGATATGTGAATGATATACTGATAACATGAGATGTTATGTACTATTACTATTATTATATACGCGCGTTTTATTATGGCCTGACCGACGTAAACACATCTTTAGAAGATGCCGCCGAGACGTCAAGAACCGCAAATGCCTACCAATCAGGCAGAACTACAGCAGATCATTGCTGCTGCCATTGCACAATACGCCGCCTCTCAAGGAGGGATTAGTGGAAGCAACTCTGGCAACACTGGCAACAACAACAACCCACCTCATGGTAATACTAAGTCATTTAGACATACCATGACCTAATTGGATATCTATAGCAAAGATGCTAATGCCGTTCACATGTTATACTGTACGTGCAGGGTGCACCTACAAGCAGTTTCTGGACTGCAAGCCAGTCAACTTTGATGGCACAGGAGGTGCTGTCGCCTTTGTTCGTTGGGCTGAGAAAACTGAATCTGTTCTTTGCATGAGCAAATGCGCACTAGATCAGCAAGTCACCTATATCTCTGGGCTATTCTTGGATGGAGCCCTATCTTTGTGGAATTTGCAAGTACAGACACTTGGTGAAGCTGCTGCCTACGCGCTGACCTGGACCGAACTGAAGGAACTTATGCGCAAAAAGTACTGTTCCCGCGCTGAAATCCAAAGATTGGAAACAAAGTTCTGGCATTTAAAGATGGAAGGTCCAAAGATCGCGGAATACGTTCAGAGGTTTCATGACTTATCGCATGTGGTACCCTACATGGTCACTCCGGAGTTCAAAAGGATTGAACGTTTTATTTGGGGATTAGCTCCTCAAATCATAAGCATGGTGACCTCCTCCAAGCCGGCGACTATTACTGAGGCGATTGATTTGAGCGTGGCTCTCACAGAGGAAGCTATTCGCCTGAACAAGTTTGATGAAGCTGAGCCAAAGAAGAAGGAGACTCATGTGGAGTCATCAGGAGGTAACAAGCGGAAGTTTTCGAACTTCAAGCAAGGCACTAGCAGTGTGGTTAAGAAAGGGGAATCAAGCATGCCAGCTCAGGTTACAGCTGGTAGTGGGAAGAAAGGAAAAGGATACATGGGCGCCCAGCCCAAGTGTAATACCTGCCAGCGCCACCATTCTGGCCGTTGTGGTTTGAAAGTTTGTGAAGCTTGTGGAAAGACTGGCCATTTGAAGGATTCTTGTTGGGCCACTATGGGCCAGAGAGGTCAGGGAGGTTTTGGAAACAGAAACACCAACCGGGGCGGAAATGGAAATTGCCCACAAGGGAACAATGGAATTGATGGAAATAGAGTCAATAATGCTAATCAAGCGGGCGCTGTGAATCGTAACCAGAGGAACAATCAAGCAGGAAATGCTGGTGGAAATGGGCAAAGATCCGGATGCTTCAACTGTGGTGATCTTGGGCATTACAAGAGGAACTGCCCGGAGTTAAACCAAGCCCGTGGTAGAGTGTTTAACATTGAAGCAAGGGAAGCACGCCAGGACCCCAACGTTGTTACTGGTACGTTCCCTGCAAACCAACGCTATGCATCCGTTTTATTTGATACTGGCGCCGATTATAGCTTCGTGTCGTTAGAGTTTAAGAATATGCTTGGTTTAGCCGCTAGTAAATTAGATGTTCCGTACTCGATCGAATTGGCTAATGGAAAGTTGGTAGAAGCCAATGAAGTTATCAGAGGTTGTGTGATCGAATTGGGAGAGCGTGAGTTTGCTCTGGATCTACTACCAGTCCAGTTGGGAAGCTTCGACGTGGTGGTAGGAATGGATTGGTTATCAGGCAACAAGGCAGAAATAGTTTGTCACGAAAAGGTAGTTCGTATCCCAACCAAAGATGGTGAAACAATTGTGGTTCACGGAGAGAAGCGCGATACACCGTTGAGGATTATCAGCTGCTTGAAAGCGCGAAAATGTTTACAGAAGGGATGTGTTGCCTTTCTGGCACACATTGTAGATAAGAAAGCTGAAGAACCGAAGATTGAAGACATCCCTGTCGTGAGGGAATATCCAGAAGTCTTCCCAGAGGACTTGCCTGGATTGCTGCCTCATAGACAAGTGGAGTTTCGCATCGACTTAGTTCCAGGCGCCGTGCCTGTGGCTAAGGCACCTTATAGACTTACTCCGTCTGAGATGCAAGAACTGTCGACACAACTTCAAGAGTTGTTAGACAAGGGATTTATCCGGCCAATCTTCTCGCCTTGGGGAGCTCCAGTTTTGTTGTGCATTGACTACAGAGAGTTGAACAAGCTGACGATCAAGAATAGATACCCTCTGCCGAGAATCGATGATCTTTTCGACCAACTGCAAGGTTCAAGCTTTTACTCTAAGATCGATCTTCGATCTGGATACCATCAGTTAAGGATACAAGAGGAGAGTATTCCGAAGACAGCCTTCAGAACTCGTTATGGACACTACGAGTTCCTCGTTATACCGTTTGGGTTAACAAACGCACCTGCAGTGTTCATGGATTTGATGAACAGAGTTTGCAAGCCGTATTTGGATAAGTTCGTGATTGTGTTTATAGATGACATCTTGATTTATTCAAAGACGAAGGCCGAGCACGAACAGCATTTAAGAGCCATTCTGGAATTGCTGAAGAAGGAACAGCTGTATGCCAAGTTCTCTAAGTGAGAGTTTTGGCTACGAGAAGTGCAATTCCTTGGGCACGTGGTAAATGGAGATGGAATCCACGTGGATCCAACCAAGATCGAAGCGATCAAGAATTGGGAAACGCCAAAGACGCCAACCGAGATTCGGCAATTCTTAGGTTTGGCTGGTTATTACCGAAGATTCATTGAGAATTTTTCAAAGATCGCTCAACCATTGACGCTCCTCACGCATAAAGATAAGAAGTTTGATTGGGGAATCAAACAGGAAGAAGCGTTCCAGATATTAAAGGATAAGCTCTGCAACGCGCCAATCTTAGCACTACCAGAATGTACGGATGATTTTGTGGTATACTGCGACGCTTCGCGTCAAGGATTAGGTTGCGTGTTGATGCAACGCCAAAAAGTTATTGCTTACGCGTCACGTCAGCTGAAGGTACATGAAAAGAACTATACCACACATGATTTGGAACTAGGCGCAGTGATTTTTGCTTTAAAGATCTGGAGACACTACCTTTATGGTACGAAGTGTACAATATTTACAGATCACAAAAGCCTCCAGCACATATTCAACCAGAAGGAGCTGAATATGAGACAAAGATGATGGGTGGAGCGGTTGAATGATTACGACTGCGAGATAAAGTATCATCCAGGGAAGGCGAATGTGGTCGCCGATGCCCTAAGTCGAAAAGAGAGGATCAAGCCCATAAGGGTTAGGGCTTTGGAAATGATTATTCAGACCGATCTTTCCTTGCGCATTCGTGCCGTGCAAAAAGAAGCTCTCAAGGAAAAAACCTTTAAGAGGAATATCTCCGTGGGATGGAGAAGTTATTGGTACCAAACAGGGAAGGGACATTATGTTTCGAGAAAAGGATTTGGGTTCCTTTGTTTGGAGGTTTAAGAAAGGTTATTTTCGATGAAGCTCACAAGTCGCGGTACTCTATCCACCCTGGAGCGGATAAGATGTACCAAGATCTTAAGGATTATTATTGGTGGCCTAGGATGAAAGGCGATGTGGCTGTTTATGTGAGCAAATGTTTAACTTGCGCTAAGGTTAAAGCGGAATACTAGAAGCCTTCAGGACTTCTGCAACAACCGGAAATTCCCAAGTGGAAGTGGGAACAAATCTCCATGGATTTTGTTACGAAGTTGCCAAGAACACCAAAAGGCCATGACACTATTTGGGTAATAGTGGATTGATTGACGAAGTCAGCACACTTTTTACCTATCAGAGAGAAGGATAATACGAGCAAGTTGGCCGAAATTTACATGAGAGAAATTGTTACACGCCATGGAGTACCTCTCTCCATCATCTCTGATAGAGACGGAAGGTTCGTCTCAAGGATTTGGCAATCCTTCCAAGAAGCTTTTGGCTCGCAATTGAATATGAGCACCGCGTTTCACCCGCAGACCGACGGGCAAAGCGAACGGACGATACAGACCTTGGAAGACATGCTGAGAGCATGTGTGATGGATTTGGGCGGTAGTTGGGATAAGCATTTGCCTTTGGTTGAATTTTCATACAACAACAGCTATCACGCCAGTATTGGTGCTGCACCATTCGAAGCTTTATATGGCCGCAAGTGCAGATCACCGCTTTGTTGGTCTGACGCAGGTGATAGACAGTTAGTTGGTCCTGATGTGGTCCAGGAAACCACAGACAAGATTGCACAAATCTGAGATCGCATCAGTGCGGCTCGTGACCGGCAGAAAGCCTACGCGGATCGAAAAAGGAAGCCTCTGGAGTTTGAGGTAGGAGATATGGTTTTGTTGGAAGTATCACCCTGGAAGGGTGTGGCACGCTTCGGGAAGCGTGGGAAGTTGAATCCGCGGTATATTGGCCCGTTCAGAATTCTGGAAAGAATTGGGTCCGTAGCATACAAGTTGGATCTACTTGCCGAACTGAATGGAGTTCACGATACGTTCCACGTATCAAATTTGAGAAAGAGTCCAACGCAAGATACCGTTGTCATTCCTACCGATGAAATTCATGTTGACGACACGCTCCACTTCGTTGAAGAACCCATTGAGGTTACGGATTGGAAAGTGAACAAGACCCGCCGGAGCAGTGCCAAGCTCGTCAAGGTTCGTTGGAATGCCAGACATGGTCCTGAATACACCTGGGAATGTGAGGACCGGATGAAAGAGAAATACCCCCACCTATTTCCTAAGAACCCTGCTTCTACAAGCAGAACTTAAAATTTCGGGACGAAATTTTTCTAACGGGGGGAGAATGTGACAACCCTCACTAAACCAGGTATCTGTACGACTTAATTAATAATTAATTGCTGCTTAATTACTGTGCTTACTTGAAATTACTGATGAACTGCTACTTGATTTCTGATACTTGTACATACCTGCATCATACTTTACATACCGTCACTACCTTATTTACATACTAAACTCTAGTGACAAACATGATGCACAAAAGCACAGTAGCACTATGAACGGATAACCTATTGAACATGCTGATAAAGCCAGCATCAGGCAGATATTGCCTCTAAGGCCTGTATGAGCCAGAAATATTTTACTACACCCATAGTGAGTGTAGGGATACAAGGGTTGTAGAACTGCGTCTCTAGGGATAAGTTACAATGACTGGATGTGCCTAGGACATACACTAAGCACAAAACTCAGTACTTTAATTAACAATTCAGCTTTTAGCTAACTAATAAAGTGCCAAAACATGAGAAAAATATTACTAGACACTTTCCAAAGTGTCGGGAATAAGTTGTGTCACTAAAAATGGTATTAACGACACTCTAAAGCTTTGTTAAGCACTTTAACGGATTACTATCCAACCGAACAACCGGACTATACCCGGAACATGAAAATATTGCCATTAACATTATTAATCTTTTTCTGAGCCAGTTAGGGTCCCTGAATACCCTAATACCCGTCATAAAGCACAACGCACAACTAACCGAGTTAATATCTAACTAACTTACTTAACCGAACTATTAAACTAACTAATACTTGAAATCTAACCAAACTACCCCCCCTGGCCGATTCGGTCACCTAGTGACCATATCTTGTACCATTTTTTATTTTTATATTTCTTGGTGTCCCATATCTAGGCAACACAAGATCTCTTGGTCCATAATTCCACTTTTGCCTATAAGTAACTTGATTTGGCACATGAACTTTCACATTCCAACTTCACACAAAAACTCTCTCCCTTGCCCTCTATAGGCTTCGGCCGAACACCCCCCATATACATCCACCATTTTCGAGTTTCCATCTTTACATTCCAAGGTCATACAAACATCAAGGGTCACGTATTAGGAGGCTTGGTGCACTCGGAGCTCGAAGGACCTCTTTCTCTAGCTTTTATCCACCCTATTTGCGCTTAGATTCTTCCCTAGCCTCGAGCTAGTGGTATGTCACTTAAAACATCTTCTTGAAGTAATCTAGAATGGTTAATATGATGTGTAACTGTTAAAACTCGAAATCTTGCAAGATGAAGCTTTAAAGTTTACTAAAAGCACTTAAAAGATGGTTAAAAGCTCATGTGATGTGTAAATGTTGTAGTAATTGATTTGTGTGGTTATTCGGACCCGATCTATGTTGTGGTAGCTCGGATCATCATTTAACCCGGGTTGGTCATGATCATGGATCATGACATAAGGTTGCTTTAAGTCAAACAAGGGTTAAAGGGTGAAACTCTACCACACGCGAATCATGAACTTGTGTAAAAGCGTTTTTACTTGTAAAATAGTGTTTAAAACTAGTAGATCTACGGATCTACAAGTGGTAATTTCAAAGGACCGAGTGTCAAGAAATCATGTTTTCTAAAGATGGATCCTACACTAACAAGAAAGATTTTTAGAACACACAAGTGTGTAAACACTCGTGTAACACAAAGTTCTGACAAAATAACTATTTTTGTAAAATTTACAAGAAGTTGTAAAGACGGATTTTCTCTAAAAACGAGGTTTTTACGGGATCGGATTGATTTATATAAGGATCCGCTAAAAATAATGGGATTTACACCATGGTTTTGGGAAAACTACAAGTTCATGAAATCTTTGCGATTTACATATTTATTTACTAGTTTGTTGTGTTGAAAATTGTTTTGATCGAATAAAGAAAATTGTTGAATTGATTTGTAAAAGAAAATGATACGCATGAAAGCGCGGCCACCTCCAGTTACAGAGGAAACTCTGGCGAAATTTTTCCAAAAACCTAACACTTAGAATTATTTTCTCTACAAGTGTTAGAAATACTTTTTGACATGTTTTCAAAATATATAAGTTTCGCCACGACTTTATTTACAAAATATCGGAGGTGGGATTTCACAAAATAAAACTTAGTAAATATATATTTAATATATATATATATATATATATTTTCATAAATCACTTGATGCGTGTTTATGATTATTTTGTGAAGATACATAGCCGCCTAGGCCCTCATGTCGAAACTAGGCGGCAGTCTACAGCCCACCGCGGCTCCGGCATCCATAGCCGGCTGGGACCACAACCCCATAACGAGGTGTATGATCGTACCGACCCGGACGACCATACATATTGCGGAGAGTCTCACACGACTAACAGCCGACCAGGAGGACACAATTATGTTCCTCCCATGGCACCCCGCACTACATATCTCCGCGCCGCTAAGCGCAACCAAACCCAGGCCTACAAGCCAAACTCCGCGGCCGAAAACTCAAAATTTGTACCGGAGATTGCCCACGCCGATGTCACAACGACTAAACTACCACTAACGATTGGGAAGTACAATGGTTCGTACGACCCGGACGACCACATGAACATTTTTACCGGTGCTGGGTGCAATGGCAAGTGGGACGAGGCCACTTGGTGTCATGTTTTCCCCCAGACCCTCACTGGTCTGGCGAGGGCTTGGTTCGATTCTTTGCCACTGGGATCACTGGCTTCATTTGAAGACCTGCAAGCAAGATTTCTTGCACATTTCAGCCAGCAGCGACGTCACAAACGAGATTCCATGGACGTCATGAACATCTAGCGCGGAGATAACGAATGTCTGGAGTCATTTGACGTCCGCTACAATATAGAGTGCCTCGAGATCGGCGGAGTAGCAGATCAAATGGCACGCAACCATTTCATTCGAGACGTCAAGGACGATGAAATGGTTATGACCATCTCAGGCAAGGAAGGCTTGCCAGAAAGGTGGGACGACGTCATGGCCGCGGTCAAGACGTACGCCCAAACTCAGCGGTCTCTCAAACCGCACACTGCCAAGGCACAGCCACAAGCGGAAGGTCAATCCTCCCGCCAAGACTCCAAGCGCAATAACAAACGCAACCGGGACACGTGGAATCGTGGCAACGATTCCAAACCGTACGTCCCATGCAGCCACCAGCCCGACGCAAGGGCAACGATCAATGCCCAGCGCGACAACCGGGCATCCAAGAAAGAATCTCGGGACCGTAATTGGACCGAGATCAACCAGTCGCCATGTGACGTCCTCTTCACGGACGCACAATTCTTGCGACTGGCCCAACCAATGAAGTCCAAAAAAAACCAAGATCTCACGCTTTACTGTGAGTATCACAAGGACTCGGGCCACACAACCAACAACTCTTAGTCTCCAACTGAATATTGAGCGAGCCCTGAAGGAGGGGAAGCTGCAACACTTGTTGACAGCCGCGCAAAAGCAAACCAAGAGCATCACCACCCACAACGAGGGCACCTCCACGGGTAAAAGAACCATGTATGCGGCCTTAACCCACATGATCAATAGAGGACGTGGAAAGCCGCGCAAGGCGGCAAGAAGACCGGACAATGACTGGAAAGATGAACAAGTCGTCTTTCCAAAAGGACGAGGCGGTCCGCGCGACAGGCGCGCCGTCGTCATTACAGGCTACCTGGCTCACTACTGCACGGAGCGATTGTTCATCGACCCGGGCAGTACTTCTGACATTATATATGAGCAGTGCTTCAACCAGTTTGATCAAGAAGACAAGGATCGGTTGCAGCCGGTAGATTACCCTTTAGCCGGATTCAAGGCGGAAACCGTATTCCACCTGGGCCAAATCACTTTCCCCGTGCGCCTTACCAACGAAAGGCACACGCGAACGGAGGAGGTAAACTTCATGGTTTTACCCCACACCTCCCGATACGACGTACTTCTCGGACGAGAGTCCCAAGGCGATTTTAACATGATTACATCCGTCCCCCACTCTGCCATCGGTTTCCCAACCGAGACGGGGGTTGCAATAATCTATGCCCGCAGAGAGGTTGTGTCCACAGACGAGCTATGTCCGACAAAGACGACAAGGCTTACCCCCAACACCCAACCGGAGAAATGGGTTCTTAACGCAAGACACTCAGAACAAACGGTCATGTTAGGACATGCCTTGTCCAACAACATCAGAGCGCGCCTGAAGCAACTACTCTTCAGGAATCAAGATATTTTCGCATGGACACCCGCTGACATGACAGGGGTGCCACTCGAAATCACGCAACATTTCTTGAATACCTTGCTAGGTATCAAGCCGGTGATCCAAGGCCAATGTCACCTTGGGTCCGCAAAGAACGAGGCGATGTACGAGCAGGTCAAAGAACTGCTCTCCGCAGGCATCCTGCGGGAAGTCAAATACCAGACTTGGTTATCCAACCTAGTCACGGTAGAAAAACCAACCGGGGGCTGGCACATGTGCGTCGATTATAAATATCTCAACAAAGCCTGCCCTAAAGATTGTTACGCACTTCCTGAGATCGACGAGAATGTCAATAACCTCGCCCCGTTTCGATGGAAGTGCTTCCTCGATTGTTACAAAGGCTATCACCAAGTGCAGATGGCAATCGAAGACGAAGATAAAACGGCATTCCGCACACCTACCGGGAATTATTGTTATACAAAAATGTTGTTTGGGTTGCGCAACGCGAGCGCAACTTATCAAAAGTTGATAAATGACACTTTTGGTGATCAAATCAGCAAAAGTGTCGAAATCTACAAGGACGACCTAGTCGTCATGAGCATGGAAGAGGATACCATGCTCAACGATATCGAAAGAACATTCCAAACTCTGCTCGGCGTCACTATGAAGCTCAACCCAAGGAAATGCTCGTTTGGAATGGAAGAAGGCAAGTTCCTTGGATTTATCGTCACCAAAGATGGATTCAAGGTAAACCCGGAAAAGGTTCAGGCGATCGAGCATATGCCATCGCCTTCCACATTGAAGGAAATGCAACGACTAGCCGTCCTACTAGCGGCGCTAAACAGATTTTTAGCCAATCATGTAGCTAAATCTTATCCTTTCATCAAGACTCTGCGGAACTGCTTAAAAAAGGAGCAATTCCAGTGGACCGCAGAGACTGAAAACGCTTTCCGGGAGATGAAAGAATGTTTAATCCAACTCCCAACTCTAACCGCACCACGCAAGAAAGAACCACTTATCTTATACCTATCCGCCGCAGACAACGCGGTGGGTGCGGTACTCATAGTGGAGCGAGAGGGAGTTCAAACACCCATCTACTATATCAGCAAAATGCTCAATGACCCAGAGACAAGGTACTCCATCATGGAGAAGTTGGTGCTCGCATTGATGCACGCATCGAAACGGTTACGACGTTACTTTTCAAATCACGTCATCACCGTGTTAACCAACTACAAGATCGGGCCGATCCTCTCAAAGCCCGAAATCTCTGGGAGATTAGCAAAATGGGCCATTGAACTGGGTGCGCACACATTGATCTATAAACCGCGCCCCGCGATCAAAGGCCATGTTCTAGCTGATTTTGTTGCCGAGGTATCGGCAAATCGCATCTAAGAATACGAAGAAGAACAAAACTCTACACCACCACCATCCTCATCGGATATCTGGGCACTATACACCGATGGTGCATCAAACGAGGACGGTGAAGGTGCAGGTCTGCGACTCGTCAGCCCCAATGGCCAAGAGCTCACCTATGCAATCCGCCTTGATTTCAAGAGCATAAAAAACGAGGCAGAGTATGAGGCTCTACTGGCAGGGTTGCGTCTGGCAGTCAAACTCGCCGTCCAACATTTGTAGGCACACGTTGACTCACTACTAGTTGCAGGGCAAGTGTGCGGCGACTATACCGCAAAGGGGGATATCATAATCCTCTACCTCAACTGAAATCAAAGTTCACTTCCTTTAATATCCGCCATATCAACAGGAGTGAAAACAAACAAACCCGCGGATGTGCTTTCAAAACTCGCATCCACCAGCTTCCAACACCTGGAAAGGAGATACGCATTGAGATTCTGCAAATTCCCTCAGTACCCCTCCGCCAAGTCAACGTCATCCAGTACGTTACAACATCTTGGATGACACCAATCATTGCATACTTACAATCAGGTGTTACTCCCGAAAGTAAAGCAAAGGCACGCAAGTTGCAATACAAAGCGTGCCATTATCAGAAAGGAGACGGTATTTTATACCGCAAATCATATCTGGGGCCACTTTTACGATGCGTCGACCCCCAAGATGCCACGTATCTAATCAGAGAGATACACGAAGGAATATGTGGCATACACGCAGGCCCACGCATGGTGGTGGCAAAAATCATGAATGTTGGGTACTACTGGCCCGACATGCACCTGGACGCGGTCAAAGTCTGGGCGCAAGTGTTTCAATTGTCAGCGGCATGCTCCCAAAACCTTGCACCTCAAGAACAACCTGATCCCCGTCACCACCGCATGGCCATTTCAAAAATGGGTAATCGATGTGGTGGGACCATTTCCAAACGCACTAGGTGCGGTGAAGTTTATCATAGTGGCTGTTGACTATTTCACAAAATGGGTAGAGGCAAAACCGCTCGCCTCTACCACCGCTATGATAACAAGGAAATTTGTTTGGGAACATATCATCTGCCGTTTCGGTCTACCAATGTGCATCGTTACCAACAACGGCACCAACTTCGCTGCCGAAGACTTTCAAAACTGGCTAAAGGAACTAAACATTGAACACATATTCTCCTCAGTGGCGCATCCGCAAGGAAATGGCCAAGTAGAGAGTATCAATAAAAGTTTAGTCGAAGGCATCAATGCACGGTTGGGAGCGGCCAGATGCGGCTGGGTCGATGAACTCCCTAGTATCCAATGGGCTCATAGGACTAGCCCAAAGACAAGTCACGGTGAGACACCCTTCAGCCTGGTCTATGGCTCTGAGGCGGTGATCCCCGCTGAAGTAGGTCTCCCTTCACCCTGATTATTGGCTATCAACAAGATTGACAACAACGATGAACGCAGGCTTGACTTGGACCTCCTAGAAGAAAGGCGGGAAAACGCCGCAATCAACGAGGCCAAGTACAAAACCAAACTTGAAAAGTACTACAATGCACGCGTTCGCGTCTGTACCTTCAACCCATGAGACTACGTCCTTCGCGACAATGAGGCGTCTAATGCAGAACGCCCAGGGAAACTTACCCCTAAGTGGGAAGGACCCTACCTCATCCAAGAGGTCCTGGGCAAAGGCGTATATAAACTACAAACATTAGAAGGCAAACCTATCGCATGCACATGGAATGCACAACAACTTCGACGCTGTTACATGTAAGCCATGTTTTACATTTTCCATGTAACCTATGGGGCCGCAGGCCATTTGCAAATAAATAAGTGAACGATTCAATGCAATATTGTTTGTTTCCTTCTATTACAAATGCGTGTTCCACTTCGCGGTATCTGCAAAAACATATTGGCAAAATCTTCATTCGCGGTACCCACACAAAGTGATAACCACACACAAATATTGTAATAGGCCAGCAAAGGCAAAACATCAATGTATATCCGGATGGATACGCACATACGGTTTTTACAAAACCTACACAATTCCTAAACGCTAACGGGATAAAAACAGGAATTGACTAATACTCACACGACAAAGGTGTAGAGTATACTCAACTGCGCTTTACAGGCAACAGAGTTATCCATATACTTGCATGTCACCTAGACATGCAAATGGCAAACAATGACTTAGTATTATTTACATGTGCCTGAAACATTGGACTTAAATAAACACTATTTCAGCTGCGCTCACATAATGACAGTAAATATTCTTTACTTGTGAACTTTGAGCCGCACATACCTGCATATCACCTAGATATGCAAAAGGCAAATTCAGACTTAATGTTATTCACAAAAACATTAACTCACACATGTTCAAGAATGCAAGTAGTAAAAAGATTTGTACAAATCGAACAAAAGGGTTAAACTTTATATATTCAAAAATATTTCTACACCATTGCGGTGCAGAAGAAGTTTACATTAGTTCTCCTCTAGGAACGTTTACATCAAAAAGAAAAAGTCAAAAAGGGCACGCAGGCCAACCTAGTCCTCTTTTGTACCACTAGTACCCGCATCACCCTTTGCACCACCAGCGGTCTCCTCCTCCTCTTCAGGATCAGCATACAACAACCGCAAGCGGTCCACATAATCTTCTGCCTCCAAGAATTTATCAATATCATCAATGGCAGAAATGGACAAGCTGTTGTATGCTTAATAGCCGCAACGTACCGAGCCTCAGTATCTACACCATGGAACCCAGATCTTTCATCAGTAAACTTGCTCTGGTAGAAAGGGTTCACATGATTAAGGCATTCTTTGTACCCAGCCTTGAACTCCGCCTCTCGCGCATGCTCAACAGCAGCTGCATTTTCAGGCGCGTCAAGAATGGTTCCAACAATTTGCAAAACACAAGTAACGAGGGTAAACAAAGGCAAACCTAACAATAACAAAGGCACCGGATACTTCGCCCGATACCGTGGTCACGAATCCCGTTACGGTCTGCCTTAAGCTGATCCAAGCAAGAAATCAGGCTATCTCTGGCCTCAGCAACCTCCCTCGCCCGCGCTTCAGCTTTAGCCGCGTGGGCAGTGACATCCTCAAGAATAGTCACTCGGTTCTGCACTTCAGCCTTTCAACAGCAAAGAAAATACAAGTATAGGAAGGCAATCAGTTATACTTTTAAAAGAAAAGGAAACAGACTCAAGAAGAATCGCGGTTCATACCTTAAGATTCTCAACAACTTTGTTCAAGTTGCTGCGGTCAGCATCCGCCTCTTCAAGAACCTTGGCACCGCGTGCCTCCGCCTCCTTGGCCTCCTTAGCAGCCGCTTCGGCTGCGGCCTTTTCCTTTACCAAAGCAGCATTCGCTGCCTTGAGATTGGTCACCTCCTGACGAACATGGAAAAGTTTTTCATTTTCTCGAGCGCAAGCTTCCCTCTGACCCTTGCGCTCATCAGAAAGCAACTTAGCAAGAGTACGAACCTGTTTAAGGATAGCTGTCGCAGCCCAAGCTTCAGTCTGCTTGTGCTTCTCAAAAGCAGCTTTCTCTCTTTAAAGCTGCTCCGCACCCTCCCGAGCAGCCTTAGCCATCGCCTTAGCCTCAGCCCGCAGGCGAGCGGTTTCCTCCTCCTTGCGGCCCAGAACCTTGTAATCTTCCATAATAGCACTCGCCATTATGGAACTCCCAACAAGCATGGAGGAGAGTTGATTTATCCAGTTCTCACGGGGTAAACCACGGGCACGAAGAACCTTAAACGGGGTGCCCAAACCACTCAAGATATCCCTACAAGCGGAGGGATCATTCGAAATATCATCCCCTTCCATAATACTCCAAGGGGGACGATGGTAGTTCACACCCCGGTTTTCCGTATAAGTACGGTAATAGAACTCCAATTCAGACTCACCAGGCTGAATGGATGGTTCTTCAAAGCCCGTACCCGCGGAGGCGGAACCAGAAACCTTCTCGGCAGCAGGGGATTTTGGCTTCTCCACATCAGGGGACTTCAGATTATTCCCCCCCCCCCTCAACATCAATATCCTGCGGGGGGATCAAGTTGTCAGAAGAATCCACCGTATCAAAGATGGTTTGATCCGCGGTTTTCTTCCCAGTATCCTCCGCTTGCGAAGTGGGTGCAGTAACCACTTCGATAGGTGGGTTTCT
This sequence comes from Helianthus annuus, assembly GCF_002127325.2. Lineage (NCBI taxonomy): Eukaryota > Viridiplantae > Streptophyta > Magnoliopsida > Asterales > Asteraceae > Helianthus > Helianthus annuus. The sequence goes on along the minus strand of NC_035433.2, from coordinate 48,882,872 downwards.
TCTAAACTCCTTATTGACTCCCGAGTCCGCAGTCGCGTCTCGCGGAGGAGAGGAACGAGCCTCAAAAAAGGAGAAAGCCTTCTCAAGCGGTTCTATAACAAAGCAAAAACACCTATAAGTTACAAGCTAACAATGACAAACACTTGTGAACATATGGTTAACTTACCAGTCACAACCGCATGCTTCGGCTGCGTGATAGCAGTTGTCCGAGTCGTTCTCAACTTCGGACGTTTTCGCTCACCAGCACTAGCGGCATCTACCTTCCGTTTCTTCTTATCATCAGCAGGTTTGGAACCCGCAGAGGATGCACTCGCACCCGCGCCACCACCTGGAACCCTCAAGGGTGTCAGACACTACCACGTAATCGGTGTATCTGCGTAAACGAGTACGAGAGATACCTGCCGCCTATGGCACCAAAGGAGGAACAAAAGTCGGCTCATGCTTTTTCTTCGAGGTACGGATCCGCACGGCCTTCTCCACATGCTTCTTGGGAACACCCGTCGCATCAGGGTCTCCCAAGGCCCCAAGATTACCTGCGTTTCATTCACCAACAAGCAATCAGAAAGGCCTACTTATTTACAAAACAAGTAAGAAAAGTATATCTACTATACCTTTGCCTTGCGGCAGTTCTGCTTCTATCGCCTCGCGATCAGGAATACGGAAGTTGTCACGAATAGTGAAGTTGAACCCTTCTTCACCATCCACGCAAGCAAGCACCTCATCCTTGCCCTTGAAGTCCGGGTCAAATATTCTCCAAAGGGCAGCATCCTCTGATAATACATTTACAGAACTCAGTAACAAAAACAAGGAAGTAAGAAACCGCACAGGAAGAAAGGTATTTAACACCACTCTTCTCCCGCACAACCGGCTTTGCTTTCCTACTCATCCTTGTCAGCATCATCCGCAGCACCCACAACTGCGAGTTGCTCAGTTTCTTCCACCCGATGAGCCGCAACCTCGGAAACCAGTCCACCGTATCAGCCCTGGGGACAGCAATGGTCTCCGCTATGATCGTATCGGTCACATTCCGAAAGGTCAATTTGGCAGCGACCGCAGCAGCCTTAATGTAGAAGAATTTTATCTTCCACTTCGTAATTCCCTTGGGAGGGACCATCAGCTTAGGGCTGCCATGCCGTTGACCGAAAGAGAAGAAACCCGTGTGCACTGTCATCTGATAAAACCGCCGGAAATCTCCGATGGTATGTTCCATACCAAGAGCACGAAAAGTGTACTCAAAGTTTCGAACCCGGATCATCCCGAAAGGGCTCAGTTGAGAAATGTGGATCTTGTACCACTCCAAAATCTCGGCGACGAACACCGTCAACGGCAGTCTGAGGTTGCAATCACCAAAGAAGTCAGCCCACATGGTGACATACCCCTCCGGAGCATCGACGCCGGTGTCGCCCTCTTGTGAGTAAATAAACCCATATTCTTAAGGCATCTGAACATCGGTCATCAGATTATCGAATGCAGTTTTCGTCCATTTCAGCACCGATAAACCTCCACCGGGAACATCACCCTCCTCCTCCTCCGCCGCTGCCGGAGACAAAGGGTCAGGGTTTTCACCCTCAGCAGCATGGGGATTAGATGGTTAAGCCATCACAGTGAAGAAGAAAGAAATTAGAAGATGAGTTTAAAAAGCTTCGAATAAACCTCACCGGAAAAACAAAGGAATGATCGGAGAAGACGAAGGGTTCACTTTCTCTCACCGGAAATTTTTTGAATTTTCGAACAAGTAAGGGGAAACCCCAAACGGTTTCCCCTTTTATACTCATCGCAATAAATGCGGAACAGTAACCGAAACGTCATGCTCAAAAGGAAAGAACCATGCGACAACACGTGTAAAGCGGCAGTTCCGCTGACGGTTACCACTCGCGATTAGCCGCCCACGCGCCTGACAAAAGAGACTTTCTACACTCCTGCTACAGTGCATTTATTACCTCGGGCAGTGCAAACGTCCTTTCGTTTCAGCACATGCCAGGAGATCCTACCAACTTCTACCAACTCACACGTGCGTTCTGCCACGTATGTAACAAAAAAGCGACAACAATATCCAAAATGAAGCGGCATGCGGTTTCTCTGGTATACCGCACCATAACCCATACCACATATCGTTTTTTACATCCCCTCAAAAAAAAAATATATTTACACTATGTAAAGGGGAATAAATCAATATCCGCATATACCCACGAGCACACGTGGAATATGCGGAGATAACACACACGAGCCCATACAGGTGTGTCAGATACTCGGAACCAGCGTTGTTCTTTGGACTACGAAAACCGCTTCTCAGGAACAGCAAAACCGCATTACCTTGAAGTTCTTCAAGCTTCAAATCCCTCGTGTCCGGTTCACAACCACAGAGGGGACGCAAAAAACTTCTCCCTAGGGAAAAGGATAAGTATGATGCGCATCCGCACATCAGCAACCCTGACTCCTGATCCTTTAAGAGCCACATCAAAAAGAACCCCTCTATTAAGACGAGTCTTCTGTTACAAACCGCAGAAACTCACGAGTAGCTGCGGCGGAATGCAACTCCGCGAACGGTAGCTACGGAAGAGCCACGACTAAGCCATCACGTGGTTGAGCAAAGCTACTTCCAGGAAAACTGCTTTTCAACTAAGCGTGAAGGAAAGTGGCTACAGAACGAATGCGGACGAGTTTCACCCAGATTCCCAAGTATCTAAGGTGATCTCCTTGAGCAACAAGCCAAGCAACAGTGGTAACAAGTCTACTTATGACTTTGTTTGCCCACCTATGGACCGCATAGAATAAACAATGGTGTGCACTACCATGCCTATGACCATGTTTATTCGCCCATAGTTCAGATTCACATTGTTCGACCAAACACGGCCAACAATGACGCAAGTTCCCCACATTGTTCGACCAAACATGGCCAACGATGTAACGGAACGAGGTAACCGCAAAGGATGTGCGGTTACTTGAGAGCTAAACTGGAGGAACATGAACATCCCACAAAATAGGGATCATCGTTGCATGTCCAGTTGATAAACATAAAGCGAGAGCAAGGCACTTACAGCATTGCATCCGCTACCGCAGAGGTGACAACTAGAGTTGCAACCACTGACATCTTCAGTCACAGTCTCAGAGGTTGGTTCGACACACCAACAGGTGGCAACCAACCCTGATGACATCAGAAAAAGGTAGACCATACTACCGGATCAACATCCTCGGCTGAGAATTCCGTATCAGACGGAACTTGCTCACCAGTACGGAAGAGGCGTCACACGACTCTACCAGATCCCCTGATTGATTTACTTTAAGCATGAGCCATTAATCTGGTCTAGAATATTCTCCAAACTCCAAACTACCTTCTAGACACCATAGTCGAGTATTCCTCCCACATGCAACTTGCATGAGGAAACAACACTAGACTGGGGGACTTGAAGGGGTATGGTCCCAGATCTCGCGTCAGCATGACTGCGAGTGACCATTACCCTTATCAAAAGCCCCCACCAGCAAGAACTTATCTGTGTCCGTGCGGGCACGCGCGAACACATCAGTGGAATCCAATCTGTCAAGTGATGGAAGAAGACTTACCTTGTGTATGAAAATGGGTGTACGCATAGCGATGCGGCCTAACACCGCATCCTATGAACATTTTCGTCACAACAAGGGATCTGGATAACAGCAACAGTCACCACAAGTGGTGATGCGGCTTGGCACCGCATCCCTTAGTCTTCGCCAGAGTGAGAACGCGGAAACAACAGCAGTTACCGCAGGCAGCGATGCGGCGCGTCACCGCATCCTGTCCATGAGGCAAGTGGGACTGACACCACAGAGCAAGTGGCACTAATGACAGTCGCCTGTCAGCTCTTATGTAAGCAACAGACTGACACCGCCGTAGGACGTGGCTTCACCTCCACAACCGACAAGCCTGACACACTTGCATAAGGGCGGCGCTTCGCCAGTCTGACCACTCAACCACCCTCCTTCATTCCTCAACTATAAATACCCATCCCAAACCAGGTTTGAGGTATCTCTTCACAACTCTCTCACTACTACTACTTTCACACACTTTGCTTCACAAGCAAATTACTGATTCTCACGCCGGAGAGTGGTAACAAGGAGCACCCCCACCCCTTCCTCCTTGTTACGAGTCACGGCGTGCTTTCCTTGTGCAGGAGATCAACCAGCGGATGGTCCAGCCACCGATCCTCGGAAAGAAGGGATTAACCCTACTTGACGAGACCAGTGAATTAACCTCTCTTGGTTAACCACTGTTTCATCAGGTAGTTTTTTTTTTATGAAATGGGGACAGGACCCGGGTCAAAATTCCTTTCATAATAGATTTACAAAGTCACTAGTCAATCCCGGGATATACCCCAAGGATAAAACTAGCCCAAAAGAAAAATAGAACTAAGTCCAAATCTATCAGTTTATATAGTTAGTTATAGCTTAACTCTAGTTACAGGATCTCCAATGCTAAAGATTTTAAACATGTCATGTTATGATCTGTCATAAGAAAAAATCACTCATTATTCTAAAACATTAATTTTCACTTTAAACATGGCAAGTGCACCACCATTGGCGTAATATGGTAAGGGAAAGATACCGAGTTTATCCAAGAATACAGTGTCTTTAGTACCAAGTCTTCGTCAATGTCTAGTTAAACCAAAAATAAAGGATAAAAAATTGCCCAAAATAAAAATAAATAGTTAAACCAAAAGTAAAGGAAAAAAATGGCTCAAAATAAAAATAAAGAGTTAAACAAAAAGTTTGTAATCAATGATAAGAAAAGGGGTGTTTGAAATATATTTACCTCTAGATGCTTTGTTAACTAAACCTTACTATGAATAACAAGAGCTCGATTGTTAGACGAGGAATTGTGTGTCTTAATGCATAAAGTTGTGAAGTTCGTTTTAGGGACCCTTGCACACTCGACTATATTGCTTTGAATCAGCAGAAAAACGCCACTCAAGGTCGGATAGTTAAGTGGGGTTGCATCCCCCTTCATTTGCAGTTTAAGAAGCTTGGTCTTAAGGGTGAACTACCGAGAGGTAGTGTGTGGAGTATCAGCTCGTTCAAGAGAGAGTAGGGTTGTAAATGAACTGAATGAACACGAACAAGGCTTTGTCTGTGTTCGTTCGTTAAGGAAATAATGTGTTCATGAACAGTTCATGAACACTTACCGAACGAGATTTTATGTCCGTGTTCGTTCATTAAGGAAATGAGCGTGCTCACGAACACAGATAAATTTGGTGAATGCGACGAAGAATAAAGGTGGATGGCCTAGAGAGTAGCACTAGAACTTGAATCCCTTACTGTGGAACGGAGGTCGATCGTATTCGTCGATGTAAATAATGAGAAAGGAAATGTGAACGGTGCATAAACAAGGTGAAACAGGGTTTCCTAGTTTAATTGTTAAGGTAATAAAATAAATAAAAATTTAATAGTATAAAAAGTAGATATGAAAGTACAATAATCTTTAACTAAAACACAAACAAATGAACATAAACGAACGCAAATGAATGAATGTTCACAAACACCTTACCGAATGTTCACGGACACAATTGAACGAACAAGACCTTTGTTGATGTTCGTTCATTTACCTAATCGAACGAAATTTCTTGTTCATGTTCGTTCGTTTATTAAACGAACGAACACGAACAACTTCCCGTCGAACTGTTCGCTGAATGTTCGGTTTGTTTACAACCAGTGGCGGACCGAGGATTTTATTTCAATGGGGTCCATTTTTGGGTCGGTCCTCGTTCGGGTCGAGTTAAAGTGAGGTTTGAACTAGTTTTTTAAAAAAAATAAGAAAAATGGGCTTACCAAGGATTGAACCCATGACCTCTTGGTGGAAAAGAAGGAGATTTACCACTACACCAGCTTTCTTTTTAATTCTATGGTGTCCACCTAATTGTATTTATGGGGTCCATATACAATTTAATATACCGAATCTACTATTTTTTTTAAAAGATTGGGGTCCGGGGACCCCGATGGCACCAATGTGGGTCCGCCCCTGTTTACAACCCTAAGAGAGAGCCATAGTTCATAAGCAATAGTTCTTCGATGAACATGGGAAAAATAAGCTTACGAAATTATGGAGGTGATGAGCATCTTAACATGAACATCGTTGTGGATCCATGTAAGATAGTTAAGATTAACCGTAACTGTAGTTGTGTCATATGTCTCGGTAGTAACATATTTTTCTAGGGATGGAATAGATTCGTCGGCATACGGTAATGAGAAAAGGTTTAAGCATAGTTTTCAGTAATTATAGTTGGTTGGTGACAAGGTGAATGCAAATTTGTGGTAATTGTGTGAGGCTTTCTCTTGTGGGGAAAAAGAGGAAATTGTGGCCATGTTGGTAAGTATCTACTAAATAGAAAGAATTGTTGGTCAACAAAAGGAAATGTCGCCTTAAATGTTGGTAGGTTGAGTGTCGCTAGAGTTGCTCAACAATGTCGCCTAGCAATGTTGCTAGGGCAAGGTTACGAGTGTCGCCTAGAAATGTCACTATGGTGAATGTCGCGAGTTTAAACTTGCATTCAATGGCAATGTCGCCACAAAAGTAGAAGGTCGCCTAGCAATGTCGATAGGATAAATGTCGCCAGTTGAAGATTGTAATGTCGCCCAATAAAGAAAAAAGTGTCTCCAGGTGAAGATTTGCGAAAAAAAAACAAATCTACAAATCTCGATATTAATATAAAACGGATCTCAAAACTAAGAACCAATCCAGTAGAAAGCTTTGTGGGGATTTAGAGGTCGATTTGTAACGATGTCGATTAAGAAACAAGATCCGATGAGATGCCCAGTGGTGGTGACATGGTGGTGTGGTAGCGGCACGATTGATAGCTCTTGATACCAAGTTAAAACACCTTATGTCCTTATGTATGTATAATTGTGATTTTATTGATTATGTTGTTGGGGATACAATATAGGGGTGTGTGTGTGTGTGTATATATATATATATATATCAATACTTTATAATCGGTCGGACATCAAACCTGACGTCTTACTGGTTCGTTGGCCAAATCTGTCGAATCCGATTAAAGAACCGGATAACGTCATAAATTGGAATAAGTATATTTAATTATATATATATATATATATATATATATATATATATATAAATTATAAAAAAAAACTAAAATCTAAATGAAACTTAAAACATAACTATTTCAAACTTTTAGTGTTCTTAAAACAAACTTCAGAAATGCAAACAATTCAATAATTTAATATAGTATTATAATTATTACATATATAAGAATTCAATTGTTTTATAATTGAAAGTTAAACAATGGATTCTAGCTAAGAGCTTAACTTATAACAAATGTCAAACTGTCAATTACTAATATTATTTAGAAGTTAAAAAATCAGTTCTTCTATCCTTTATTCTTCTCTTTTTTTTTTTTCTAACGGACTAATCTTCTACAAGTCTTCTTTTTTATTATCATCCCTGAAAATGTTGCTTTCTTTCACTTGCTATACTACAGTCGAATAGATGATGTCGGGATCCGTATATCCGATGCATATCCGACTATGAATGAATCCAGACCCGGCAAAGATGAGATGGGCTTTACGAATCCGACAAATAAGACCGAGATTGATAACATATAAGAAAAAAAAAGTTAAATAGACTGGCCAACCTCTCCCGATTATTGAACCTTCGGCTGAACCATCGGTCACCGGCCGAACCACCGGGATGATGTAGAAATGGTTTGAATAAGAGAATCTGCCTAGCAAAGCTTACAAATCTCGGCCCGATCGGTCCAGCCGGCCGGTCTTGTCCGATTCTGAGAACATTGGTATATATATATATATATATATATATATATATATATATATATATATATACACATATTTACATTAATCACCTTCTATTACTACTAATTACAATTGTGATCTAATAGATTGGTGTTAATAAAAGTTATTTTCAATATTTACCCAATATATAATCAGAAACGAATTAAAATATTAACCAAACAATGAAATTTCTTTTTTTTCCTACTCTTTTATAAAATATATAGCTATGCTAAATTTTCATTTTAGATTATAAACCTTATAGAAAGCTACATATGAGTTAACAATCTTTGGTTTAGCGGCTTCAAGCTCCTATCTTTGGTTTAACGGCTTGAAGGTCATTTTGTCACGTGTTTTGTGAATCAATGGACATATAGTTAGCACTGATCAACCTGCATGTAAGCATTTCATGACATGGGTTTAAGAAAAAAAAGTACACAAATAAAAAAATCCATCTTTTGCAGCGGTTCTATTTAAAGGTTGTGGTACAACACTAAATAACACATGATTCTATTGCAATTCCCCAAATAAACTTCCTTTTGTATATAGTATAAATGAAGTTAACTCATAAACTTTTTGATGGTTTTGTGCCATATGATATAGTGGCTGACCAAACTAAAAATATTATAAATATTTATGTCAATTGTCTTTGTCTAATTTCGAATTAGTTAGAGAATATGTAAGCTTTGGCTTATATATTTTGTACATTTTACCCTTCTTTTTATTTTCTTATCTGTGAGGTATGTTAGTTGTCGAAGTTCATAAATTTGTAGAGGCTTTACTTTATCTTAGAACATAATAATTCAGATGTTCAAAAATTTTGAATTCAAATTCCAATAAATTGTAAAAAAAATCGGATATTTCGGATATCCGAATTAACCGAATATGTTTCTAAAAGTTGTTAAATAATAAACTAAAATTAGAAATTACAGATGTTTTAGAAAGACTTTTCAAAAAAAAGTATTTTCAGTTATCGGTATTTTCTTAAAATATTACTGAATATGTTTTGGAAAAGTAATAAATAATATATATATTTCAGAATTCGGATACTTGTTTCAATATCCGAATTCAAACCATAACTTTCAAATATTCGAAAATTCACATTCGGATTCGTATACTGAAATCTAGCATCCAAATTTTTTGGATATTGATGCGAAACTCCGGATATCCGAATTTGAACACCCCTAGGAGTATAACCCAAGGAATAACAGAGGACTTGAAGTTGAAATAGTAAAACGAGTCAGTTGGGCATTCGAATTAGAAAGTCATATAAACGATAAAGCTAGGTAAGCCCATGGTTATTGAAGATCTTCAATATTGTCACACCTTGTATTTCCCGGTGGGACCGGACTTGGGGTACGTGACGATTGATATCAATTATACACAAATAGCACAGCGGAAGTCTTTGATTTAAAATACTATTACAAATTATAATATCCGAATGTTCAAAATTATAATACAGACGGATGTATCAAAAGATTCACAGGCGGATCGAAAATTTACAAAGGATGAAATATGCAGACTACTTGGCTTCAAATGCAAGGAGTTGAAAATATTGTCACACCTTGTATTTCCCGGTGGGACCGGACTTGGGGTACGTGACGATTGATATCAATTATACACAAATAGCACAGCGGAAGTCTTGGATTTAAAATACTATTACAAATTATAATATCCGAATGTTCAAAAATATAATACAGACGGATGTATCAAAAGATTCACAGGCGGATCGAAAATTTACAAAGTATGAAATATGCAGACTACTTGGCTTCAAATGCAAGGAGTTGCAAATTCCTCCTAAGCATTACCGGCACTTCCAACCTATTTCGTAACCTTGCAACCTGTCACTTAGTCTTTTGAAGATACGTCAGTTTACACTGGTAAATACAAATAACCGACATATTTTGAAAATATTTCAAAATTGTTTTAATGCACAAAGGCACATGTATTTTTATAAATAACTTGGGAAAATAATAATTCTCTTGTATACAATTTTACATGCTTGTCAATACATATGGGGCCCGGTACAGAAACCGATAAAATGATTAACCGACACGCCACTTTAACCCATAAAAGGGTATCCCCAATATGGGTAGAAAATATTTTATAATAGCATTAGCATCTGTCAGGTGTATGCCTACACCTCGTGCTTAAGTCGTGGCCATTTGCAATTAAATGAGCCGAGGATATCCAGGACACCGTCGCATTAACCCCCAATGTTCCAGTTCTCAAGCAAAACAGATTAAAACGGGTTATGCGGATTTTCTAGTCATCATCCAACATATGATCACATACCTGACCAAGCGGTAATAATTTAACGTATCCCAAACACGTATAGGGAAAATAGGTTAAGAGTATTTACCTGGCTTAATAACCTTACAATGCAAGATATAATATAAGCTCAGCCAATATATCAATTAACTAAGCTTGGTTGCAATCAACTAGAATGCCTTTGTCTAGAATGAATGGTATAATAACCAATTAGAATGTTAACATGTCTCATTTAAGTCATAGACTTGGACCGGTTAATCTTAAATTAATAAAATCGGTACGATACGCTAGATTAAGCGATGACCAGATAGAATGTAGTTTAATCCCCACAAGTACTAAGACTTGTATAATATGGGTAAACAATATACATTCTGGAATTTGAAAGAAATTGAAAAGATTTGACCCGATTTGATAAACTTACGTAAACGAGTTACATAAGCTAATCGTACGCGCATAGGCGGTATCGAGTGATTGGATGAGCCATAAACAAGTTCAATATACCAAAACATTTTAATTATGCTACCACATCAGTAGGTTATGCATTTTACATGTCCATTATGATTTAAAACCAAGTCATGCACCATAAGGGCATTTTAGTCATAATATGGCATAATTTAAAAACTTGTATAAAAACTCAAGAACTAATTATGATCAGGTATTATAACTATTGAGGGTTATTCTACAATATAATATGATCATAATGCAACTTAGAATCAGTAGCTGAAGTTGCTAATTCGGGTCAGAATCAAAAGTCAAAGCAGAAGTCAAACTGCATGACTTTTGGTTGCGAACCGACAAATAAATTGGAAATGACGGGCTGAACATGTTTATACATGTTCTAATATTAGTTACCAACTGATTTAGTGTCAAAAAGATGTGTGAAAACGTTTACAAGTTCATTTTATAAGTTTCCGAAAATTTGTCGTTTGACTTTTTATTGAACTTAACTTTGATCCGTCACTTGACTAACTTAACGTGATTTCCAAGAGGTGCCCTTTTGAGGGATTAACACCTACCTTATTACGATCACGTAGCCACGTTCAATTCGAACAATGGTTGGACCATAACAGTCTAAACCGAAAGTCAAAGCAAAAGTCAATTTGCTTGACTTTCGGCTAAATAAAAGCCTATAAACGAAAAGAGCAGGGATGGAACACTTACAAGTGGTCCAAGAGAATGATTAGAACTTAGAGGATGCTCCCTTTATGATCAGGAACTTCCAATATAGTAGATAGAAGAGAAGAATTGAAATGAGCAAAGAAATGGGTTGGACAAGGGTCCTATTTATAGTTGAAGAGGTTGAAATGAGATCAAGACAGGTGTTAGAGCTGTTGTAGGATCATTCCAAGTGTTTATGGACGTGTCAAGAGCTGCTAGAAGGTGGCAATGTGCGAGAAAGGTGGCAAGAGGCAAAGAAACTTGGGCAGCAAACAAAACTGCCACTAGCAGTCACTTACGGACCGTAAAGCCTTAGGCTTACTGTCTGTAAGCCCATAAAGCGCCCACTGATTTTGAATTCCTTACAGAGCGTAAGGACAAAGGTCTTGCGATCCGTATACGATGCCCATGTACAATATTATTATATGCTTGCGGTCCGTAAGCACATAGGCTTACGGTCCATATGGGGTCACTCAGAGGCCATAAAATGGCATGTTGACATATATGGTCCCTCCACATTCATACTTTCACAACTTGACAAAATTAGTCCCTCTCGTCCAAATTATTAGGCATATTTGAGAGTGGACACGTGTTAATAAATAATTCAACACAAATTTACAAGGTGTTACAAATATCCTAGTCAAGTGATTATAAAGGTCAAGTGCATATGCTTTTTAGATAGAAATAAGTGGTCAACGTACGTTCATAAACATATCAATTACATTGTTTTCATCATGTTTATATAATTCAGGAGTTTTGGAGTGGTGCTGCGTAATTCAGATTTAAATTATCGATATTAACCGCGACGAGAACTCCAACGTTGATGCATGAGATTGATGGTGAGATTGAAATCTTAGGGTTTTGATGGGATCATTGGTGATAGTGCATGTAATTCAACTTATAGTCATGTAGATATGAAAAAGAATGTAGCTAATGAAATTATAAAGTGAGAGGTGGCAAGGGGAGGTTGTCACCAGGAAAAAAAAGGAATGTTGATAAACAAAAAAAAAGTATAGAGTGAATGATACCATAAATGATTGTATATTTGTGTGTATTATAGTGAGACACGGTTGAATAATGATAAATCATAAATGAAACATATCGACATAGGTTTATTTAATATTAATCGCATGATAACTATTTAAGCCATTATTAATTATTTGTATAATTTAACTAGAATTGGACAAACCTTGTGTAGTATGATAGGGATTATGAGAGTACCATGTCACTAGGTCGTCTACTTGTCCTTGTGAGGCATCCATAATTGTCACTTATCGAGGGGCAACCATTCCTTCATGACCAGTGGGGTCTGTAACATTACCAATTTTTACCTAGAATCATTCTGAAGTCTTTGTATATGTGAAACATTATCAATTTACTCATTATTTGGTGTTATTCATTTCATGCATTCAACATAATGTAACATATGTAACATCATTCATAAATACTTCTAATTCAATCATTTTGAGCATACGTTTATATATAACACGTACGTATTAAATCCATAACGTTTTAATTATAACATTATTAGTGGATTAATTTAACAAGATTTCAAAACAATAATCATTCAATAAAACGCTAATTAAAATCATAAAACATAAACTACGTAAAATTTAAATCAATGAAACCTTCAAGAAATTGTGAAACAACTAAAACCTATAAAAAACCATTTTAAACATCATATTTTCACTAATTTACCCCACTTTTACAATGCAAAAAGGGCTCCTAGACCATAAATTTTCCTTCAAGTAATTACCATAAATAAGCCCCTTTGCTTAACTATAGATACCTCATTCCTTTTTCTTCATGAAAACAACCAAATCACTCCCAAACCCGCATCTTAATTCTTCCCCCTCTCTCTCTTGTGTTGAAGAATTTTTGCTTCCCAAGAAATCCAAGTAAGTTATACATTAATCATTTTTCGTTTATAATCCGTTCTTCATACAATTCTTTACCTTTGTGCATTTTTCTTGCACTTTTACTCATTATTTATCATTCTAACATCTATTAACACACATTATAGCATCTATAGCCTAAAAACACATAAAAGGATCCTGTTTAGCTGTGGCGGAGAAACCATTGCATTTAGTGAATCATACAAGATAAATCCATCGCAACAGTGGCTCTGCCGATGCTTTGGGATGATCTTGACTACTCAAACCCTAAACCATGATGCTACATTTTCAATATGTAGTATTCATGGTATTTAAAACATGTTATATATTCTATTCATTCATAAAAACCCTAATAATGATCAACATGAAAACACATAAGCGTTTTTCCCATTTTGGACAGATTTCTGCATTTGACTTTGAACTACCATAACTTGGTCATAACTTAAAAAATAAAGTAAAATGTGATCTTATGATTAAATTCATTGAAATGAGGTTTTAAGGATATCTAACACGCCCAAAAACACTTTTGTTTGGCCCCCCAAACATTCAAAACAAAACTGATGCCCAAAACCAAGTAGTTTGTAAAGATCCATGGTTTTCACCAATTTCCGAGTCTCAAATAGAAAAGTTTTCCAAATGATAGTTGTTGAGGGCATTCTAATTTAGTGGACTGAAAACTTTCATAATTTTTTGTTAACACTTGCTATTTTTTAAAACGTAAAACAAAATCAACACAAAAACCTATTAGAATTTATCTTACTAAAAACAAATCATTTAATGGTTAATCAATGACTCTTGGAACCAATATAACCTAATCACATTATCGTGACATATTTAAAACCCTAACTAGTCGTCATTAGTTAAATTATGGTCCACATTTAATCATTGAAAATGCGCAAGCATCATCAAACATCAAAGAGCGACTCATAGTCCCTTTTTACCTCAAAGGGTTATTTCATATAATATTATCGTCATAAAACATGCCTTGATTGGGTTTCAAAGTAGACCAAACGGGTCAAAATCGAAAGTCAAAGCAAAAGTCAAATTGCTTGACTTTCGATATAGAATTGAAGTCTAAACTGAGTATGATGAGTTGAGTATGTCAAAATATGTTTTAGTAGTCTATACAAACTGATATGATGTCAAAAGAATTGGTTTAGATAGTTAAAAGTTCAATTATCACAAAATGCATATATACTAGTTTTGACTTTTAGATATAAGATGTTCGACTCATCATTTCGCCTATTTAATGTGATTGTCTGAGGGTATGATCGCAGCGGATTCATACCTTCGTTATTACGATCACGTAAGAAAGTTCGATTCGAACTTTGACTTGACCATAGTGGTCAGAACTGAAAGTCAAATGAAAAGTCAAATTGTTTGACTTTTAGTTGAATTCTAACTAAATTAATGAAATTGAACAGTGAGGAGCACTTACTAGGAATGAGGAACTACAAGCAATACCTAAGGGCAGCTCCTAGTCTCCAGAAAAGCTCCAAATAAGGATTTTAGAGTGAATTTGAAGGTATGAGTTAAAATATTCAACTGGGACTTCTATTTATACTTGATCATGATCTCCACAATTAAGCCAAGTGTCCACTGAGTTGTTAGGGGTGAGATTCGTGTCACCCCATGTGTTATTAGGAGGTGAAGTGTGGCAAAAACGCAAGAGAGGTGGCATAGAAGGAAGAAGGCTGCTGCCAACAAGTTGTTTGCTGTCAACGCACCTCTTACGGACCGTAAGAGGAGGCTTACGGTCCGTAAGGGGTGTTCCGCCACCTTACAATTTTTATACCCCTTACCGTCCATAAGGGGTATACCTTACGGTCCGTGAGGGACCTTTAGAAGTGAAATTTTTGGATTTTTGTCACTTTATATATTTCCCCATTTTGACATATTTGGTCCCTCTCCTTCCACAAATCGGAATTAAACGGAGAGCTTGGACACGTGTCGCGTTATAATTCGATATATTTATACGGGATGTTACATTACACCACCCAAATATGATTGAGCTATTAATTAGAGGTGGTTGGGGGTTAAAAACGTGTGGATTAAGGTTAATTACAGAGGTTAGGTGTTAGGTAATAGTTTAGGGTAATTACTAATGGTTAAAATCAAGTAAATAAGTTGGATTTGAATGTTTTTTGGGGTAAAAATGGCGATATCCTGTAGCTGGGACGACTAAACTTAAACCGGGTTCTCCCGTGCATCGCAAGGGGGAAAGAAGGTTCCTCTGCTATGCGCGGGGGAGATCAAAACAAAAAGTTTAACTTTTGGCCCCGTATTTTGATTTTATGGTTATTTCATGCTCGAAACTTATAATTAGGCATGTTTTTGTATATATTAACACTAGGTTTTTGTGACAACCGTCAATTTTGCATACATCTGTACAATTAATTAATTTTAATTATGAGCTTAATGACTGTGCTTGATTACAACTGACACTTTAAACTGCTTACTGATTTAGATTACAAACATACATGTGCATTCTTACATACAGTCACTTCAATTATTTCATACAGACTCTTAGTGACAACCTGATGCACAAAGCACAGTTAGTACAGTGAGCGAATAACTCAGACACATGCTGACAATGCCAGCACATAGACAGACACTATTTTTAGGCCAGTATGGGCCAGGGATAAAACACTACACCAGTATGGAGTGTAGGGAAGTGAGGACCATAAGACTATGTCACTAGGTGATAGTTTGAGTGCCGGAAAGTGCCTAAAACGCAATTTAATTACAGAATTCCGCATTTTCAGTAACAATTCAGCTTTTAACACACTCATATTATACAGAGTATTGACTAAATGGTCCTGGACACTTTCCTAAGTGTTGGAATTAAATTCGTTACAAAAAGATGCACAAAAGACGCTTTACGGGTCAATTAAACGCTTTAACGGAACGATGCGAAACCGAACAACCAGACATTACCCGGGACATGAAAATATTGTTAGAAATATTATTTTATTATTTTATTATTTTAAATTAATCATGGTCACAAAAATCCCCATGCACCATGCAAACATGACATACACCCACTATACTTGTAAATACCCTTAACCTTTTAATAATAACCTACTAATTAACAAAAAATTTACACTTTACCCCCCCCCCCCATAACCGAAAATCTGCCCACATAATTAGAGAATATTTTGTTTAGATCTTGTGTAAGGCAAATCTCACTTCCATTGGCCAATAGGATGGGTATGATTACCCTAACCCCTAGTAGTGCACATTTCCAAGGATTCTCCATCATCACAAAGATTGCAACCAATCTCCTCCCTTCTCTCTCTTAATTTTCGGTTCATACCCCCCCCCCTCTCTCTCTCATAACCGAAAATCACAACCATCACCTTCACATCTCCATCTTCTCCCACTAAAAGCTCTCTTGCAAGTTGTGAAGATCCTCCATAGAAGTGTGAAGTTGAAGTGCTTCCAAGAAGCCTTGTTCAAGCTTTTCTCACCATCATTCTTCATCATCATTGCACTAAGATTCCAACCCTAGCCTTGTGCTAGTAGTAAGTCCATTCATACTCTTGTTCCACTTTGATTCTTGTTCGATTGTTGAATGTTCATCACACACAAAAGCTTAAACAGCTTGCTGAGTTGGATTTCCAGCCAACTTCAACAGGCTGTAACGGGATCATTTTAAAACGAAAAACGGAATTTCTAAAGCCTAAAATGAGTATTTTGGAATAACTAAACAAATGGCGCTGGAATCATAATTTTTTGAGACCGTTTACTATTTTTAAAAGGTTATTTTTGGACAGCAGCTCAAGCTGCATTTTTACTGCAGAAAAAGTGGGTTATTTTCGGAGTCACAACTTAAAACCTGAGTAGAATCAACTCATGAAATTTTTACAGTAGATAGACACCATTGTCAGGACGACCCTCCAACTGGAATTTCGTCAAACGGACTTACGGTTGATTTTTAGTGAATATTTCCGTAAACTGCGATCAGAAGGTAACAAATCTGATTGCAGTCGAGACAATGATTTTCTATAAAATATGGGTAACGAATTGGACTTTGATATTTTTACATAATAAACTTTGGGACATGTGTGACATTCTGTGAAAATTTGGTAACTTTTAGAAAAGTTTAACTATTTTATAAAAATCCTCGAAAACAGTCTGGTTTTGAGTAATAAAGCTGAAATAAAGTAAGTAACGTTTTGCTTGTCGATATATCGGTTTGATGATTGAAAATGAACTATTGGATATATATAAAAGAAAATGATATGCTATTTAAGCATGGACACCTCTATTTACAGAGGAGACTCTGCCGAAATTTTTCCGAGAATCCGAACACTTAGTAAAACATTCGAGAAAATAAATACGAAATAGTTGTCTAACTATTTTTCTAATAAAGTTAAAATAATTATTATTATTTTAATAACATAATGCCAATGTAACGTAACTCAAAACACTAAACTCTAAGTCAAGGCACGGCCCGTCCGTCTAATAGACGTTAGACCATTGTAGGTAGTCGTGTTTGCTGAGGAGATTTGGGTTACGAGTACCGAAGACGCAATACAGTGAGTTCATGTCCCCCTTTTCTCTTAACCGTTTTCAGTTTTATACTTCGGGGGTGAAATACATGTTACAATTATTACAGACATTTACAGACTTTTACAGACATTTACAGACATTTACAGACTTTTACAGACATTTACAGACATTTTTATACATGGTATGATTAGCTAAGGAACTTACTGTTAGATCACGTGAATGGATAGGCTATTATCGTAAGACCATTAATCCTTGTATAAGGACCGAGAGGCATGAGTGATAGATCTATTGGGTGTTGCAAGCCCCACACATGGGCCAGCGTGTGGCTGCATGTGGTGACTATGTCGTTCCACCGGAAGGACCGGTATGAAGTACGCGTTACAGGTTTGAGTGCTTCCTAGGCCATATCACTTATTAATGTATTAGCTACACATTAATTGATCTGTTTTTCCTTATTGCTACATACCAAGGACATACAGACACATTTTAACAATTTATGCAGACATATATTAACGACTTGTACAAACTCACATACACATGAACTCGCTCAACTTTTTGTTGACTTTTCAAACTACATGTATTTCAGGAAATTAAGTATGGATCTGGCAGGCGTTGGAATTTCAAGTCATGATTAAGTATAAAGATGTCATCCATGGTTTTTAGGTTTGGCCAGTGTGTCTTAATCCTGGACGAGACACGTCTTCCAAACTTGGATTACAACTATTATCTTTGACGAGTCCTTAGCAAACTTTTACACAATTCATCTGGTTTGTAAAACTTAAATTTTGAAGTCTACGTTTTAGACAATGTTGTTATGTTTTAAACTCATTTTATGGATGACAAATCTTTGGTATTATCATATAGATTGTTTGATATGGTTGAATGCAATGATAACAAGTAAGTCACCCCATAATCACGCTTCCGCAAAAGTCAGGGTGTGACAGCTTGGTATCAGAGCTTCGATCGTAGCGAACTAGGATTCATTCTCGAGTCTAGACTACGATCAATAGGGCTCTCACGAAAACGCTTTTACAAACATGTTTTCATTGCATACACAAAACGCCCAGATCCAGGGAACAAACATTTTTACAAACAAAAGGCACAAATACACATTCCAAAATATATGTTTATAATTCATTCTTAGAGACTGAGGGATTCAATCTTAGAGATTGAGGGAGGTTCAGCCTTAGAGGCTGGGGAGGTTCAGTCTTAGAGACTGAGGGATTCAATCTTAGAGATTGAGAGAGGTTCAGCCTTAGAGGCTGGGGAGGTTCAGTCTTAGAGACTGAGGGGTTCAATCTTAGAGATTGAGGAGGTTCAGTCTTAGAGGCTGGGGAAAAATTTAGTCTTAGAGACTGGGAGGTTTGGTCTTAGAGACCAGGGATTTAGTCTTAGAGACTGGGAGGTTTGGTCTTAAAGACCAGGGATTTAGTCCTAGAGACTGGGGAAGTTGGTCTTAGAGACCAGGGAGTTGGTCTTAGAGACCAGGGAGTTGGTCTTAGAGACCAGGGAGTTAGTCTGAGAGACTAGGGAGTTCGGTCTAAGAGACTGGGTGAGATAGCCTAGGGAAGACTAGGATGATTACTTGCTTACATTGCTATCGCATACATGCTTAATTGTTGATTATTGATAAACGTGCATATGTGGAAACTGTTTTAATACATATTGTGACTACCATGCACCGATACACATGTCGCCTTGATCAAAAAGCGGGTTGTCAAACATTGATGACCCTATGGCCGCCGCCACAAATAATGAGACTGCACTTGCGCCGGAGATATTTACGTCAGACACTGAGAGTGACCTGACATGTTGACCAAGAACGAGGACGACTGCCAACCATCCGCGCTGCCAGACTCTGGTGATGAATTACCTTTGCAGATGGCTTCCTTGACAAGAAACTTCCTGTCATCCTTGTTTCGGTCCACGATTACCTTATCATTTGGACACTTCGATGACGCGCACATCGTGGCTCCGATTCTAGACGCCGTACCTCTTGGACAAGTTGTTTGATGACGACGTTAATTTGCTTATTGATGATCCTTCCGTTGATACCCAGGATGATGGAACGTTAGATGAGGACGTTGTTACTAACTCTACGTTTTGAGATCCCTATTATCAAACTATCCTCTGATTCTAGTATACACTCGATTATAGACTCCTTTGAGTCTGCGACATTTACGACTTTACAAACAGGCAGGTTACCGCTTTTTGCTCCCGACACGGACGACGCCGCTGCTTTTACTACTGCACTAACACTTGCTCAAGATCACACACCCTCACACTCCCCAGGACCTGCCCCTGAGGCAGCTCCAGTTCCTTGCGGGCCAGCTTGATGTTGCACCTGCTGAACCTATTTAAACGTGACATTATTTCCTTTGGACTACTATACCTTGCACTCCTCTTACCAGACCCAGTACCTGTACCTATTAATCTTCTTTTGTTGAGACATTTCTACCGCACCTGCACCCGCTGATATTGCACCTATGAAGACCGACGTCCATTGCACCGACATGCCTACCGCTCTCTTTCAAGACATACCCGCACCCCGGGAAGGCGCTCCAGGTCAGCACCCGCATAACGATTCTTCTGCTACGGCAACATTTTTCCTAAACTTTACAAGACGCGTCGTTTGCTACATTCACCTCTACAACGCTGGACAAGTCATTTCGATGGATCCCTATGCTACACTATGTTGATTTTAGACCCTTGTCATCCCTCGCATTATGAAGGCTACACACGGGATGAGTACACCTGTCACATGAGCTACAGTTTGAGGATATGATTCGCAGAGTGTTGGAGCTTGAGTTGATACCACATTTGGTGACTTTAAATGCAAAAACATTGCATAATTGAAAACATGATTTAAGTATTTACATCACAAGACAGCATATTGCCTGAAAAGTTTATGTAAGACACCACGCCCTCCACCCTATCTATTGCCAGTATACATTGAACCTCCACATATATCAAGGTTCCTTTTTGCGCTCTCGACCGTTGCTATCACACCGTTCCCAGGATTCTGATACTCATTTCTTTACTATCGAGCAGCAGAGCAGACAATTACTTCGACGTGTACACAAGCCCGAGGAGGAAGTCCACGCATGTTGACGGTTTACTTTCTTTTCCTCCTCTTCCTCAGTCACCAGTATAGTTGGTTTCTGGATTTATGCGGATTGCATTAAACTTGGGTAAAGACACCAATAATAAGCAGGGAATGCGAAGACTTTTGAAGACCACTTCTGACTACGTAATTTTGATACACTAATATACGTGTTGGACAAGGGTAGGGTGACCCTGTGTCCTTCCTGATGTGATACATTATGTAAGACACAGTGATTATGGCCGGAGGATAACGAAAGCCCAATCATCTTTAACCATGCGACAATACTTATGACTAATAACTAATGAAAAACTCAGTCGCTATGTTCCCACTAAGCACGTTGTTGATCAGAATATTTGTGCTACAACTATAATACTACATGTTTACTTGCTACGTTCCTATCTACAAGATGTGCTATAATTGTGACGATATGTGATTGATTGTTATAACAACTACGTATATACATATATGTAATACACCCCCTGGGTTTCAGTCGTTAAGTAGATGCTTTTGTGCTTATGTTCTTAAAGAAACCTGACCTATCCAATCTTCCTCTTAGAAGATGTCAATTCAAGGAAACACCAATACCAACAACCCTCTGCCGCCTACAGAGGCGGAATTTCAAGAACGCCTCATACAGATCATCGCACAGTACGAGGCCCTTCGCTCTGAACGCAGCGGAGGTACCTCGGGAAATAACCCAGCCAACGGCTGTACCTACAAGCAGTTCTTAGGCTGCCAGCCCCTACATTTCGACGGCACTGGGGGTGCCGTAGCTTTCGTGCGTTGGATTGAGAAAACAGACACTGTTTTGCGTGCGAGCAAATGCGCCCCAGAGCACCAGGTCACGTACATTTCCGGACTGTTCCAAGATGGGGCTCTGTCATGGTGGAAACTCCAGGTTCAGACGATGGGCGAGACTACTGCGTATGCTTTATCATGGGACGAGCTGAAAGAGCTAATGCATAAAAAGTACTGTTCGAGAACAGAAAGCCAGAAGGTGGAAACTGAGTTCTGGAACTTGAAGATGGAAGGTCCAAAAATAGCTGAGTATGTGGAGAAGTTCCAAGTTCTATCGCGTATCGTTCCTTACATGGTAGACCCAGAGTTTAAGAAGATTGAGCGTTTCATTTGGGGATTGGCACCCCAAATCATGAGCATGGTGACGACATCGAAGCCTACAACGATCGCTGAAGCCATTAATCTAAGTGTGGCCTTGACTGAAGAGGCAATCAGGATGAACAAATTTTCAACCTCTGAGGAGAAGAAGGAGACTCATGTAGAGTCATCTGGAGATAACAAGAGGAAGTTCGCAAACTTCAAGCAGAGTACTCAGACGAATAGCAACAACAAGGTCAAAAAGAGAAAAGAGTACATGGGTAAACTACCTAAATGCGACAGGTGCCGACGTCATCATACCGGGCGATGTAAAAATGGGAAGTGTGACAGCTGTGGCAAAGTGGGACACAACAGGGAAACGTGTTGGAGTGAGACGAAGCGTGGAAAGAAAGGAAAGGGGAAAGATAAGGGATGTTATACCTGCGGGGATATGAGGCACTTTAGGAAAGATTGCCCAAGGGAGATTAAACAAAGTCATGGGAAGAATGTCTAACACTGGAGCTAGGGAAGCACGCCAGGATCCAAACATGGTCATTGGTATGCCTCATAGTAATCAATGTTATGCGCCTGTGTAATTGGATATCGTTGTCAAATTTTAGCTTCAGAATATACTTGTTTTAATAGTAAGTAAGATAGATATCCAATATTCGATCAAACTAGCTTAAGGGAAGCTTCGATGTGATGCTTGGGATGGACTGGTGGTCGAACAACCAAGCGAAGAAGGTTATCCGCATCCAGATGACGAACGGATAAACGACCGTGATTCATGGAGCAGGATACGCTCCTACGGATTATCAGACATTGAAGGTACGAAAGCTTTCACACAATGGGTGTGTTGCCCTCTTGGCTCATGTCGGGGACAAGGGAGCCGAAGAACCAAAACTCGAAGATAACCCTGTGATAAAAGAATATCCTGAAGCCATCCCCGAAAACTTGCCAGAATTATCTACTCAATGACAAGTCGAATTTTTCATCGATTTGATTTCCAGGCGCCGCGCTTGCAGCCAATACACCTTGGCAATTTACACTTTCAGACATGCAAGGATCGACAGTGTAGCTTCAGTAGCTGGTAGAGAAGGAAGATAACAGACCAAGTTTCCCATTTTGGGTAACCCCAGCTCTGCTCACCAAGAAGAAGGATGTGACTTTCAAATGAGCATCAATTACTAGGAGCCAAACGAGCTAACCCACGAGAGTCGGTGACTCTCGCTAAGGATTAACGAATTACGTATTTAACTAACTGTGAGGATCCAACTACTATTACATGACTGATTGACGATCGAGTGTCGTTAGCGATGAATTCAGGAAGAAAGTATACCGGGGAAATCGTGGGACGATAACTTGTCTTTAGACGCACACAAGATGGTGTTTCCTACACAATGCACAAAACCGAGTTACACAGAATATGAAACCTTGAGGATCTAGAAAACATATGATTAGGACCCTTGGGAACCCAGGTCCAAACGTGTAAAGGTTGTTACTTAGACACCATATCTATTGACTCAATCGAACACCACTAACCTGACATATATGCCATTTCAGTTAACAGAACAGAAAGTACTTGAAATTCTTTCGTTTAAATCTTCATTTTTGCTTCTAGCCGAGTAGATATTTGCATCTCTACTCCCCTTAAAGTAGTTGTATCGCTTTGATTTTCTTCGCTGAGAGCGAACACACATTTGCTTCGATATTTGGTCATTACCTCATACTCATTGTGTCATTACTTGAAAACTCACATATTACGCATGCACCTTTTGCTACGCGTGCGGTTTCATTTCAAACGCTTCATTGAAATTCGAATATTATGTTTCTAAATCTAACTACTGGTTTGTGATTCGAATGGCCTACATTATTGTAACGGTTGACTCTTTGCTATCAGGTCAACACACCTTCTCGAAAACTTCTTTTGTTTCAAGATACATTCATGGTTTATTTTTGTAACCATGTTGGGATTCCCTTGTTGATACATACGTTTATTGTCGGGTTATGCTGAAAATAAGTTCAATTGCTTGAACATCTCCATTTCGCATATTTGGTTTAAGACGTCATATGATGTATTGAGAGCATCATATTCAAACATTTTTGCAAAGACTCTTTCATTACGAGTCGTAGTAGATTCGGTTGATCTATGACTCCACTAAATCGTTTGACTAACTTCGACACCTTGAGGTGATATTTTCACAAAAATTGAAGCTTGTGCTAATTGGGTTACTCACTTCATATACGGATTTAAATTATTTATTTGCTCTAAATCCGTCTCGGTTATCACAATTAAAGCAGTCTCAACACAATTGTGTGTTAAGGCAATGGTACATAAATTCATTTCATAAACACAATGTACCTCTTAACGATTCTTTCATTGTCTATCGAATACCTTGCGGTACTTATTGCTTCCCACCTTCGATCGGAAACAGTGGCTCTCTGATGTTCCGAATTCAACTAAAAACTTTGCAGCATTGTGTAAATCAAATCTTCAGGCTTGTTTCGGTACACTTTCATTTGATTTAAAACACGGTGAACTTGTTCAGTCACCACTATTATTGAATTACGTCATTGCGACACCTTGTGGCGTCATTGCAAATTTGTAGCTTGTGCTAATCATAGTCAGTCGTTTCATGCAAAACTACTTATACTTTTGTTTGAACTAAGTCATTTAAACATTCCTGATGCAACTACGAATCAAGACAATGATACACCAGATTCACTTGTATTTCATTCAGTGTATTTTCGCAATTCGAGAATGTCAGCACACAAATTCTTATCATTTACTCATTCGAAAGCTGACAGGTCATTTTCATCTCCAAGTTGTTGATTTTGAGTTCAGATAGCGGAGGCTATGGTTTGTGAAAACTCGTTTGCATATCGTGACCGATTGTTTGAGAATCCTATTGGACAAAACTCCTCTTTTGTGGCACCCCTGTAACTGGATTACACTAGACTACACATCAATACGACTTATGCCTTTGACATTAAATGCTAAAAGCACATACCTTTTAACCATTGGATTCGTGATATTATATATATTCTTGGACTCACTTGATGTGAATAGGGTTTGATTCGATTTGGTGATTATCTACCTCGGTACTATTCATATGCATACATACATAATGAAACCCTAAGGAGTTAAGGTAGTACAAATTTCGAGGACGAAATTTTCTTAACGGGGGGAGAATGTGACAACCGTCAATTTTGCATACATCTGTACAATTAATTAATTTTAATTATGAGCTTAATGACTGTGCTTGATTACAACTGACACTTTAAACTGCTTACTGATTTAGATTACAAACACACATGTGCATTCTTACATACAGTCACTTCAATTATTTCATACAGACTCTTAGTGACAACCTGATGCACAAAGCACAGTTAGTACAGTGAGCGAATAACTCAGACACATGCTGACAATGCCAGCACATAGACAGACACTATTTTTAGGCCAGTATGGGCCAGGGATAAAACACTACACCAGTATGGAGTGTAGGGAAGTGAGGACCATAAGACTATGTCACTAGGTGATAGTTTTAGTGCCGGAAAGTGCCTAAAACGCAATTTAATTACAGAATTCCGCATTTTCAGTAACAATTCAGCTTTTAACACACTCATATTATACAGAGTATTGACTAAATGGTCCTGGACACTTTCCTAAGTGTTGGAATTAAATTCGTTACAAAAAGATGCACAAAAGACGCTTTACGGGTCAATTAAACGCTTTAACGGAACGATGCGAAACCGAACAACCAGACATTACCCGGGACATGAAAATATTGTTAGAAATATTATTTTATTATTTTATTATTTTAAATTAATCATGGTCACAAAAATCCCCATGCACCATGCAAACATGACATACACCCACTATACTTGTAAATACCCTTAACCTTTTAATAATAACCTACTAATTAACAAAAAATTTACACTTTACCCCCCCCCCCATAACCGAAAATCTGCCCACATAATTAGAGAATATTTTGTTTAGATCTTGTGTAAGGCAAATCTCACTTCCATTGGCCAATAGGATGGGTATGATTACCCTAACCCCTAGTAGTGTACATTTCCAAGGATTCTCCATCATCACAAAGATTGCAACCAATCTCCTCCCTTCTCTCTCTTAATTTTCGGTTCATAACCCCCCCCCCCTCTCTCTCTCATAACCGAAAATCACAACCATCACCTTCACATCTCCATCTTCTCCCACTAAAAGCTCTCTTGCAAGTTGTGAAGATCCTCCATAGAAGTGTGAAGTTGAAGTGCTTCCAAGAAGCCTTGTTCAAGCTTTTCTCACCATCATTCTTCATCATCATTGCACTAAGATTCCAACCCTAGCCTTGTGCTAGTAGTAAGTCCATTCATACTCTTGTTCCACTTTGATTCTTGTTCGATTGTTGAATGTTCATCACACACAAAAGCTTAAACAGCTTGCTGAGTTGGATTTCCAGCCAACTTCAACAGGCTGTAACGGGATCATTTTAAAACGAAAAACGGAATTTCTAAAGCCTAAAATGAGTATTTTGGAATAACTAAACAAATGGCGCTGGAATCATAATTTTTTGAGACCGTTTACTATTTTTAAAAGGTTATTTTTGGACAGCTGCTCAAGCTGCATTTTTACTGCAGAAAAAGTGGGTTATTTTCGGAGTCACAACTTAAAACCTGAGTAGAATCAACTCATGAAATTTTTACAGTAGATAGACACCATTGTCAGGACGACCCTCCAACTGGAATTTTGTCAAACGGACTTACGGTTGATTTTTAGTGAATATTTCCGTAAACTGCGATCAGAAGGTAACAAATCTGATTGCAGTCGAGAAAATGATTTTCTATAAAATATGGGTAACGAATTGGACTTTGATATTTTTACACAATAAACTTTGGGACATGTGTGACATTCTGTGAAAATTTGGTAACTTTTAGAAAAGGTTAACTATTTTATAAAAATCCTCGAAAACAGTCTGGTTTTGAGTAATAAAGCTGAAATAAAGTAAGTAACGTTTTGCTTGTCGATATATCGGTTTGATGATTGAAAATGAACTATTGGATATATATAAAAGAAAATGATATGCTATTTAAGCATGGACACCTCTATTTACAGAGGAGACTCTGCCGAAATTTTCCGAGAATCCGAACACTTAGTAAAACATTCGAGAAAATAAATACGAAATAGTTGTCTAACTATTTTTCTAATAAAGTTAAAATAATTATTATTATTTTAACAACATAATGCCAACGTAACGTAACTCAAAACACTAAACTCTAAGTCAAGGCACGGCCCGTCCGTCTAATAGACATTAGACCATTGTAGGTAGTCGTGTTTGCTGAGGAGATTTGGGTTACGAGTACCGAAGACGCAATACAGTGAGTTCATGTCCCCCTTTTCTCTTAACCGTTTTCAGTTTTATACTTCGGGGGTGAAATACATGTTACAATTATTACAGACATTTACAGACTTTTACAGACATTTACAGACATTTACAGACTTTTACAGACATTTACAGACATTTTTATACATGGTATGATTAGCTAAGGAACTTACTGTTAGATCACATGAATGGATAGGCTATTATCGTAAGACCATTAATCCTTGTATAAGGACCGAGAGGCATGAGTGATAGATCTATTGGGTGTTGCGAGCCCCACACATGGGCCAGCGTGTGGCTGCATGTGGTGACTATGTCGTTCCACCGGAAGGACCGGTATGAAGTACGTGTTACAGGTTTGAGTGCTTCCTAGGCCATATCACTTATTAATGTATTAGCTACACATTAATTGATCTGTTTTTCCTTATTGCTACATACCAAGGACATACAGACACATTTTAACAATTTATGCAGACATATATTAACGACTTGTACAAACTCACATACACATGAACTCGCTCAACTTTTTGTTGACTTTTCAAACTACATGTATTTCAGGAAATTAAGTATGGATCTGGCAGGCGTTGGAATTTCAAGTCATGATTAAGTATAAAGATGTCATCCATGGTTTTTAGGTTTGGCCAGTGTGTCTTAATCCTGGACGAGACACGTCTTCCAAACTTGGATTACAACTATTATCTTTGACGAGTCCTTAGCAAACTTTTACACAATTCATCTGGTTTGTAAAACTTAAATTTTGAAGTCTACGTTTTAGACAATGTTGTTATGTTTTAAACTCATTTTATGGATGACAAATCTTTGGTATTATCATATAGATTGTTTGATATGGTTGAATGCAATGATAACAAGTAAGTCACCCCATAATCACGCTTCCGCAAAAGTCAGGGTGTGACAGTTTTTACCCGGGATTGCTTCCCGGGCTCGGGAAACTTAGTTATATTAATTACTATTTGTTATTAATACGACCACATTACATCAACCATCTCATTCGATTCAACAACAATGTCTTCAAATCACCGAATTAGATCATGAACCCATATTAGAGGTCAAACAAAAGCACAACAGGACCACATGAATAATATAATTTCCACTTTTACTTCAATGCACTTACATGATAGGATGATTTGGGATTTTGTAAAAATGTTTGTTTTTGTACTTCTTTACAAAATAAGATGTTGACCAAAATTCAAACAGATGTTGACCAAAAGTCAAGCAGATGTTGACCAGTAGTCAATCTATTATCTGACAATTCCTTGGTTTTTACAACATGAAACACAACATCATCATGCCAAATACAGTCATATACATCTATCCATTGTTCTGAATTCATTAACCCATAAATGCAGAAGAATGTCACATTTGCAATTAATAAACCAAGTTTCTACTAATTACAGTTACTATTAGCAAAAAGAAACATCATATCATCTATATATAAAACATAAAGTGCTAATAATAGTGTTTTATCATGTTAGCCATACATAGCAACAAACCATCAAGTTAATAATTTAAAAAAAAAAACATAAAACATCACCATCAAAAAATTCATAGTTATAGTATCAGATATCAGAACATAATATTTAGCCCAAGCTCGAGCGAATAATTTGTACTCACCATCAGTAGTTTGAGCTTCAATCTTTATGCTTCATCAGTGCTTTGACTTAACAGTTGTTTACAGGATCAGCAGTTGTTGAGAAGGGCAGTACTTGGAGTATATCAGATGTTGGAGCTGTAACGCCCAGCGTCCCTAAACTTTAGGACTTTGTCAAGATTAGTCCCTGAAGTTTGTCTAATTGTCATTTTAGGCCCCTAATCTATGTGAAAGACTATGTTATGTACTTATGATGCCTAAATCTACAAGTGGAATGTCTAAATCTTGGGAATATCTATATCTATATGCTTGGAATGCCTAAATTCTATATCTGGAATGCCTAAATCTATGTTGGAATGTCTAAATCTATGATGGAATGCCTAAATCTATGTTTGGAATGTCTAAATCTACTTGCTGCTTGACTCTTTAGACTCGTGAAACTTGATTCTTGGTTGAACGAGAGACTAGAGCCTTGTCACTGGCGGAATCTATTAATCTTGTAAACTTTTGATGTATATATATTGTAATCTAGTTATTCCATTGCTCAAATAATACGCAACGCCTAATCTAACTCGCAAAACGAATCAGAAACGGGAACACGGAAAGGTGGGATTGGCCAGAGTGGCAATCCGATTGGATTGCCATCCGATCGGGATTACCACCCGACCGGATTACCACCCGACCGGATGACCATCCGATCGGATGACCATCTGATCGGACTGCCACCCAACCCGTGTGCACCTTATTCTCTTTACACATTCTCACACTATAAATAGACCTCTCACATCACCATTTTCAGTGATGTGACAACTCTGTTCGACCAGACACGCTACCTTCTCATTTCTTCATTTTTTTCATCGATTTCGGTACGTTTCAAGCTAGATCTTTGTACTTTCTTGATCTACACATCATTCTCTACGTGATTCTCACTTGAAATCACACTTTTCACCGTGAAATTCCTCAGATCTGAGATCCTAAGAATGATGTCATCATGGTGGTTTGTACAAACTATCATATGAGGTCATTCTTGGTCAGATCTAGCTAAGATCTAAGATATTTCATGCGTTTTCACACTAAATCTAAGCTAAATCTAGACTTTTCCTATAAGACTTGTGTATCTTCATCTTTCTCTCAAACTTTCACCTTAATCGGTGGAACCCGGGACTAAACGGGTTGTGGACTGGATGAATAGTCTAAAGCCAGTTTAGATCTGAGTTAATACCAGTGAAGACGAGCATGGAACGGATTCTGACATCAACTCATTACAAGCAGACGACTGACCGGACAGGGGTGATTCCCACTCGATCAGAACGACGGTGTGCTAATGAGTTTACTGTTGTCACAGTATGTGCCGTACCATCACCATTAAACTAGAAACTTAGAAATTTTCACAAAAATGGTAAACAAGAACAAGGGTCGCCCGATCGAGCGGCAACCCGATCGGACAGCCACTCCGATCGGCCATCCATCCTATTCCTCCTTCACCAAGTGGCAACCCGATCGGATGGCCATCCGATCGGGCAGCCATCTGTCCTCTCACACATATATGTCACCAGACCGACCGGCAATCCGATCGGATCGCCATCCGATCGGACAGCCATCCGATCCAGTGACAGTTTCCAGCACATTATGCAATCTCGACTCTTATCCTATTGTAATCTAATCAGGCTAATTCTAAAAGAGCTCCATTTGATCCAATAACAGTTGTGACTGTTAAGCAATCACTGTGAGTATACCCGATCCCCTTTTCTTTAAACTTTTGGGGTGTAACATGTATTCTATATAAACTACAATTTTTTTGAAATCTATACTCTATCCATGTCTATGTGAAAACTTGTGCATTCTAGTATTCTATTTTGTGCTATGTGACGTTTAATCCAGGGTGTGTAGTTCCGCCTTAACAATAGTAGCGCTATAGGGGGTGCACCTCTCCCATTATTCTTAGGGGGTATTGTTAGGATGATTCTAGTTTACCTTGAGTCTTGGGTAAACACTAAAGCATCGGGATACTTGGGTTATCACTGCGTAGACTGCGACACTAGCACGGCTGAAACTATTTTTATACTTACATTGTGGATATGGGTCGTTTTAATCTATTATTCCATTTTCAAACTTGTATACTCACCAATACTTTTGTATTGATATTTTAATACATGTTGCAGGCTGATAGGTTGCACAGGAACATGGAAATTAAGCTAGGAGATTCTTAGAAACGTCGCCTAGTTAATCTTGTCTTTTGAACAATTTGAACAATTTTATTTGGTGATGTAATCTTGATGATCCTTGCTTTTGTAATTAGACAATTCATGTTATGAAATCTACTTAATACTACTGAAATATCTAGTGTTATGGAATCTCATGAGCAATCTGGACGCTTAGTGCTCGCACCCCGATGTTTCTGCCACCGGTTGGGGTGTGACAGATTGGTATCAGAGCCATAACTATAGGGAATTAGGATAAGTCAGAACACTTGCCCTAGTCTATAGTCCTAGGAACTTTGACTCTTATTTGTTGTTTAAGACTTATGCATTCTACCGTATCTGCTTCCTAGCAGTATATACTTCTGTTAAATCTATTTGCCTTTCCTAAGGCTAACATAATGTACACTTTATACTTGAAAACCCTGTTAACCAGTGTTTATATTTTAGCACAAGATTTGCCCTTAAGACAGGAGTGACATCCAAACCTTGACGGAAATCTCCATACTATTCTAGTAGGTCTTATTTGCGGATAAGTACCAACGCTATTTAGGCACAATGTTGACAAGTTAGAGGTGAAACTCAGACCTTGATAACTAGTCCCACTCCTCGATGATTTTATGTCTCGCCAAAGTCTCGTGACTTCCGATCAATTGGGTACGTGAAATGACCAAAAGAACGAATATCGTAGGCCTAACATCGATGACGTATTTGTCTAAGTAAGTCAAGACACGTTACCTCAATTCGAAAGGGGTTCGAATCACTTTGGTTAGTCGCCGTTCTTCTACCCGGAAACATCCTATGTAGTTTTAAAATCGATTCTTCGATCATTTGGTATACTTTACACGAATCACACGTGTGTTCGCAATCTAAAATGTTAATTCTAATCTCAAGATCGAACTAAATTTATGAAGCTTTATTCTATGTGCAATCTATGTGATAATGTGATTATAAGACACTAGATGTAACATGGCATGGAATACGAAGGGAAAGTGACGTGTCCGAAACATGGTGGATACGCCGCTGGTACTTCCTATATATAAGTGTTTTTGGCATGTTATCAACTTTCGTACCAAGTGCCATGCGAAACTTAGTGTCTGTCGTTGAATTCTAAAACTATGGAAGGTCCATTTGTGTATTCTATGTGAGATCTATGTGAAATCTATCGTGTACTCTAGTAAAATCTATGTGTAAACTACGTATGTGTGGATTGAGAAACAAAAATACGAAACGTAGCCTAGCGCCGAAGACGAGGAGGAAAGTGACATGTCCGAAACAAGGTGGATACGCCACTGGTACTTCCTATATATAAGTGTTTCTGGCATGTTACCGAACCTTCGTACCATGCGCTAAGTGAAGTTCGTAGTTTTGAAGGCTCGGATTTAAGTTGTGAAGTCTATTTGAGAAAACCTATGTTGCAAATCTATTCGGTCA
Source organism: Helianthus annuus (assembly GCF_002127325.2). Lineage (NCBI taxonomy): Eukaryota > Viridiplantae > Streptophyta > Magnoliopsida > Asterales > Asteraceae > Helianthus > Helianthus annuus. The sequence continues at coordinate 48,850,443 of NC_035433.2, read as the reverse complement.
GTCTATGTGGATTAGTTGGGCCAATCTGTGTTACTTAATCTAATTTGACTAGTCTAATGTTGTGATTGGCGAAGTATGACACCGATGACGAGGGGGAAGTGGCGTGATCGAAGCATGGTGGATACGCCACTGGTACTTCCTATATATAAGTGCTTCTGTCATGTCGCCGAACTTTCGTACTACGTGCCATGCGGGATTTCGTTGGTTATGAGTTGTTAACACTAATCTACTGGATCTATTAAAGTCTATGGAAAGCCTATTGAAATCTATGGCAATCTATTGGAATCTATTGGGTTTAGTCTACGTATGTATTGTGATAATGTTAAGAGAGTTGTCGGCAATTGTGACACGTAACATGACGCCGAGTACGGGGCAGAAGCGATGTGCCCGAAGCGTGGTGGATACGCCACTGGTACTTCCTATATATAAGCGTTTCTGACTTGTTGCCAAGCTCTGTACAACGCGCCATGCGAAGGTCGTAGGGTTTGCGTTATCTATGTGAATCTTGCGAATCTTGAGTCATTAGTCTATCATGTGTTAATCTATGTTAGTCTATGTTAATCTACACTTATATGATCCTCTTGTTGGATCTTTAGGATGTCTTCTCGAAAGTTATCTGACACTCTTAGGAATTCCAGGGAGAAGTCTCAGAAAAAGTTGATGTCATTCATGGCCGACCAGATTGCTTGAGTCGTGCCTAAGATCGTCTCTGAGCTCCAAGGATCAAACACTCCTCCATCCTCTGTGGACTCCAAGGCTGAGAAGCAGAAGCCTACAAGGTTCAGCTACAAACATTTCATCTCTTGCAACCCTAAGCCTTTCACGGGCAGTGATGGGGTGACTGCTATGCTCGAGTGGTTCGACATCATCGAAGTTACCTTCATTAACAGCGAATGCCCAGATCATTTGAAAACTAGGAGTGCAACTGGAATGTCCCAAGGCAGAGCGTTGGAGTGGTGGTCAAATGAGAGAAACATCTGTTCTAATGAAGAAGCCTATGCTCTTCCATGGGATGAGGTGCGAGAACTCATGATGCTCGAGTTCTGTCACACCCCGATTTCCACGTGTCTCACCGGTGGGCCCGATGGGGGATTACCGTGACGATGTTGGCAACAATATAGTCAAACCACACAATTATATAATCCACAGCGGAAGCATAAGATAAATATATATATTTCAACCTCTGGTGATAATATCAATGTATTACAGAAGTTGAATATCCACAGTGGATCGTAAATAATCATAAAGTATTGTTCCATCAGATACTGCAATCAAGCTTGCGAGGCTTATCCCGACGCTAGGGAGCTAATACCAGCCAATTTACGTTTAGGTACCTGCACTTAATCTTTTTGGGGAAAATACGTCAGTTTACACTGGTAAATACATTCAACTGACACATTTGAAAATGTTTAGTAAAATTGATTTGAATGCACAGGGCACAAACTCTTTTATAACTTGGGAAAATTCATAATGATCTTGTGAACGTTTTACATGTTCTTTTATGCGTTCAGTAGCCCGGGTCGTGCCGGGTTAAAGATTTATAGACACACCACGTTTTCGTAAAACCGTAGTATAAAAACCAACGGCTACGTCTTTTAATTTTTAATGTCGACACTTTATACCGGGTGTACGCCTACACCGGGATGTCGATGGTCGTGGCCATTTCGTAAAATGATGCCAAGGATATCCGGGACAACGGTCATTAAACCCCCCAAAGGCTTATAAGCAACAAAACTGTTTAAATGAGCCGATCATATTTAATCAATTAACCACCTAAGCGATGGAATTATATAATGCTCAATCAAGCGGTATTAATATACCGTAACCCAAGCCCATATAGGGGAAATAAGTTAAAGTATTTACCTTTGCAAGTATAAATCCTTAATTTAGATCAAGTCACCGATAGCTTTTACTGGGGCTCCTAATCTGGAACGAAGGTTTTAATTAACCTCTTAGAATCCTAACGGGTCGTTATATGGCCGTAGCCTAGACCGGTTGGTTCCGATATATATTGATATGGTTTAATCGCGCGAAAAGGCGAAAACCGAGAATGGAGTATGATTTGGACCCAACAAGTTCAGTGACTTGTTTTATATGGGTTTATAGTCCATACTCTGGATTTTGGGGTTCAAATAATATAATTTGACCCATATCGGCTATTGCACGAAAACTAGTTCCATGAGCCGTACCGTGTGCGCAAATAGGCGAAACGGTTAACCATAAGTGTCCTACGCTTATTTCCTAAGTCAATATGCCTTAAAAGTATTTTGGTATCAGTAGGATACCTTCTGTAATGCCCGTAACGAGTTTAAGTTAATATTATGCCCCGTAGGGGCTTTTCGGTCATTTTAAAGACTTTAAAAGGGCTTTTCGAGTTCTACAGGAAATCTGAGTTTCCCGAACAGCTTATAAAGCTTAAAATACTTTATTTATTATTTAAAACCAGTGGCAACTGGAATCGGGTCAAAAGACCTTGTAGAACTCCCGTTTTGGCCAAAAAGGGCATATTCGGTATTTACCGAACCGTAGCCATAACCGCAGGTTATGAGCAAGGTAAAATTTATTAAAAATCTTTAAAATTCCCAAAATATTATTTTACCACAGTGGGTAAAAGTTTTGGTGACGAAAACTTGGGTTAGATGGGCGTTATGCTAATTGCGCCGTTAATTACAAAACTTTCTTAAAAGTGCGCCTTTTAGCATAACTCTCATTCTAGACCTCGGATTGACGTGAAACTTTAAGGACATGCTTATAATTTAATAAGCAAGGTTTTGGTCCGTTCACGTGTCCGAAATACTCGTTTTAATTTTAAAAGGCCGTTACGGTCAACTTTTAGGCGAATGACGGAATTGCGCAAAAGACTCGGATAACTCATGAACCGACCACAGAGGTTTATACCAACATGTGACCTGGTCCTAAGAGAGTCCTAAGGTATATTTATACCTCACTAAAACGGGTCAGAACTGAAGTCAAAGCAAAAGTCAAACTTTTGCGACTTTCGGCTCCGAACCGGTTCAATATAGCAAATGATCGATTCAAACGAGCGCAAACAAGTTTATATACTTATTATCATGTTTTATGATTGTCAAAACAGGTTCCATAACATATACATTACAGATTATGCATAAATCGCTAAAATAGCTTTCTGTTGACTTTTTAACCGCACGTTTGACTCGACTTTTGACATAGTTAGAGTGGTGATCAGGGGGAACCATTTTAGAGGTTTATTACCCACATAAATACCAACTCATAACCACTTTTGATTCGTCATAAGACTGAACCGTTACTGATTTATTGTAAAGTCAAACCGTAGTTACGACGGTTTGGTTCTTAGCTATTTACTAAGGAAATGTGGAACCACAAAGGGTTAGATCACTTACAGAGGTTGTGTTCTTGCTTATGGAGCAGAGATGAGGACTTGAGAGCACTTAGAATGATCAAAGATGTGAGTTTGAGTTGTGTGAATTGTTATGAGCTTAAGGCATGCTATTTATAGCCAATGCCAAGCAAACATGATCATTACAACACTTACAATCAGACCAGAGGTGATGGTAGGTGTCCCCTAAGTGTTATGGGTTGAGCATAGGGTGCCCATTTGTTGGTTATTGATCGTTCAAGGCTCCAAAAGTCAAGAAAACATCAACATTCTGCATCTGGGCACTTTACGCGGCCCGCATGGGAGTTCCCATACACTATAATGCGGGTCGCCTGAGTTTGATAAATCAGATGCGTAATTGAGGTGGCTCGCGGCCCGCCTCAACTTACCCCTAACCTTCACGCGGGTCGCGAGAGGTTATTATTTCAGAAACTTTAAATCTTTTGTTATGATTACAGAATCTGGCCATTAATAACGAAATCTTTCGTAATGATTTACCTGACCTTTCGGGTTTGAAGGGGTAACTTTGCGGTTTGGCCCTCGGTTATTTACCGATAGGGGCCTCGTGTTATTTACCCGCGCTATTAAGTCCCCGGTTTATTTATTAATTATATTGGAAAGCCTTAACTTTCACTGTTGACGCTTTTAACCCTTCTTCTACGAATTCGATCGTAACTTTCTCGTTTCACATCGAAACTTCGCGAAATTCATATATATTATTTTAGTGAGTGTATAATACCGTTACAAAGTCTTTGGAACGTTAAAGGGTCACTCAGAGGTATTATTAAACATGTTGACACAGTTAACCCCTGTAGTTTGTAATCTCTCACTTTCTTTCGCGTTTTGTTTTTGTACGATCTATAATTTATTCGTTTGAAGGTTTAAGCATTATTTAGGGATACTATACAGTATATTTACCCTTATTGACATTTTATAACCCTCGAATTTATATACTTTCAAGGTTTGTCAAAATTAGTCCTTTATTTATTATAGATGCCACGTGTAAACAAATGACACGTGTTAACACATCATTGGACACAAAAATTCGAGGTGTTACATCCTCACCCCCTTAAAATAAATCTCGACCCAAGATTTACTCAAATAAATAGGGGTATTTTTCTTTCATTGTAGCTTCAACTTCCCACGTATATTCAGGACCTCTACGAGCATCCCATTTGACTTTTACAATCGGTACGTGCTTTCTGCGAAGCTTCTTCACCTGTCGATCTTCAATTGACACAGGTTTTTCTATAAACTTTAAGCTCTCATCTATATGCACATCTGTGTGTGGAATCACCAACGATTCGTCGGCGAAGCACTTTTTGAGATTGCAGATGTGGAACACATTGTGAATTCCATTGAGCTCTTCAGGCAAGTTCAGTTTATAGGCAACTGATCCGACCCGTTCAATGACCTCAAAAGGTCCTATGTATCTCGGACTCAGTTTGCCTTTCTTGCCGAAGCGCATCACCCCCTTCCAGGGTGATACCTTAAGTAATACTTTTTCACCCACTTCGAAGTGAAAGTTTTTACGCTTTGGATCAGCGTAGCTCTTCTGCCTATCGCGGGCAGCCTTGAGACGTTCCCGGATCTGGACAATCTTGTCCGTGGTCTGGAAAACAATCTCTGGTCCTGACAGTTGGACCTCCCCTACTTCCGCCCAACAAACAGGCGATCTGCATTTCCTACCATATAATGCCTCGAAAGGCGCAGCCTTTATGCTGGTGTGGTAGCTATTATTGTAGGAGAATTCGATCAGGGGTAGGTTTTTATCCCAATTACCACCTAGATCGATCGCACATGCACGAAGCATGTCTTCTAGCGTTTGGATAGTACGCTCACTTTGACCGTCTGTCTGTGGATGGTAAGCCGTACTAAAGTTTAAACGCGTGCCCAAAGATTGCTGGAAACTTTTCCAGAAATGAGACGTGTATCTAGTATCCCTGTCGGAGATAATAGACACAGGTATGCCGTGTAAGGCTACAATCTTATCAACATAAAGTTGGGCTAACATATCGGAGCTATACGTCTCCTTGATGGGTAGAAAATGAGCTGATTTAGTCAGCCTATCGACTATGACCCATATTGTATCATTTCCTTTCCTGGTTTTGGGTAACTTGGTTATGAAGTCCATAGTTACGCATTCCCACTTCCACTCGGGAAGTTCAGGCTGTTGTAGCAAGCCAGACGGCTTTTGGTGCTCGGCTTTGACTTGAGCACAAGTCAAGCACTTTGCTACATGGGCGGCTACAGACTTTTTCAAGCCTATCCACCAATAATTCGCCTTCAAATCTTGGTACATTTTGTCTGCACCAGGATGGACTGAGTATTTGGAACTATGGGCTTCCTGGAGAACAACATCTCGTAGTCCTCCATAAATCGGAACCCATATACGTCCGTTCAATCTAAGGATTCCATCCTTGCTAAGAGTCAACTGCTCCTCAGTTACTCCTAACTTTTCATTAGGATAATTAGCTTCCAACACAGCCTCTCGCTGTGCAGCCAAAATCCTTTCAATTAAATTGTTCTTGACCTCAATGCTCTTGACATTGATTCGAATAGGTTTTACCCTTTCTTTTCTGCTCAAGGCATCGGCGACTACATTCGCCTTGCCGGGATGGTACCTGATCTCGCAGTCATAATCGTTCAGGGTTTCCATCCAACGGCGCTGTCTCATGTTCAACTCTTTCTGGTTGAACAGGTGCTGGAGGCTTTTGTGATCAGAGTAAATCACAAATTTAATACCATAAAGGTAGTGCCTCCACAATTTCAGTGCAAATACAACGGCACCCAACTCCAAATCATGGGTGGTGTAATTCTTTTCATGCACCTTTAATTGCCTTGAAGCATAGGCAATCACCTTGCCCTTTTGCATAAGCACACACCCCATGCCTGTGTGTGATGCGTCGCAGTAAACTACGAATTCATCTGTACCCTCAGGTAAGGTTAACACAGGTGCGTTGCTTAGCTTCTGCTTCAGTATTTCAAAGGACTCTTGCTGCTTTGGGCCCCAAATGTACTTTTCTTTCTTCTTGGTCAAAGAAGTCAAGGGTGCAGCAATCCTTGAAAAGTTCTCAATAAACCTTCGGTAGTATCCTGCCAAACCCAGGAAACTACGAATTTCGGTAGGCGTCTTTGGCTCTTGCCAGTTCATGACTGCCTCTACCTTAGCGGGATCCACTTGGATACCACGCTCACTCACAACGTGTCCTAAAAACTGAACTTCTCGTAGCCAGAATTCACATTTCGAGAATTTGGCGTAGAGTTTCTCATGCTGTAGTAATTCGAGAATGCAACGGAGGTGCTTCTCGTGGTCAGCTTGGCTCTTGGAATATATAAGGATATCGTCGATGAAGACTATGACGAACTTATCCAAGTACGGCTTGCAAACGCGGTTCATGAGATCCATGAACGCAGCCGGTGCATTCGTGAGCCCAAAAGGCATCACTAGGAACTCGTAATGACCATAGCGAGTCCTAAATGCAGTCTTGTGTACATCTTCATCTCTGACCCTTAGTTGATGATAACCCGACCTTAAGTCGATCTTTGAGAAGTAGCTCGCTCCTTGCAGCTGATCGAACAGATCATCGATCCTTGGCAAAGGATATCTGTTCTTTATGGTAACTTTATTCAGTTCTCTATAGTCGATGCACAACCGCATCGATCCGTCCTTCTTCTTTACAAATAGGACAGGAGCTCCCCAGGGAGATGAACTAGGTCTGATAAAACCTTTCGCCAGCAGTTCATCCAACTGGGTCCTCAGTTCTTTCATTTCCGTCGGAGCTAATCTGTAAGGTGCTCTCGCTATCGGAGCTGCTCTAGGAATGATGTCAATTCTGAACTCCACTTGCCTATCTGGTGGCAAACCAGGTAGTTCTTTAGGAAAAACCTCGGGGTATTCAGAAATGACAGGAAGATCCTCGATCTTCGGCTTTGGTTCTTCTATTATCACTTGAGCCATGTAAATTACACAGCCTCTGTTCAAACACCTTGAAGCTTTCAGCATAGATACGTCTTCGGGCAACCCGTACTGCGTATCTCCTTGAATGGTAAGAGATTCACCGCTCGGAGTCTTTAAGACTATCTGCCTTTTGCCGCAAATGATTTGGGCCTGATTATGGGATAACCAGTCCATGCCTAGCACGATGTCAAAACCCGCTAATTTGAAAGGAAGTAGAGATAAAGGAAAAGAATGGTTCCTAATGGACATTTCACATCCTTCTAGAACAGTAGAGACGGTTTCCATCGTGCCGTCTGCTAACTCTACTTCGTATTTCACGTCAAGGGTTTTGATTGGCATATTTAGTAGTTGGCAAAATTTCTGGTCTACAAAGGACTTATCAGCGCCAGAATCGAATAGTACTCTTGCAAATATATTATTTACGAGGAAAGTACCTGTAAGCACATTGTCGTCCTTAACCGCTTCCTTTGCATCCAAGCGGAAAACTCTCGCATTCGACTTCTTTGTCTCTTCCGCCTTCTTGGCATACTTTGGGCAATTACTCTTTATGTGCCCCTTTTCGTTACAACCATAGCAGGTTGCATCCTTTATCTTTTTGCACTCCACGGTCTTGTGATCCTTGGACTTGCATAGCCCACAGGATGGAGTCTTTTGTTGCGACTGTGAGCCAGACGCAAACCTACACTTCCCGGAGTGAGGTTTCTTGCAGACCTTGCAGTGAGGTCTTCCATCAGCTTGCCCCTCCTTCTTTGCCTCCGACCCTCTCTTGCCCTCACCGTTTCCACGGTGCTTTTTCCCAGACTTTCGTGAGGTATCATCCTCACGTTTTCGCTTTTCAGCCTCCTTGCTCCTTTGTGCCCTCAGACGGACAACATCAAGTGTAAGAGACAAGGAGAGGTCACTAACTGACCTGAAGGTCGTCGGCCTAGAGGCCTTTACGCTAGCCTTGATTGCCGGCTCTAAGCCCCCAATGAATCGGGCAATCCTTCTAGGTTCTGGTGTCACAAGATATGGCACCAGGCGTGACATAGTGTTAAAACTTGTCAGATATGCTTGACAATCCAGGTTTGTCATCACCAGTGCGACAAAATCCGCCTCAATCTTCTCAACCTCGTGCTGAGGGCAGTAGTTTTCTTTTATGAGGGCAATAAACTCCCCCCATGACATCTTGTATAAGGCAGACTTACCTGAAGCCTGCACCAGAGCTCTCCACCACGCCAGGGCCTCGCCCTTGAATGACTGGGACACAAACTTAACCACGTCCCTCTCAGCGCACCCGCTGATGTCCACTATCGTGTCCATCTCGTCTAGCCAGGTGATACAGTCAACCGCACCTTTCTCCCCTGTAAATTCACAGGGCTTACATGATACAAAGTATTTGTAGGTGCAACCCTTAGCACTGGACGCATCAGTATATTCTCGATCGCGATGAACGCTGTGCTCAGTAGACGAATGTTTGTCGTCATCTTTCTTGGGTTCAGAGGGTGGTTTGGAGTGTGTCTTTGGTTTAGAGGGTGGTTTTGACACAGTTCTGCCTTGGGACTCAGTATTTTGACGATCAATAGCTGCCTGAACAGCAGTGTCAATTAGAGCCTTTAGCTGTGCGCCTGTCAAATGCACTGACGCATTGTCATAGTCATCTTCATTTGTGTGGCTGTTCTCTCCATTGGGATCCGCCATTGTAACTTTGAATCTGTTACAGAAGATAACAAAATTTTATTCAGGAGATTATTATATAATTGTCTTTTATGACAATTTGTCAACCATGGTACAGAGACCATATTTGGTTGACTTATTATTTCATTAAATATTAGGATTTGAATATATCCTATTTCAGCTATATAAATAGTATTGGCGGCATAAAGCCTAATCATGATGATGTTTTATAATATTAGCCGAGATTTCAGAGAATCAAAGGCATAGAGATTTGAACCGTAGTCCTTTTATCTCTTTCTTGCAGGGAGTCATAGACCACCACTGTCTTTTGTCGTTATAAGACAATTATTATGGCCCATAGGCACTACACCTCTAATGGATGTTTAAATATGGTTGGCCCGTAGGCACTACATCTCAAATGGATGTTTTTATAGTACTGGCCCGTAGGCACTACACCACTAACGGATGTTTTAATAATATTGGCCCGTAGGCACTACATCACTAATGGATGTTTTAATAATACTGGCCCGTAGGCACTGCATCGCTAATGGATGTTTTTATAATACTGGCCCGTAGGCACTGCATCACTAATGGATGTCTTTATAATACTGGCCCGTAGGCATTGCATCACTAATGGATGTCTTTATAATACTGGCCCGTAGGCATTGCATCACTAATGGATGTCTTTATAATATTGATCACCTTCATTGGTGATTTAACCCGCGATTTATGAATCATTTAGTTGGGTTTTGAAATCCTTAAGGGATTATTGTATAGGAATGACGTGCGTGATTTTAACGAATCACATCTGCCATGATTGTTAACATGCGTACAGAGGTTAACAGGGAATCAGAATCCTTTCATTTAGGTCATACCATCTTGGCTGGATCTTAAAAGACACCAAGCTAGGTTTCACCTTTTAAGATTCTTTATTTAGGCAGATCAATTAAAAGGATTGGTTTTGATTTATTTTATATATATTAAAACAAAACTCTTAACATACATTCCAAAATCTCAAATACCATTACATATTGCCCTAAACGGGTCTTTCAAATAGTACATACCTCCAGAGAGGTTTTAAAATAAGTGACAAGTCCACGCAGGGACTAATATAAGATAGGTGTCCATGCAAGGACTAAAGATAAGTCCACGTAGGGACCGAAATACGATAGGTGTCCACACAGAGACTTATTTTAAAGTAGAAATTACATTCGTATAACTATTAAGGGCTAGTGGTCACGTTTCTTCTTTTTGCCTTTTAGTAGGTTCGCCAAGCCTTTGAGAAATCCTCGGTGGCTCTTTTTCTCTTCTTCGAACTCTCTCTCCACACGATCTAGTCGATGGAGTATTTCTTCCTGTTCAGGAGGAGAGAAACGTGGCTGTGGCGCTTGATGCGGAACTGGAGGTCTGGGAGGTATTGGATACCCATGAGCTGAGTAATCCGGTGGTCCCATGTTTCCATGTGCTCCGTCAGGGTAGCGCGCATTATATCTTGCCGACACCACATATGGGTCGCGCTCATAGCCATAGTTGTATTGTGCTTGTGACGGTTCGAACGGGTTGTAAGCCGTTGGACCCGTGTAAGCAGGTATGGGTTGGTCATACCTAAATGGTGGCGAATTTCGGCCAGCTGGTGCGGAGTTCGCCTCCTGTATAGGACTTGAAGGTCCTTCTTCTTGTAGCGGCGGATAGTGGCTACTACTAGAATGTCGAGGAGTGCTGAAGTGAATACCCCCTCCTCCTCGTGTAGACATACGAGCATTTGTCCTCCTACGCCTCGGCGGATCAGGTATTACTGGTTGTGCCGGTGGCGGAGGTGGTGGCGTAACTGCCTCAAAGCGTGAATCCTCAGAGGGATCCTGTGGATGTCTCGGTTGTTGAGATGTTTGTCGAGATGGCGTGTAGTACCATTCATGTCGGTCAAACATCGCTTGGAAACTGTCAGGTCCTTGATAGGGCGTTCCATGGAAGGATGATCCATCAGAAACTTCTATCGGATGCGTGGGCGTACCACGAGCTGGTTCAGTTGGATCCTCATCCTCCTCCATGGGATCTTCAGAAAAGTGGTCTTGTGGCCCTAGTGGAACAAAACCTGAAGGTTCCTGTATGTAGTCAGCCGGGTTAAACTGACCTATGTAGTATGGAGTAGGGTCGTCGTAATTCCGGTGCGAAACCGAACGTTGTAGAGGTATGAAGGAAGGTTGTGGGTTGTTGGGATCATTTTCTGAATCTGGCCCAAAGGAGTGCCGGTAGGATGGCGTCGAGCTATGCGAAGTGGAATGCCTCGCGGGTTCGTAAAGATCTCTTCGTCGTTGTGGCTCTTCGCTCCTTGTCATCGAAGGATGTCTTGTACCAGATGGTCCAGCTTCGGTATCGTGATGTGTCACGATTTCTCCTCGGCGTCTTCTTCCCCTTCCTCTTCCTCGGAATATAACAGGTGGCATTTTCCTGCTCCAAAACTTATTAAAAATCAAATCGAAAATAAAGACAAAAAGGAGTAATAATCCGAATTTGTCCTAAGTTCTTGTCTAGACTCAAGTATGTACAATTGTGTCATTGAGATTAAACACAATAGGATAGTGTTTAATTCACTCAATGTTGGCTCTGATACCAACCTGTCACACCCCGATTTCCACGTGTCTCACCGGTGGGCCCGGTGGGGGATTACCGTGACGATGTTGGCAACAATATAGTCAAACCACACAATTATATAATCCACAGCGGAAGCATAAGATAAATATATATATTTCAACCTCTGGTGATAATATCAATGTATTACAGAAGTTGAATATCCACAGTGGATCGTAAATAATCATAAAGTATTGTTCCATCAGATACTGCAATCAAGCTTGCGAGGCTTATCCCGACGCTAGGGAGCTAATACCAGCCAATTTACGTTTAGGTACCTGCACTTAATCTTTTTGGGGAAAATACGTCAGTTTACACTGGTAAATACATTCAACTGACACATTTGAAAATGTTTAGTAAAATTGATTTGAATGCACAGGGCACAAACTCTTTTATAACTTGGGAAAATTCATAATGATCTTGTGAACGTTTTACATGTTCTTTTATGCGTTCAGTAGCCCGGGTCGTGCCGGGTTAAAGATTTATAGACACACCACGTTTGCGTAAAACCGTAGTATAAAAACCAACGGCTACATCTTTTAATTTTTAATGTCGACACTTTATACCGGGTGTACGCCTACACCGGGATGTCGATGGTCGTGGCCATTTCGTAAAATGATGCCAAGGATATCCGGGACAACGGTCATTAAACCCCCCAAAGGCTTATAAGCAACAAAACTGTTTAAATGAGCCGATCATATTTAATCAATTAACCACCTAAGCGATGGAATTATATAATGCTCAATCAAGCGGTATTAATATACCGTAACCCAAGCCCATATAGGGGAAATAAGTTAAAGTATTTACCTTTGCAAGTATAAATCCTTAATTTAGATCAAGTCACCGATAGCTTTTACTGGGGCTCCTAATCTGGAACGAAGGTTTTAATTAACCTCTTAGAATCCTAACGGGTCGTTATATGGCCGTAGCCTAGACCGGTTGGTTCCGATATATATTGATATGGTTTAATCGCGCGAAAAGGCGAAAACCGAGAATGGAGTATGATTTGGACCCAACAAGTTCAGTGACTTGTTTTATATGGGTTTATAGTCCATACTCTGGATTTTGGGGTTCAAATAATATAATTTGACCCATATCGGCTATTGCACGAAAACTAGTTCCATGAGCCGTACCGTGTGCGCAAATAGGCGAAACGGTTAACCATAAGTGTCCTACGCTTATTTCCTAAGTCAATATGCCTTAAAAGTATTTTGGTATCAGTAGGATACCTTCTGTAATGCCCGTAACGAGTTTAAGTTAATATTATGCCCCGTAGGGGCTTTTCGGTCATTTTAAAGACTTTAAAAGGGCTTTTCGAGTTCTACAGGAAATCTGAGTTTCCTGAACAGCTTATAAAGCTTAAAATACTTTATTTATTATTTAAAACCAGTGGCAACTGGAATCGGGTCAAAAGACCTTGTAGAACTCCCGTTTTGGCCAAAAAGGGCATATTCGGTATTTACCGAACCGTAGCCATAACCGCAGGTTATGAGCAAGGTAAAATTTATTAAAAATCTTTAAAATTCCCAAAATATTATTTTACCACAGTGGGTAAAAGTTTTGGTGACGAAAACTTGGGTTAGATGGGCGTTATGCTAATTGCGCCGTTAATTACAAAACTTTCTTAAAAGTGCGCCTTTTAGCATAACTCTCATTCTAGACCTCGGATTGACGTGAAACTTTAAGGACATGCTTATAATTTAATAAGCAAGGTTTTGGTCCGTTCACGTGTCCGAAATACTCGTTTTAATTTTAAAAGGCCGTTACGGTCAACTTTTAGGCGAATGACGGAATTGCGCAAAAGACTCGGATAACTCATGAACCGACCACAGAGGTTTATACCAACATGTGACCTGGTCCTAAGAGAGTCCTAAGGTATATTTATACCTCACTAAAACGGGTCAGAACTGAAGTCAAAGCAAAAGTCAAACTTTTGCGACTTTCGGCTCCGAACCGGTTCAATATAGCAAATGATCGATTCAAACGAGCGCAAACAAGTTTATATACTTATTATCATGTTTTATGATTGTCAAAACAGGTTCCATAACATATACATTACAGATTATGCATAAATCGCTAAAATAGCTTTCTGTTGACTTTTTAACCGCACGTTTGACTCGACTTTTGACATAGTTAGAGTGGTGATCAGGGGGAACCATTTTAGAGGTTTATTACCCACATAAATACCAACTCATAACCACTTTTGATTCGTCATAAGACTGAACCATTACTGATTTATTGTAAAGTCAAACCGTAGTTACGACGGTTTGGTTCTTAGCTATTTACTAAGGAAATGTGGAACCACAAAGGGTTAGATCACTTACAGAGGTTGTGTTCTTGCTTATGGAGCAGAGATGAGGACTTGAGAGCACTTAGAATGATCAAAGATGTGAGTTTGAGTTGTGTGAATTGTTATGAGCTTAAGGCATGCTATTTATAGCCAATGCCAAGCAAACATGATCATTACAACACTTACAATCAGACCAGAGGTGATGGTAGGTGTCCCCTAAGTGTTATGGGTTGAGCATAGGGTGCCCATGCCCCATTTGTTGGTTATTGATCGTTCAAGGCTCCAAAAGTCAAGAAAACATCAACATTCTGCATCTGGGCACTTTACGCGGCCCGCATGGGAGTTCCCATACACTATAATGCGGGTCGCCTGAGTTTGATAAATCAGATGCGTAATTGAGGTGGCTCGCGGCCCGCCTCAACTTACCCCTAACCTTCACGCGGGTCGCGAGAGGTTATTATTTCAGAAACTTTAAATCTTTTGTTATGATTACAGAATCTGGCCATTAATAACGAAATCTTTCGTAATGATTTACCTGACCTTTCGGGTTTGAAGGGGTAACTTTGCGGTTTGGCCCTCGGTTATTTACCGATAGGGGCCTCGTGTTATTTACCCGCGCTATTAAGTCCCCGGTTTATTTATTAATTATATTGGAAAGCCTTAACTTTCACTGTTGACGCTTTTAACCCTTCTTCTACGAATTCGATCGTAACTTTCTCGTTTCACATCGAAACTTCGCGAAATTCATATATATTATTTTAGTGAGTGTATAATACCGTTACAAAGTCTTTGGAACGTTAAAGGGTCACTCAGAGGTATTATTAAACATGTTGACACAGTTAACCCCTGTAGTTTGTAATCTCTCACTTTCTTTCGCGTTTTGTTTTTGTACGATCTATAATTTATTCGTTTGAAGGTTTAAGCATTATTTAGGGATACTATACAGTATATTTACCCTTGTTGACATTTTATAACCCTCGAATTTATATACTTTCAAGGTTTGTCAAAATTAGTCCTTTATTTATTATAGATGCCACGTGTAAACAAATGACACGTGTTAACACATCATTGGACACAAAAATTCGAGGTGTTACAAGTTCTGCCCTCCCCATGAACAACTTAAGCTCGAAGAAGAGTTTTAGCATTTGAAGCAGGTTGGTGATGATAACCTGGCTTATACTACCCGCTTGAAGCAGCTTAGTCTTATCGTTCCTCACTTGGTTTCGACTCCTAAGCGGATGATAACCACGTACATCAATGGTCTACCTCATGCTATGCGTGATTCTATTGAAGCAGCTTAGCTAGAAACAATTGAGGAAGTCTACCAACTTGCAGCCAGTCTCAACAACAATCGTGTGCGTGACAAGCAGTTTGCTACTCCTGCTACCTCCAAGTCTGCAAACCAAGTTACCCAATAGCCAAGTGGCAGCAAGAACAAGAAGCGGAAATCTCAGGGTTCTGGATGTAATGCTATTACTCCTGCTACAAACCCCGTTGCTAAACGTGCTCCTACTACTGCTGCTACCAACCCTGCTGTTCCAGAAGCTAAGAAGCAGTACACTGGGTCTTACCCAAAGTGTGCAACATGCAACTTTCATCATCCTAGTACTTTTGCATGTCGTCTGTGTACCAACTGTAACCGCTATGGTCACACGACTCCCTACTGTCGTCAAGCTAACCCTGCACAGCCAGCTCAACAAGCCCCAACTCAGGCAGTTCAAGCAGCTCTTCCAGCTCCTCTACAGGATCCCAAACCAGTCAATGCTGTTCATGCATGCTTCCAGTGTGGAGATACTACGCATCTTCGAAATCGTTGCCCCTAGCTGAACCAGGACCAACAAGCAGCCGCTCGTAGACGAGCGTTCAATCTCAATGCTAACCAGGCTCGCAACAACAACGATGTGGTGAATGGTATGTTTCTCGTTAATAACCTTTATGCTTCGATCCTATTTGATACTGGTGCCGATAAAAGCTTTGCGTCCATGGAATTTGAGTCTTTGATAAATTGTACACGCTCTAAGTTACCTGAGTCTTTCTCTGTTGAGGTCACCAATGGTAAGTCTAGTCTTGTCAACTCTATCATTCGTGATTGTTCCTTGACTCTTAACGATCACGTATTTTCTATTGATCTCATACCCATGTGTTTGGGTAGTTTTGATGTCATTATCGGCATGGACTGGTTGCGTAAGAACCATGCCGAGATTGTTTGTCATGATAAGCTTGTTCGTCTTCCCCTACCGTCCGGTGATATTCTAAACGTCTATGCAGACCGACCTTCAAAAGGACTAAGGTTGATGTCATGCACACAAGCGAACAGAAGTTTACGTAAACAGAACCCTACCTTTTGGCCCACGTGGTGGAACAAAAGAGCAAGGGGAAGAACATAAAAGGTGTTTCGGTGGTGTGTGATTTCCCTGATGTCTTTCCTGAGGATCTACCTGGTCTTCCTCCTCCTAGATCCGTTGATTTTCGTATTGACCTCGTACCTGGTGCGACTCCTGTCGCCAGGGCTCCTTACCGTCTTGCACCTTCTGAGATGCAAGAGTTATCTAGCCAACCATAGGAGTTACTCAACAAGGGTTTTATACGTCAAAGTACCTCTCCGTGGGGTGCTCCCGTGTTATTTTTCAAGAAGAAGGATGGATCGTTTCGTATGTGTATCGACTACCATGAACTTAATAAGCTTACCGTGAACAATCGTTACCCTCTACCTCGCATTGATGATTTGTTTGACCAACTACAAGGCGCGTCTTGCTTCTCTAAAATCGATCTTCGATCTGGATATCATCAACTACGTGTCCTCGAAGATGATATCCCTAAAACTGCGTTTCGTACTCGGTATGGGCACTACGAGTTCGTAGTCATGCCTTTTGGCTTGACCAACGCACCTGCAGTGTTCATGGACCTTATGAACCGTGTTTGTAAGCCCTATCTTGATCATTTCGTTATAGTCTTTATTGATGATATTCTTATTTATTCTTAGTCTAAAGCCGATCATGCTCGCCATCTACGTCTTATGCTTGAACTTTTACGTGGTGAACGTCTATATGCTAAATTTTCTAAATGTGAATTTTGGATTGATGAAGTGCAATTTCTAGGTCATATTGTTAGTAGACAGGGTATTCATGTTGACCCTTCTAAGATCGAGGCAGTGAAGAATTGGTGTATGCCTAACTCTGTGTCTGAGATTCGTTCTTTCCTAGGATTGATGGGTTATTACTGACGGTTCATCGCGTATTTTTCAAAAATCGTTGTTCCTCTTACAACTCTAACCCAAAAGAAGAAACCTTTTGTTTGAGGTCCCGAACAAAAGGAATCCTTTCAAACCCTTAAGGACCTTTTCTGTAATGCTCCTGTGTTAACTCTACCTGATGGCAATGACGATTTTGTGGTATATTGTGATGCCTCGAACCGTGGATTAGGCTGTGTGCTCATGCAGCGAGACAAGGTTATTGCATAAGCCTCTCGTCAGCTCAAAGTACATGAGAAAAACTATACTACTCACGATCTGGAGCTTGGTGCAGTTATTTTTGCGTTAAAGATCTAGCGACACTACCTTTATGGTACTAAGTATGTGGTCTTCACCGACCATAGGAGACTTCAACATATCTTTGACCAGAAAGAGCTGAACATGCGACAGAGGCGTTGGGTGGAATTACTTAACGACTACGACAAAAATTCGCTACCACCCGGGCAAAGCGAATGTAGTGGCCGACGCTCTTAGTCGTAAGACTCATGTTAAGTCTATTCATATATCTAGTGATCTGCATGCTTGTATTCGGGAAGCTCAGTATTCGTCTGCTAATGAAGGAAGTCTATCTGTTGAAGTTCTTGGCGCTAACGTTAATCAGCTCGAAACTAAATCTGATGGTCTTCAGTACTATCTGAATCGCATCTGGGTGCCAGATCGCGACAACCTCTGTGAGCTCATTATGAATGAGGCTCACAAATCCCGTTATTCTATCCATCCAGGCGCTAATAAGATGTACCATGATTTGCGTACAACCTACTGGTGGTCTGGTATGAAGAGGGACATTGTTATATATGTTTCAAAATGCCTCACCTGTCTAAAGGTGAAGGCTGAACATCAGCGTCCCTCTGGACTTTTAAAGCAGCCTAAAATCCCCATTTGGAAGTGGGATAGTCTTGCTATGGACTTTATTACTAAGTTACCCCGTACACCTGCCGGTCATGATAGTATTTGGGTGATTATTGACCGTTTAACTAAATCTGCCCACTTTCTTCCTATTCGTGAAGATTACAAAGTGGAGAAACTTGCTAGGATCTATACCGATGAGATTATATGCCGTCATGGCATTCCTCTTGACATAATCTCTGACCGTGATGGTCGCTTTACTTCACGCCTTTGGCAAACATTTCAGTCCGCTATGGGTTCGCACTTGAATCTTAGCACGGCCTTTCATCCTCAGACGGATGGACAGACCGAGCGTACTATTCAAACCCTAGAGGACATGCTCCGTTCTTGTGTCATCGACTTTGTTGGTAACTGGGATGTACATTTACCATTTATAGAATTTTCGTACAACAATAGCTATCATTCCAGTATTCAGATGGCTCATTTCGAAGCTTTGTATGGACGAAAATGTCGATCTCCTCTCAGCTGACATGAGGTTGGAGAAAAGCAGTTCACTGGCCCTGAGATTATTCAAGAGACAACGGATAAGATTCTTCAGATCCGTGATAACTTGATCAAGGCTAGGAGCAGACAAAAGAGCTATGCTAATAAAAGGCGCAAGCCTCTGGAATTTGCTGTTGGTGACCGAGTCTTACTCAAGGTATCTCCCTGGAAGGGGGTAGTTCATTTTGGTAAGAAAGGAAAGCTCGCTCCTCGCTATGTGGGTCCTTTCGTGGTACTTGAAAGGATTGGCAAGGTGGCGTACAGACTCGACTTGCCACAAGAACTAAACAATGTACACCCGGTGTTCCACGTGTCCAATCTTCGTAAATGCCTAGCCGACGAGGGACTTCAGGTTCCCCTTGAGGACTTACAAATAAATGAAGCTGTTCAATTTGTGGAGAAACCGGTCGAAATCATGGATCAAGCTGTCAAGCGTCTAAGTCGCTGCAAAATTCCCATGGTTAAGGTTCGATGGGAAGGAAAGCGTGGTGCCGAATTCACCTGGGAGCTGAAAAGTGATATGAAGGCCAAGTATCTGCAGCTCTTTGAGCAGTCTTCATCTGAGATTTCGGGGACGAAATCTCCTAAAGAAGGGGAGACTGTAACGCCCAGTGTCCCTAAACTTTAGGACATTGTCAAGATTAGTCCCTGAAGTTTGTCTAATTGTCATTTTAGGCCCCTATTCTATGTGAAAGACTATGTTATGTACTTATGATGCCTAAATCTACGAGTGGAATGTCTAAATCTTGGGAATGTCTATATCTATATGCTTGGAATGCCTAAATTCTATATCTGGAATGCCTAAATCTATGTTGGAATGTCTAAATCTATGATGGAATGCCTAAATCTATGTTTGGAATGTCTAAATCTACTTGGTGCTTGACTCTTTAGACTCGTGAAACTTGATTCTTGGTTGAACGAGAGACTAGAGCCTTGTCACTGGCGGAATCTATTAATCTTGTAAACTTTTGATGTATATATTGTAATCTAGTTATTCCATTGCTCAAATAATACGCAACGCCTAATCTAACTCGCAAAACGAATAAAAAACGGGAACACGGAAAGGTGGGATTGGCCAGAGTGGCAATCCGATCGGATTACCACCCGACCGGATGACCACCCGGCCGGATGACCATCCGATCGGACTGCCACCCGACCCGTGTGCACCTTATTCTCTTTACACATTCTCACACTATAAATAGACCTATCACATCACCATTTTCAGTGATGTGACAACTCTGTTCGACCAGACACGCTACCTTCTCATTTCTTCATTTTTTTCATCGATTTCGGTACGTTTCAAGCTAGATCTTTGTACTTTCTTGATCTACACATCATTCTCTACGTGATTCTCACTTGAAATCACACTTTTCACCGTGAAATTCCTCAGATCTGAGATCCTAAGAATGATGTCATCATGGTGGTTTGTACAAACTATCATATGAGGTCATTCTTGGTCAGATCTAGCTAAGATCTAAGATATTTCATGCGTTTTCACACTAAATCTAAGCTAAATCTAGACTTTTCCTATAAGACTTGTGTATCTTCATCTTTCTCTCAAACTTTCACCTTAATCGGTGGAACCCAGGACTAAACGGGTTGTGGACTGGATGAATAGTCTAAAGCCAGTTTAGATCTGAGTTAATACTAGTGAAGACGAGCATGGAACGGATTCTGACATCAACTCATTACAAGCAGACGACTGACCGGACAGGGGTGATTCCCACTCGATCAGAACGACGGTGTGCTAATGAGTTTACTGTTGTCACAGTACGTGCTGTACCGTCACCATTAAACTAGAAACTTAGAAATTTTCACAAAAATGGTAAACAAGAACAAGGGTCGCCCGATCGAGCGGCAACCCGATCGGACAGCCACCCTATAAGGTGACATTTGCCCTTTAGACTAAAAACCTTGAAATCCTTTAACACTTAGTAACTTTTCAAAATTTGGAAGTCTTGATCGAATGGCAACCTGAACGGACAGCCGTCCAATCGAGCAGCCATCCGATTGAGATGACCCCGGGGTGCTAATCATCCGGATCGAGTGGCAACCCGATCGAACAATCGTTCGCTCGGGTAGCCACCCTATTTTCCGAATGGCAAGTCAAGTGGCAACCCGACCGGATGGCCATCCGATCGGGCAGCCATCCTATTCCTCCTTCACCAAGTGGCAACCCGATCAGATGGCCATCCGATCGGGCAGCCATCTGTCCTCTCACACATATATGTCACCCAACCGACTGGCAATCCGATCAGATCGCCATCCGATCGGACAGCCATCCGATCCAGTGACAGTTTCTAGCACATTATGCAATCTCGACTCTTATCCTATTGTAATCTAATCAGGCTAATTCTAAAAGAGCTCCCTTTGATCCAATAACAGTTGCGACTGTTAAGCAATCACTGTGAGTATACTCGATCCCCTTTTCTTTAAACTTTTGGGGTGTAACATGTATTCTATATAAACTACATTTTTTTTTGAAATCTATACTCTATCCTATGTGTATGTGAAAACTTGTGCATTCTAGTATTCTATTTTGTGCTATGTGACGTTTAATCCAGGGTGTGTAGTTCCGCCTTAACAATAGTAGCCCTATAGGGGGTGCACCTCTCCCATTATTCTCAGGGGGTATTGTTAGGAGGATTCTAGTTTACCTTGAGTCTTGGGTAAACACTAAAGCATCGGGATATTTGGGCTATCACTGCGTGGACTGCGACACTAGCACGGCTAAAACTATTTTTATACTTACATTGTGGATATGAGTCGTTTTAATCTATTATTCCATTATCAAACTTGTATACTCGCCAATACTTTTGTATTGATATTTTAATACATGTTGCAGGCTGATAGGTTGCACAGGAACATGGAAATCAAGCTAGGAGATGCTTAGAAACGTCGCCTAGTTAATCTAGTCTTTTGAACAAATTGAACTATTTTCTTTGGTGATGTAATCTTGATGATACTTGCTTTCGTTATTAGACAATTCCTGTTATGAAATCTACTTAATACTACTGAAATATCTAGTGTTATGGGATCTCATGAGCAATCTGGACGCTTAGTGCTCGCACCCCGATGTTTCCGCCACCGGTTGGGGTGTGACAGGAGCCACTATCAAGGGGAGAGATTGAATACAAACATCTGCTTATTCTGGATTCACTGCTCTCTTCCAGTTTTATCTGTAATCAACTGTTCCTCTGTAGGGTTCAATCCCAACAATCTCCCCCTTGAACAGATGATGCCAAAACCCTTCATTATTATGGATCTTTATTTTCTCATCAATAATTCCCTGACTTGCCCTTTGAATTGTAATTCAAAGTACAACAAATCTGTATCATCCTCATCCCTTCACAGTGTAAGATCAAGGAGATCTTGCAAATCTTCAACACCCAGGCCTAGTGCTTGTTCCCTTGATATTTGCTTCATTTCACCGCTGGATTTGATCAAAGTCAATACCTGGGTCTGTTTGACAGAATTCCACTTTAGTATTTTTGAATCTAGTGGGTTTCTTGGGAGAGGTTTTATTGATGATGAGTTTGGAGATAGTGGCCTGGTAATGACTGGTTGAGCAGTACATGTCGTTTGTGTCAATTCAATCTTTTCTGCTATCATCTGCTTAAGGCCTACTTTTACAAGGTAATCCCCTGCTGCTTTATCTACTGTTGTTTCTGCATCCATCTGCTTTTGTTTCCTTGTTTGATAAAGGATGGCAGCAGGTGGAGCACTGGATCTCCTGATTTGTAGCTTTTGTGGCTTAGCTGGAACCACTGCTTCAGGGTAAACAGGCTTTTGAGGAACATTAGGATTTTTCTTTCTTAGTTCTTCCAGCTTTTTGTAATATGCCAACACTTTACCTTCTTTCCACCTTGTCACCTGATTCCTTGACCCAAAATCAGCAGTAATGAGTTCTTCTTTCATTCTCTTCAGCTTTAACACCTTATCTGGTACATTTTTCATGTACTTTGACCAAACAGGAGGAGTGTGTTTCACTTTGTCTTTGTTCATCTTTTCAATTCTTTCTAACTCCTCTTTGAGCTCACTAATAGTCCATTCTTTATATTGAGCCTTTTCTGCCTCGTATTTCTTGAAAGCGATGATGTGTTCAACGTAATCTTTTCTCATGCTTTCATCATCTCTTTCTGATAGTTGCTAACAAAGATTTTTTGCAAACCTTTCCAAAGTACTGACCTAAGTGAGCATGTATTGATAGAATGTTTGAATCTCCTTGTCAAATTTTCCTTCTGTATTTCTTTTAGAGATATCCTCTGCTTGTTGAGCCTTTAACTTCAAATATTCTTCTATGTTATTAGGCCTAGGATATCCTTGAAGAGATGGAAAACTCCTTTTAGCAGGGTTATCTTCAAAGTAGAAGGATTTGATCTCCTCTCTAACTGCTGGAAGATCTAATGGATACTGAACACCTGTAGGAGTAATGTCAGTGTTTGGATTAAAGGCTTGTGCTGAAGAGAGTGGAACAGGGTTTGGAATGGTAACAAGTGTCAATGGTTCTGAAGATGTTGGAGGTGGTGAAAAGTCATCATTGAGTATCATCCTTCTTTTTTTGGGTTTAGGAGAGGTTGGTGGTGTTTTGGTGGGTTGAGGGGTGGTGATTTGAGTAGTAGATGGCTGACTAACAGTTGTTGAAACAACTTGTGTTTCAACCACAGTTGTCATTACAACAGATGATGTGTCATCTGATGTCTTCTGCTTTTTGGCAGGAGGTGTTGGTGGTAATGAGGATGTTTTTGGTGGTGATGTGATTTTTGGTGGTGGTGGTAAGGCAGTGGACGTAGTGTGTGTTGAAGTGGTAGTGGTGGCAGTTGTTTGGGTAACAGATGTTGAAACCACTGAAGTACCAACAGTTGTTGATACAACAGGTGTTTTAACATCTGTTGGTTTGGAAGGTTGATGAGTGGAGGTTCTGGAAGTTTGGGGACTATGTTTTGTAGGTCTGGATGGTATGGATTTGGGTTGGCTCACTTTTCTAGTGGGTTGTTTTCTTTTAGGCTCAGGATTTTCTCTATCCTTGGGCTCATAAACACCCTGCTCATCCTTCTCCATAAAAACTCTTTTCTCCTGTTCAAACCTTGCTTTATCCTTTGCCTCCATATCCCTTTTTACCCTTGCTTTTGCATCAGCAATGGCATTTGTGGTTACATCAACCTTTTTAGTACCATCTGGATTAGGGATGTCTGCAAGCATCCTTGAATTATCTGGTGCAATGTACAGACCATCTTCATATCCGTTTTTCTTCAACTGCTTCATTTTCTCCCCCTTTTTGGCATCAGTTGGTGGAGGATTATCAACAAATATTATTGTGGGAGGAGCAATGCCAGTGGTGTTTATCAAATGGGCCTTGATTGCCTTGATATCTGCCTGGGTATCTTTAAACCTTGCTTCCATAATATTTCTAATCTTTTGAACTTGTATTTCATGTTGCTGATCAGCTTATTCCCTTTGTTGTTGAAGCAGAGGTTGAAATAAACTCCAAAGCTCAGTGGGAGTAGGAACAGATGATGGAGCAGATGTTGCAGCTGGTGCAGCAGTGGGTGATGCCTTTTGTGCTTTTAACAACTGTTACAACATGTCTTTGATTTCTGCAACAGATGTATCAAGTTTGTCTACCCTCTCCGTCAATCCTCGGTACATTAAACCATCACCTAAGTTAGTGGGATCATCTGATTTCCCACTGGTAGTGGTTGTATCAGTGGTTGCCTTAGGGAATGTATTCCAAAAGTCATCCACTGATGCCCCTTTTTCTTGGTACTGGGGACTTCTTTCTCCTGTAGGGGTAACCAGTTTTAGTGAACCAGTGAATGCTGGAAACACCCTGGATCCCAGTGAAAAATTGCCTTCAAGGGAGTCTGACTGATGAAACTACTGCCCAAGTGTAAACCAGTGGGTTCAACACTTGTAGTAGCTGCTCCACTTGAACTACTGACAAGAAGTACTTGTACTTCTTGCAGTGTAACCTCCTCAGTTGTTGGTGGGTTAGCAATGATTGAGACACCAGACCCAGTCACTTGTTGGGGTATATTCTCATTAACAGGTGTTAGAGAAGAACTGGTTTGTGTCTGGGCTAGATCAAGAGCATCCAACAAAAGTTTTGTTTGTGGGGGAATTTGAGAAGTGAGGATGGGTGTAGAAAGCGAATTTGCCTTGGGCAGTGGGCTGTGGATGATGGAATCAAGTGATTCCAGAGCATCATAATTTGGTGTCTCTGTTCTTACAACTTGTTCTTTTTGAGAAGAAGCAGGAGGAGTTTAAGGTTCAGGTTGAGATCTTTCTTCCAACTGCTGTGAGGAAGTAGCAGTAGTGGTTTCTGGTGACTTTTGTGTTGTCACTGGCAGTTGCTATGGGATCTCATCTTCCAGCGTTGCCTTTGTTTTGGGTTTGGGGGGCTTTTGTAATTTTTTCTGTTTTGGTTTTCTAGTGGTTTTAGGTGTGGGTTTCACAGCAGTTGTTTTGCTACTGTGATCACCTTGAGCAGTGGGCTCAGCAGCAGGTGCCTGAGGAGCAGTGGTAGCTGCTAAAGTCTGCTCAGGAGCCTCTGCTTGTGTTTTGGACACTCATATAGCCTTGTAAATGTTTAAGGTGTAAGGCCATTTATTTGACAAGGTTTACCTTGGATAAGCACATGAGCATTATCATTTGCAAATTTCTTTTGAAAATAAAAGCTTAAGAACCTTGGAAATAGTAAAAATGATTTTTTTTGTAAATTTTTTGACCAAGTCATCAAAGATCTCCTGGGAGTAATTAAAGTTTTCCCCATGCAGGATAGCATAACCCAGGTATTGGATCTTCAATGGAATTTCATTGAAAGCAGTAGTCTTATTAGAAACACACATTAAGAGGGTATGAAACAAAAACCTTGTGGCAAGAGGAAAACTGCCTTTTTGCAAAGTGTCTTTTTTCATTTCCTCAGCATACCCTCTTTTTTAAAAAAAAATCTGTTTGATACTCTATTTTAGGAAAAGAAGTTTTACCTTGAAGATCATCCAGTTCAAAAACTTCTGATAGAGTTTGTGGTGTGATTTTAATTTGTACACCCTTTATCGAGGAATTGATGGCTATGGGTGTTTTATCTTGGGATTCAAGTGTCGCATTCTTCCAAAATTCTCTCTGGGTTGCCTGGTAAACCGGAGCATCACAAGTCAACAAAGTTTTGTACTTTGAAGACGACAGAGCATCAATGACTGAATCGAAGGTTTCGGTGTGACTTGGTTTTGTCAAAAGACCCAAGTAGTTGTGAGAAGCTTTGAATGGGATTTCTATGGCCATTTTGAGTGAATTTGTGAGATGATGAAAATAGGGATTTGAGTATGTGTGCGAGAAGAAGACGATGATGAGTGATTTGAGAGAAATGGATGATAACTGCTTTGAGAAAGGAATTTTGAATTTTGAGTGGTTTGCAACGGTTAAAATGAGAACAGTGACTGACTTTAAGCTATCAGTGGATAGCCATCAGTGGGTTAAAACACTGATTTTGAACAACAGGGATTAACAATGAAATGAGAGAACAGAGGTTGACTATCAGCAGTGGACAACATATAACAGAACAGATGTTTGAACCGAAAACAGTGATTATGGACAGACTTTTAAGGTTTATGAAAAATTTTCATCTTAACTATTTTTAAGGATGGATTTTTTATTTCCTAAAAACATTTTGATGCTTATAATTCATGAAAAATTTTCATTTTAACTATTTTTAAGATGCATGTTGAGACTATTAAAATAAACTATTACATAGAAAAATAGAAATTTAAGGAAATATTTATAAACTATTACACGCTAGAGTTAACACTTGTTAGGATTTCGTAGGTAAAATTGTAACGATTAGGTAAAATTGTAATTTCATTGTAATTCTATTTTTTAACTATCAGTGGATAGCCAACAGTGATTGAAACACAGATGTTTGGTCACTCAGTGGTCAACATGAAAAATGAAGAAACAGAGGTTGTCTTTCAACAGTGGATAACATTTAACAATCAGATGTTTGAACCATAACAGTGGTTGTAACAGACTTTTAAGGATTAATGAAAACTATCATTTTTAACTATTTTGAGGATGTTTGTCCTTAAATAGATATTTGACCTTAAACATCTGTTTGGACATAAACAGATGTTTACGCTTAAACAAATGTTTGACCTTAAAAAGAAGTTGGCCCATAAACAACTGTTTGCAAAAAAAGACCAATTTCAAAAATACTATATACCCAAACAATCAAAATGAGGAGCTTAATAATCATCCAATTGTACTTCATTTTTATTTAGTAGTATAAAGATCAAACCACTGTTCAATTTATAGTACAGATCAGTTAGCATGCTGGGGTGATGTGATAAATACTGTTACATATAAACATCTCAGTGATATGACATCTAACAATCTAACAGAGTATAAAACACTGATATGATAAATATTGTTACATATAAACACTGTTAACATAAACAAAGGTAGAATATCTGCTGTTGATGCTGAACCACTGTTGTTGTTGGGCAGTGGTTTGACTTTGAGTTTGTATAGGGTTTGTCTCGAGAGATAAACTATATCGAACCACTGCTACACTAAACACTGTTACATAAGAAACATTGATACATAAATACTAAAGTTGAATCCGATGTAGATGCTGAAGCACTGCTGCTACTGTGCAGTGGTTTTCCTTTCGTTGATCAGGCTTTAGGTACATAAGTGCTTATCTTTAACAGGGCTTTGTCTTCAACAGTGGATAGGCCTCATCAGTCTTTAAGTCCATCAGTCTTTATAAGGAGCAGTGGTTAATTATAACAGTCTTTAGCATGATCAGCACTTTGGACATATGTTGTTCTTCAAACATCTATTATCTATTCGATCTATTATAGAAACAGGTGTTTCAACCAAAAACAGTGGTTATGGCAGACTTTTAAGGATTAATGAAAATTTTTCATTTTTAGCTATTTTTAAGGATGAATTTTTGATTTTCTGAAAACATTTTAATGTTTTTATTCATAGAAAAACAGGATTTTGCTTGTTATTCCATGTTTAGCATGCCAATCCTAGAGATCAAGCTTTCAAAGGTAGATGTGTCTAATGCTTTTGTTAGCACATCTGCCAGCTGATCTTTTGTTAGCATATCTGCCAGTGATTTTGAGAGAAATGGATGATAACTGCTTTGAGAAAGGAATTTTGAATTCGATTCGACAGTAAAAGCACTGTTTGAGGGTTTTGATCAGGGTTTTATAGGGAGAAAAGTGAATGCTGACGTGACAGCGGTTACAAAAAGATCTGACCGCTATGTACTGTCCACGTGCCAACCTCTGATGATAATGGACGACAGTTGGTTGGAAACCACTGATGGAACAATATCAGTAGTTTGCAACGGTTACAAATGAGAACAGTGACTGACTTTAAGCTAGCAGTGGATAGCCATCAGTGGGTTAAAACACTGATTTTGAACAACGGTTTTTTATTTTTTATTGTAACTTTAATATTTATCACCAAAACAATATTTGAGGAACTCTTATCTCATTGGAATGTAACGATTAGGTAAAATTGTAACTTCATTGTAATTCTAGTTTTCATTTGATAATTTCATTCTATAATTAATTAACCACATCAACAATAAAAATGTGAGCAGTGGATGTTTTTTTAGGAAAACCAATGATTGTCAATAGCATAGCATTGCTCGATGAAGTCCTCCACTCTCCTCCATCAGAGTTCCAGAAGAATGCCGAAGAGTTTCTGATACAACTTCTAAAACAGGATCAGAAAATCTGCCACATGCTAACTGACCTGAAATTCAAAGAGAGCATGGAATCACATGGAGAAAGGCCAGAGTCTACGAAATGCTAGCAAGTGTTAACTCTAGCGTATAATACTTTATAAATATTTCATTAAATTTCTATTTTTCTATGTAGTAGTTCATTTTAATAATATAAACATGCATCTTAACATTTTCTAAAATGTCAGTGTAAATAAAAACTCTCAACATCATCAACAGTTAATCAAAATAAGAAACAAACCTAAAATGCAAAGGTCTCTTCTCAACTGTTGTAGCACATCTGACTTTTCACGATATTGCACGAATCTATACTTTCTATACAAGGAGAAAATCTTCCTGACGCAAGAAAACCTGACTTTCGATTTAACGAAAATCGAACAATGCAACTCTCCCATCAAAAAAGATAGCACATGCAACTTTTCACGATAGAAGATACATATCGTCCGTTCAAACTGCAACTCTCCCATCAAAGAAGGTAACACATGCAACTATTCACGATGTTGCAACAGTGATACTGTAACATCGATATTGAAAGGTTGATGTGTGATGGGAAGCTTCATTGAAACGACGATGTTGGAACAATGATACTGGAACGATAACATGTAAACATAATCAACAAACATTCGAACAAAGAAGTGTAATCGGAGATTAGCAGCTGAATCACGAGAAAGATGCATTTGAGAGAGAGAGATATACTCACATATATGAGCGAGCGAGATTTGAATGTGAAACCAGATAATTATATCTTATTTATAGGATTAGAATATATGGTTTGAATTTTGAATGTGAAACCAGAATATATGGTTTGAATTATATCTTATTGGGAACTGATGTTTGATTATAAAATGTTGAGGGCAGATGTTTATTGGGAACTGATGTTTATTGGGAAGTTAAGTAGTGTATATCCTTATATCCTGCTTTATTAAATTAATTAAATATTAGAAATGATATGCAAAGTAGGAAAAAAGAGAGAGAACGTCAATTTTAAATTACCATTTTGCATATTTTGAATTTCAAAATTACTGATATTATCAGTAATTACTGATCTGATTTGAAAGCAATTGTCATGATGACTTTTCTAATTTTTATTTTAACTTTAATTAAGAGATAATAACCGTCAGTTTGAAATTCACATTTTGCATATTTTAAATGTCCAAAGCTCAAGAAATTAGCATTAATTACTTATTTGATTTGCAACAAATAGTCATCAAGAATTTTTTTTATTTTATAATTTAACTTTAAATTTTATCATGAAAACAATGTTGGAGGAATTCTTATCTCATTGGAATGTAACGATTAGGTAAAATGGTAATTTCATTGTAATTCTAGTTTTCATTTGATAATTTCAATCTATCACTAATTAACACCATCAACAATAAAAAAGTGAGCAGTGGCTATTTTTTCCTATCAGTGGATACCCAACAGTTTTTTAAACACTGATGTTTGGTCAGTCAGTGGTCAACACGAAGATTGAAGAAAAAGAGGTTGTATTTCAATAGTGGATAACTTTTAACAATCAAATGTTTGAACCAACACAGTGGTTGTAACAGGCTTTTAAATAGATGTTGGGGCTTAAACAGATGTTTCGCCTTATATATAAGTTGTCTGGACTTAAACAGAAGTTTGACCTTAAACAGATGTTTGCCCATAAACAGAAGTTTGGCCATAAGTTGGCCTTAAACAAAAGTTTGAGCTTAAACAAATGTTTGCCCATAAACATCTGTTTGCAAAAAAAGACCAATTTCAAGAATACTATACCCAAACAATTAAAATGAGGAGCTTCATAATCATCTAAGTGTACTTGATTTTTATTTATTAATATAAAAATGAAACAACTGTTTAATTTATAGTACAGATCAAACCACTGAAGTGATGTAATAAATGATGTTACATATAAACACTGTTGTGATAAACACTGTTACATATAAACACTGATGTCATAAAAATTGTTACATATAAAACACTGAGGTGATGACATCTAACAACCTAACAGACTATAAAACACTGATGTGAAAAACACTGTTACATATAAACACTGTTAAAATAAACAAATGTTTGAGCTTAAACAGATGTTTGCCCATAAACAGAAGTTTGGCCATAAACAGATGTTTGGCCTTAAACAAAAGTTTGAGCTTAAACAAATGTTTGCCCATAAACATCTGTTTGCAAAAAAAGACCAATTTCAAGAATACTATACCCAAAAAATCAAAATGAGGAGCTTAATAATCATCCAAGTGTACTTGATTTTTATTTATTAGTATAAAGATGAAACAACTATTCAATTTATAGTACAGATCAAACCACTAAAGTGATGTGATAAATACTGTTACATATAAACACTGTTGTGATAAATACTGTTACATATAAACACTGTTGTGATAAACACTGTTACATCAACCATATCATTCGATTCAACAACAATGTCTTCAAATCACCGGATTAGATCATGAACCCATATTAGAGGTCAAACAAAAGCACAACAGGACCGCATGAATAATATCATTTCCACTTTTACTTCAATGCACTTACATGATAGGGTGATTTGGGATTTTGTAAAAATGTTTGTTTTTGTACTTCTTTACAAAATAAGATGTTGACCAAAATTCAAACAGATGTTGACCAAAAGTCAATCAAATGTTGACCAATAGTCAAACAGATGTTGACCGGCCAAACATATGCTTATGGCCAAACATCTGTTTAAGGTCAAACATCTGTTTAAGTCCAAATATCTGATATAGAAGGCGAAACATCTGTTTAAGGAAAAACATTTGTTTAAGGTCAAACATCTGTTTATGGCCAAACATCTGTTTAAGGTCAAACAATTGTTTAAGTCCAAACCTCTTATATAAAAGGCCAAACATCTGTTTAAGCCTGAACAGATGTTTAACTTAATAAGATCTACTGTCTTCTCACACTGTTTTCCTCTTCAAAACACTGTTCAACCTAACATGGGTTTCCATTAACTATTGACCAAAATGCAAAAAGATGTTCAAACCACTGTTTGTTATTGTACTTCTTTACAAAATTACATAGAATTCAAGAAAACGAAACAATGACTTAAAGAACTATAATTTAACACATAATCTAATCGGGCAAAGCAATCTATTATCTGATAATTCCCTGGTTTTTACAACATGAAACACAACATCATCATCTGCAATAATCAGATGATATTAAAAATTACATAATAATACTTATTCAGCTTAAAATTACAACGAAATTTAAAATCTAACAACACCAAGAAATTTACGAACCTAACAGCAAAAATTTAGTGCTTTTAGCTTAAAATTTAGTGCTTTTAGCTTTAAACTCCATCAATGTATATCTTCGACAATCGCCATGAACTCCACAGAAGTACTCAATGCATCAACATCAGGATTTATAGAAACCTGATTTCTCGTGAACAGACCAAGATGCAGTACATGAAAACACTTCTTCAGCTGTTGAAGAGTAGCCCTGTCCTCATATACTTAATCCTTAACTTTATTCATAAAGAGCTGCTTTAAACCAAACTTTATGCTTCTTTTAATACAAAAAAAGGCAGGAAAGACCATTACCCTAGTAAGATAAAATCTTATCTTACAGCAGTAACAGATCCTTTCTTGCATTTAGTAGGAACTACTGCGGCTTCTACATCATCATCATCTGTCCAAAGTCATATATAATCATCATTTGGTCATAAGCAAAAATTATTTTAAATGTACATTTAAAAATCTTTCTTTGTGTTTAATTTAAATTTATGCTTCTTTTAATACAAACCTATAATAACCCGCAGCAGATTGTATCAATTTCAAACAACTGTGATTAGACTGAAATATAAAGCGAGATTTAGAGTATATCACTTCAAAATTAAAAACTCAAAATTTCAAAATTGGAATAGCAAAAAACACATACTTTAAACGATATTGGAATAGTGATATTGGAAACAACAGTAGAACAATCATCATCATCATCATCATCATCATCTGCAGCAGATCATTCACAATCATCATTTAGTCACAACTCAAATAACAAAACTTTAGTAAAAATCAAAAACAAAAACACATACCATGATCAAGGCAAACCACATATCACCAAAAAATTTTCTGAAAGTGGGTCAGAGAGAGCTTCAGTTTTCTCTTACCCTTTATGAACAAATGCCGAGTATTGAGAAGAAGAGATTTGAGGGAGAGATACATATCGTCCGTTCAAGTTGCAACTCTCCCATCAAAGAAGGTAGCACATGCAACTTTTCACGATGTTGCAACAATTATACTGCAACATCGATATTGAAACGTTGATGTGTGATGGGAAGCTTCATTGAAACGACGATGCTGGAACAATGATACTGGAATGATGATTATATAAGGAGTAGTGGTTAGTTATAACAGTCCTTAGCACATGCAACTTTAACAGGGATTTGTTTTCAACAGTGGATAGGCCTCATCGGTCTTTAAGTCCATCAGTCTTTATAAGGAGCAGTGGTTAGTTATAACAGTTCTTAGCATGATCAGCTATTATAACCATTCCATAACACTTTGAGAGGAAGCAAGGGTCGGTCTATTTAATTGAGAGGAATAATTGTATTACATCCCTGTTGAAAAATAGAATTGATAAATTTAGGGAAAGTGAGGTTGAAAGATGATAACCCAACAGTGGAGGATCTCATTCTACAGCTTCAATAAATTCAAGGGTATTCTCAACTAATAGTTATTGGATGCTTCCAAAGAAGCAGCACTTTGGACATCTGTTGTTCTTCAAATATCTATTATCTATTCTATCTATTATATATAATAAATGAAAGTTATTTGGCCCAAATAACTTTCATTTATTATATATAATAGATAGAATATATAATAGATAATAGATGTTTGAAGACAACAGATGTCCAAAGTGATGCTTCATTGGAAGCATCTAGGAAGAATTAAATGAGAATACCGCTCAATTTATCGAAGCTGTAGAATGAGATCTCCACTGTTGGGTTATCATCTTTCAACATCACTTTCCCTAAATTTATCAATTCTATTTTTCAACAGGGATGTAATGCAATCATTACCTTATTTAAGATACCTTCAACTGCATCTTCTGATAAATCAACATTCATTTCACTCAAATGATAGCTTCAACTGCATCTTCAATCATGAACTATCTAAAGAAATGGATGAAATCATCCAAAAATACCCAAAATAAAACTAATTAAACCATCCAATATTCTTAAGTACTCACCATTAATGTGATGACCAATATAAAATCAAACCCTAAAAGCATACAAATCATAATGAAATATGAAATCAAGTAGTTGTATAACCAATATATTCACAGATCAATAATCAACAAATGTTGTACTCATATCATCACTGTTAAGAAAAAAACCCTTAGTTTCTGAACATATTCAAACATACTAGTTCATGGCGGAAATCTAGCCGCAGGTAAGCGGATCTGAACTTTGATGAGCATCGATGACAACAACCTTGGAACCATATGATGAGATTAGGAGTAGAAATTAAGGTTTAATTAGAAACTTTGTATGAAAATAAGAAGAAATCAACACAGATGCATAAACATACAAATCAAACCTCAAGATGAAAGAATCTTGTAAGAGAAACACCGCAGAACCCTTAGCCGGCGCCCCATCTCTCGATCTATCTCTCGAACGAAACCCTAGCAATGGTTACATGAAAAGACCCAAAACACAAAGGATTAGTATAAATAAGAGGAAATCATGGAAGTATTTCAATAAAAAAAGAAGAACAAACCTTTTGAATGAAAATAATCGATGAACAAAAGAAGATTTTATGGTGGCGTCTGGAAGAAGATTAGGGTTTGGATGGAGAGAATGATCTCAATAACTGAAGGATGTAGCCCAAAATCTACTTTTGAAGAGATGATAAAGGAAAAAAAGGGGACGGAGCACTGTTGGGCGGGAAAATGAAACTGGGGATGCCCTAATCAAGTGACACGTGGCCTAAATCACTTTTATTTATTATATATAATAGAAATAGATATGTAAGCATGTAAAAATGATTTAAACAACATATGTAAACATTCTAAACGATTTCATTGATCCAAACGTCTAACGATTACAAGATTTGAAAATGACAATACAATATTACAAAGATCGAAAAAGTATGGATATTACACTAAACCTACTACCTTACAATGTGTTGTAATTGATAATGATTGTACGTTAATGTTGAAGCTAAGCTAATGATGTTTATAAGCGAAAGAAAAAATTGTGACATGTTTTCACACAAATAGAATAACAATGTTACTTCTAAAATTCAGAAGGTTACTTACAATATATGTTTCAGGGTAAGCTAGGTAAATGACATCTCAAGCTAGGATAGAACTTGCATTAAAGTTGTATTTTAATAAAGTTTCACTTTGTAATTATTGAATGCATTTAATGTATGTAATAGTATTAAAAATATTTAGTTATGTATTGACTCGTAAATCTAACGAAAGTGATGCGTCCAGGTTTTGGGGTGTCACACCCATGTACTAAGATCTTCGCGCTCTAGCTTTATCGCCTTCTTTGAGCAATTTTACATGAAATTTGACTTTAGTTGTGAGGCGCGACCGTATTTGTTTTTTGTCTCGAGTTGGTCTTTATCAACACTTCTGAAAGGGAACCGAATCTGATATTATTTCAACACAGTGTTTATTCATCAATTAAAAACTTTTGGGATAGTGAGTTTAACATGGCAATTGTTCAATGGCTGGAAACCTGCCGTGATGGTACTTGTCACGAGATCATCTACTGACGGTGGTGGAGCTTGACTAAAAGTTTCGAGGGGGCGTAAAGTGATGGGACCCAATTTTTTTCCTATCGTTATGTTTCGGGTCGGGTCGGGTTGGCTATTTGATTCAAGTCGGGTCAAATAATAATAGTTCCAAATAAAACAAAGTGTATATTTACCAAACTACCCATCATTTATATACAAAGTTTATAAATATTTAGGGAGTTAAATGCCATTTTAGGCCTTGTGGTTTGGGCCATTTTGCCAGTTTAGTCCAAAGGTTTCATTTTTAACTTGTGGGTCCAAAAAAGTTTTACAGTTGCCATTTTAGTCCACTGGGTTAACTTCATTCATTTTTTCTGTTAACGAGAAGGCCAATTCGGTAATTTTGTATGTAATTCTGTTAACTAAAAGGGCAATTCAGCCATATAAAATGACCGAATTGGTCTTCTCGTTAACAGAAAAAATGGGTGGAGTTAACCCAGTGGACTAGAATGGCAACGGTGAAACCTTTTTGGACCCACAGGTTAAAAATGAAACCTTTGGACTAAACTGGCAAAATGACCCAAACCACAGGGACTAAAAAGGCATTTAACTCAATATTTAGGGGGGTAACTTTGTAGAATAGTAACCAAGTTTTAAAAATGTTCCAATTAGGTCACTCAAGTTTCAAAAGTGTTTCAATCAGGTCACTCAACATCCATTTTTTATTAAAATTAAGGGTTTTTTCATCCGATTCATAGGTAACCGTGGTGATGACGATTTTTGTTTCTTTTTTCTCTTTTATTTGATGCTAACATCGAGCAATAACGTGTTTAATGTAATTAAAGTGTTTTTATTTTTAATAAATATAATTTCTTATATTATAATAATCCGACCCTAGCATCTTATGCTCCATTTTTCTTTTGACACATGGAAAAAAAGACATGGCTCAATTTGAATGTTAAATTATCGAGTGATCTAATCAGAACACTTTTGAAACTTGGTTACTATTCTGTGGCATATTCCCTATATTTAGGATATACAATTTAGGAAAAATAATCGGCCGGGGGGGGGGGGGGGATCCTATATAATTTTAAAATTTTCGGACGAAAAATCAGAATTTATACACTTCTAACCGAAACATTGGGGTGGGCGGGTGCACCCCGGGCACTCACTATACTCCGCCCCTGTCTAGCGAGACCCCACGCAATGGCCATAACTACCCTCAAGAGCCAACCAATCCTTCCCACTTACTGATATACTTCAGTGGTTCCTTCGTATCATAAACTCATCAAGGAAGTGCCACCAACTCTTGACCAATGGAGGGCCAAGAAGTGCAAGCACTTTTGTGATACACTCTTAATCAGTAGTTAAGTAAACATCCCGAAGTGCACTTTTGCATAATTAGTCAATCAAATTTGGTCTTGGAAAATTTGTTTTCACATAACAAATTTAGATTTTTCTTATCAAATAGAGCTTGTTATCGTTTAGACACCGGATATCATATCAAATTTGACATCAATTAAGTATCTTTTAGTGAGAGTTTAACTTTTGACAGAACACTTCTCAATAGTAGTGAAAAACATAACTCCTTTGGGATCATATATATGTATAAAAACATAAACTTTCACTCTCAAACCTACTAATAATTGAATCTTTACTTCTATTTTTGAAAACAAGCAAGCTTCAAAATCCCTATTACTATTTTTTTAAAACAAGCAAGCTTCGAAATCTTTACTTCTATTAACAGAGAGAAATCTAGTGTTCCCACAATCAAAATTGATATTATGGGCTAGAGTTAAATGCCCGGATAGTCCCTGTGACTTCTATTAACAGAGAGAAATCTAGTGTTCCCACAATCAAAATTGATATTATGGGCTAGAGTTAAATGCCCGGATAGTCCCTGTGGTTTGCTTCTTTTTCACCTTTAGTCCCTAACTTTCTAAAATTACAGCTATAGTCCCCAACTTTTGCAATTCCGTTCCCGGATAGTCACTGGCGCGGATGAGAGTTAATTTTCTCAGTTAAGTTGGTGTGAAATAACTATAATGCCCTTGCTATTAAAAATTAACAAATAAAACATAATGTTAAAGATTAAAAAATAAAGATGAGTCCCACCTAGGGCTGCAAATGAACCAAACGTTCGGCGAACAGTTCGTGAACCGTTCGACGGGAAGTTCGTTTGTGTTCGTTCGTTTATTAAACAAACGAACACGAACAAGAAATTTCGTTCGTTTATTTAAATGAACAAACATGAACAGAGGTCGTGTTCGTTCGTTTATATTCGTGAACGTTCGGTAATGTGTGATAGTTCATTAGTGTTATTAGTTTTTATATTTATTTAAATACTTCAAAATTCCGATAGATTAAATATCTAATAAGTGTCAGTGTATTATATATTTTGTTCATGTTCGATTGTTTGTGTTCGTTTGTTTCCATTTGTGTTTATGAACATTAGTTTGTGCTCATTTGTGTTCGTCAACGTTCGTTTTTGTTCTTTGCCTAAAATTAACAAACAAACACAAACGAACACGAACAAATTCATTTCCTTAACAAACGAACATAAACATAAAATCTCGTTCGATAAGTGTTCGTGAACGGTTCGCGAACACATATATTTCTTAACAAACAAACACGAACAAGGTCTTGTTCGTGTTCGTTCGGTTCGTTTGCAGCCCTAGTCCCACCTAAATTACCACCCACCTCTTCTTCATCCCAGCACCCCTACAACCACCCACCTCCACCATCATCTTCAACCTCATCCACTGCCATCATCACCCTTCTAACTCTTTGATTTATTAAATAATGTCACAACGTGAATAAATTGCAAAATGCTAAAAAATGATTTATTAGATAATTGTAAAATTGAAGAAAAATTACCAGAAATAAATTCTAGAGATTTATCAGTGAGATGGTGGTTCTGTGAAAGATTCAAAAGCATCAGAAATTGAAGATCTTTAATGTTCTTCACACCAACATCAGTTAATCCCCCACCACAAATTTCGAGGGATTTTAAGTTTTTAAAATCTACACGTGAAACCAAAATCAGAAATTAATATTAATGTAAGAACAAATTATTATAGATGAAAATGTAGCATACTGCGCAAGTATTTCGTTCTAGCATCTGTTATTTTTGCACAGAATAAATCCAGATGTGTCAACCCGGTCAAACCTGCATATATAAATTGGAATATCTGGAAGTCATTATTTTAGCATTTTGCAATTTATTCACGTTGTGACATTATCTAATAAATCAAAGAGTTAGAAGGGTGATGGTGGCATTGGATGAGTTTGAAGATGATGGTGGAGGTGGGTGGTTGTAGGGGTGTTGGGATGAAGAAGAGGTGGGTGGTAATTTAGGTGGGACTCACATTTATTTTTTAATCTTTGATGTTATGTTTTATTTGTTAATTTTTAATAGAAGGGCATTATAGTCATTTCACACCAACTTAACTGAGAAAACTAATCATCATCCGCGCCGGGGACTATCCGGGAACGAAATTGCAAAAGTTTGGGACTATAGCTGTAATTTTAGAAAGTTAGGGACTAAACGTGAAAAAAGGACAAACCACAGAGACTATCCGGGCATTTAACTCTATCGGCTACTTAAAAAAAGCAAATACAAACAAACTGCTATAAATTGCAATAGTAAAACTAAAAAGATCCACTTGTTGCCAATGACCTCTAGCTTAGTGGTAGGAGAACTTGAGTTCTTCTTTGAAAACTCAAGTTCAATTCTCATTTGGTGAAAAAAAAGAAGTGAGGCACTGGTGGTGGTGGGCCGTGATAGGAGATCCAGGGAAAACTGGGTTGGATCCTTGAGCCAAATGGGTTTTACCGGTAATTTTACTGTCGTGCCTACGGTCGGGTGGATTACCGGATTTTTCCCAGAATTGGTGGTGAATGACTCGAGTTACTCTTGGAGTACTCCGTTTGTCTAGTGAGTGCCCTAAGAATGCTCGGAATTGATTTGTTGGCCGTTAAAAAAAAAAAAAAAAAAAAAAAAGATCCACTTGTAGACCTTGTGGGACATATAGCCTTTACTCTGACCCATATTTGTGGTGTCCATTTAATATGTGCTGATTGAAATGGACTGGTTTGGTCGTATTGGA